>NC_050581.1:77703622-78044872 GCF_011100635.1 Trichosurus vulpecula
ATGGAGAATAGAAGGTTAGCAATAATGATGACTCAAAAGGAGGTCATTAAAACATTTTTGTAACACGCACAGAAGATAACAGAAGGAAGCACAAATAAGCAGGGCTTTTTGAGAGTAATATGTAGGGTTCATTTTATGTTTTTTTAATCAAGTGGTATGAAACAGAGATCCCCAGTTTAATATAGAATCTCCCTTTTTGTTCTGTTTATATGTTTTCTCTTTTAAGTAGCTTAAGTTTAGAATTTTTTAAAAAAATTTTAAAAAGACAAAAGGTATCTAAATATATAACTATAAAGTTAAAATATACATAAAAATTAGTTAAATGTAAGGTAGTTTTGAAGAGAGAGGTTTTTGAGAGGTCATTGGAGGAATTAAGGAAAGTCTTCATGCAGAAGATGATGTGTGAGTTATATCTTAAAGATAGGGAGAAGGGCAGTTTGTCTAGATCACAGGGTGTAGGAGGGAGAGTAATGTCTTTTGGGGCTAGAAATACAGGTTTGCGCCAGGTTGTTAAGGGAGAGCTAAACAGAGTTTATATTTTATAGTGGAGGCAATAGGAAGACATTGGAGTTCTTTGAGCAGAGGAGTAAATTTACTTTGGCAGGAGCACATATGATGGACTAGAATGAGGAGAGAAAAGGCAGGGAGACCAATCAGAAGATTTTTGCCATAATCTAGGCAAGAGGTAATGAGGGTCTGAACTAAGCTGAGTAAAGGAATCAGGTATTTGAGATGTTATGAAGGTAGAAATGGCAAGATTTGGAAATTGGGTATCTGGAATGGGAGAGTAAGGAGTTCAGGATAATACTGAGGTTATATGAGCCTGAGACAATAGAAGGATAGTAGTGCTTTTAACAGAAATAAAAAAAGGATTTGGTGGGATGAGGGGAAGATAATGAGTTCAATTTTAGACATGTTGGATTTAAAATGGCTTAGAAACATCCAATTCCAAATGTCCACCGGGTGATGCTCTCCTTGAATTGTCACCCTCTATGTCTCTAAGCATCTCCTGAAACTGCTCCTGTTTACCCTCCTGGATCTTTTCAGTGCTGGGGAAATGGTTCTGAATCACACTCCTAGGGTGTGAAGGAAAATTCCTCTCAGGTTCAGTGACCACTATATTGAAGGGAAAGCAAGGATGGTTGATGGGATTGTCAGTAATCCCCAGTCTCTGCCTCTCCAGAGAGACTTCCTCACTGTACAGATCTCCATAGACTTAGGGAGTGGTGGCCATGATTTTCCTAAACCCCACAATCGTTAGGGCCCTCTCAAACTACCTTGTATTTAATTACTTTCAATTATATTTATGTGTGTTTATTGATAGTCTGTATATGCACATAAATGTAATTGTTATCTTCCCTGTAACGATGTAAACTCCTACATAAGTCTGTGTCATAAATCCCATTCACAATCCACCCCAGAATCTTACCGTCTGCGTTTTTGCTGCTCCCCTGCTCCCCAGCTGGAATAACACTCTCCCAAATAAACCTTCAGTCACCATGCCTCTCCCTTCCTCATCCCTGCCACCCTGACACTCCCCAGTTAATCCACTCAGTTTTGCATCTCTGTCCTGGGATATGGGGAGTTGGTGAGCAAACTCACTTAAACCACATCTCATATACTAATCCACCCTGGGCATCTTGCCATCCAGTCTGCATCCTCCCTTCCCCCATTCATTTATCAATAATAATAAATGACAAAAAGAAAGCAAAACTACTCAACTCTTATTGTACTTCTGTTTTCTCTTCTAAGCAGAAAGATATTTCTGGGCCGGGGAAATCCAGAATAAAAATGTTAGTTGACTCAAACCCAAGAATACACCTAGTTTCCTTCAATGAATCCAATTCATCTGGCTCTGATGAACTGAAATGCAAAAAAAGAAAGGAAAAAAACAAATAGAACTTTTTAAAAAAACACACAGAAGAAAACAAAATGAAATTCAGAAGGGTTATATTTAATATTGGAATAGAGATTGGATCTGCAGGGAATTCCCAAGAAAGGAAATCCCCGCTTCTAGGGCAGATCAGCATCTTCTCTGCAACTATTTCTTGGTTCACAGAACACTTACTGTCTCAGTAATTTTTTCACGGGCACCACTAGGCCAACAGAAATACCTAACAGTTCCATTTATTAAGTAGTTAGGTCCAAAGAATTTAATATTTATGTCCTAACCAACCAGTTGAAAAAAATGCATGAATTGAAAATGAAAAAATATTTTATTTCATTCTTAAATGATTACTTATTATTATTCTTAAATACACAATTCTCTTGGCCTTCTTCCCACTGGAGTGTATCTTTACCAAGAAAACCCCACAGATAGTATTGGTGTGCCGTGGCCTGTGGGGTCACAAAGAGTCAATACAACTGAACAACTGAACGACAACAGCAACATCAAAGGTATCAAAGTGCATAGAACACTAAACTTGGAGTCAGGAAGACCATAGTTGGCATCCTGCCTCAGGAATTTATTCTGTGTGTGACCCTGGATAAATCACTTCACTTCTCTCAGACTTAGTTTCCTTATTTGTAAAATGGAAAAATAACACCATCTGCCTCCCAGGGTTACTGTGAAAACCAAATGAGACAATACAGATGAGCGCTCTATAAACCTTAAAGCACAACACAAGTGCTGGATATCGTTACTGTTATTGTTAAGATATGAAAGGGACCTTGGAAGATCCCAAATTTTGCAGTTGAGGAAACTGAGGCCCGGAGAGGGTAAGGTCACATAGGTAGTAAGTGACAGAGCCAGGATTCAAGCCCAAACTGAGTGTTCTCCATGCTGCTTCCATATACAATGCAGCCACAAAAATCTTAAAAGAGGTATTTTTAAAAATAACACTTTTAGGGTAAATTCATTCACAGCAATGGAATTATTGCATTCCCTTATGTGATTTTGTAGAACATTGTATCATGACAAACCACTCCAGTATCTTTGCCAAGAAAACCCCAAATTGGGTCATGAAGAGTCAAACACAACTGGAGAACAATAGCAAGGATTTCTGAGAAGAGAAAGAAAGATTAAGACTTTTGCTTTAGATCTCTTTGACAGCTATGGAGGATGGATTGGAGTGGGGAGAGGATATTGGCATTAGGGACATCCATTAGGAAACCCTAATCCAAGTGAGATAGTAAGGACTGAGCTGTTCCCCATTCCGGGAATGCCTTCCTCATCTCCTCCTTATAGAATCCTAGCATTCATAGCTTCATTTAAAGAACAGCTCAGGTGCCAACTGCTGTAGGAGGTCCTTCTTGGTCTCTCCAATTGTTAGTTCATGTCTTCTTCTTTCCAACAAGTGACTTTCTCTATATTTTGTACACAATTATCTGTGTACTTGTTTACCCCCAATAGAATGTTAGCTTCTTGGGGGTAGGGGAAATCTAATTTTTAACCTTTGTGAATCTTCCATTTTAGGTACAATTTGATCCCTTTAGATTTCACATTGTTTCAACGGAAAAGATTTTCTCTTACTTAGTGTTTGAAGGATGGAAGTGCTTTCCTTTATACTTACAATAAAGGTGTGAAGGGATGAGTATGCAAAGTCTTGTAAAAAAAATGCCCAAAATTCTTTAAAAGTCAGAAAACTTCAGCGATTAGAAATGTAAAGGTTATCCGACATAGAATAGAGTTGGGAGGGTGATCAGGGGACTCCTGATTGAGTGTCTCCCAGCCAAACTGGTGAAATTACTGGATGTAAGGTCCAGGTAAAAGATAATATACTGAACAGAAAATCAAATCAGTAAAATAGCGAATGAGCAAGGTGAAAACCTAGCAAAAGCAGAAGGATAATCAGAACATATTATGTACAATTATAAGCTAACAAAACTGAGGACACAAAAGAAATAGAGGAATACCTTCAAAAATATAAAATACTATCAGAAGACCAGCTAGAGACCTCACCCAATCTCAGAAAAGAAAATAGATCTAGCTGTAAGGGAACTACCAAAGGGGAAAAAAAAACAACTTCTGATCCTGATGGATTCAGGGGAATTTTATGAAAATTTTAAAGAATAGTTAGTACTCATACTTCACAAATTATTCTCCAAAACTGAGAAAGAAAGCATCCTAGAAAGAAAGCACCAGAATCCATTTATGAGACAAATATAGTCCTAATACCTAAACCAGGGGAAGATAAAAATACAGAAAAAAAACCTATAGGCTAATATCATTAATGAATATTGACCAAAACATTTTAAACAAAATCCTGTCAGACAGACAGCAGCAATTTATCTACGACCAAGTGGGATTTATCTCAGGGGTTCAAGGATGATTCAACATTAAAAAAACAATCAACATAATTAATCAAATTAAAAACCAACACATCCAAAACTACACAATTGTTTCAGTAGATGCAGAAAGAGCCCTTGACAAAGCATAACATATTTTTTTTTGCTAAAATCCTTGCAAACTATAGGTGCAGAGAGACCTTTTTTAATATCATAAAACTATCTAAAACCAAAAGGAAGCATCATATGCACTGGGGATAATAATTGAGATAACAATTATAAAATGCTTAGCATAGTGCCTGGCATATAGTAAGTACTATATAAATGTTAGCTATTATTATACACTAGAACCTTTTCCAATAAACATATGAGTGAAACAAAGATGCCTACTCTCTCCTATATTATTTGATCTAGTTCTGGAAATGCTGGCAATAGCAATAAGATAAAAGAAAGAAATTAAAGGCATAGATAGGGAAATATGAGTAAAACTATCCCTATTTGCTAATGATATGATGGTTTACTTTGAAATCCTAGGAAATCAGCAAAGATGCTAATTGAGACAATTAAGAGCTTCAGCAAAGTTGAAGGCTACAAAATAAATACTCAAAAATCAATAGCATTTCTATATCATAATAAAACACAAGAAGCAAAAATAAAAAGGGAAATCCCATTCCAAATAACTACAAAATCCATAAAATTTCAGGGGTCTCACCTACCAAAAGCACACACACACAAAACTGTATAGATTCAATTACAAAGTACTCCTTAAAGAACAACTTAAATAGCTGGAGAAATATCCAGTGCTCATGGCTAGGCTGTGCTAATGTAATAAAAATAGTAATGCTATCAAAATTAATTTACACTTTTGATGCTATTTCAATTAAAGGGATACTTTAAAGAACTTTTAAAAATAATAACAAATTTATTTGGAAAAACAAAAGATTGAGAATAACAAGGGAAATGATGAAAAGAAGTCAAGATGAAGGGGCAAAGCATTTCCTGTTCTCAAGCTACACAATAAAGCAGCAGTTATCAAAACCATTTGGTATTGGTTAGAAAATATATAGATCAATGGAACAGACTAGACAAGGAAAATTCAGAAACAACAGAACTCAATTATTATATGGAAAACATAAATTACCTAGGAAAAAATTCTTTATTTGACATATGCTGCTGGGAAAACTGCAAAGCAATCTGGCATAAACTAGTCTTAAACTAATACCTTTTACCATATTCTACAATACATTTAAAATGGATACATGACCTTAACATAAGTCATACTATAAAAAAGTTAGAAGAGAAATAGATCACATGCCTTTTGTGCTATAGGTAAGAGATATATTCTTAACCAAACAAGAGATAGAGATAATTACAAAAGATGAAATAAATAACTTTGATTACTCAAACCTGAAAAGTCTCTTAATGCACCAAGGATAAGAAGAGAAGGAGTCAAATAGGAAGAAAATCTTTGTATCAAATTTCTCTGATGAGGGTTTGGTATATAACATATATAAGCAATTAATAAATGTAGAAGACTAATAGCTCTTCCTCAATAGATAAGGGGTCAAAGGATATGAATAAACAATTCTCAAAAGAAGAAATGTAAAGAATTCAAAATCACATGAAAGCATGCTCCAAATAAGAGAATGCAAATCAAAACAACCCTGAAGTTTCACCTCACACCCTGTAAATTGGCAAAAATGTCCCCAGAATGGCAATAGCTAATGTTGAAAGACTTGTGGAATGATAGACACACTAATACGTTGTTGGTGGAGCTGTGAAATGTTACAACCGTTTTGGAATTATGCAAATAAAGTGACTAAAATGTCCATACCCTTTGAACTGGGTTTATACTCCAAGTAAGGCAATGAAAAGAAGAAAGTCCCCATATACTTGAAAATATTTATAGCAGCATTTTTTGTGATAGCTAAGAATTGGAAATAAAATAGGTGCCCTTCAGTTGAGGAATGGCTAAACACATTGTAGTGCATGAATATAATGGAATATTACTGTGCTGTAAGAAATGTGTGTGATGAATACAAAAAAGTATTGGAAAGACCTATATGAACTGATGCAGAGTAAAGTAAGCAGAGCGAAGGAAACAGTATACACAATAATTACAACAATGTAAAGTGGAAGAACATCTACATACCAAAAAAAAAAAACCCCAAAAGTAAATATAGCAATATTAAAAAAGATCAAGTGGGGCTGGAATGAAGAGACATGAGAGGACACCCCTAACCCACTCCCTTTCTGGAGTTGGGAGGTGTTACAGATTGCAAATGTTTTCAGACTTATTTTTTAGTGTATTGATCAGTTGTGCTAATTTATTTTCCTGTCTTAAAAATACCATTTATTATATGGGATGGTTCTTTTGGGGGCTGGGGCAGAGGAGAGACGCTTGGGATAACTATGATGATGTAAATAACAGAAGATATCAATGAAAACTTATTTTTTAAAAAAAAAGACAATAGGCTGTGAAGGTTTTTCAAATGCTGAGTGGTTACATTTATAGCTTATACAGGGCATGCACAATGTAGGGGTAGGGGGGGGGGGGGGGGGGGTGTCAGGATCATACCTCCCTACTACCCCCATAGCATGACTGTGACTTAGAAAGTCACAGAAAGACCTCTGTAATAGCCGACATTAAGATAAGGAGGGACTGTTTTATTGTATCCCTAGCATCTACCTAACATAGCTTTTGGCATATAGTAGATGTGCAATAAATTTCATTGAATTGGATTAAGGCATAAGGATATGAAAATTGGTTATTTTTTATTTTGAGGTTGGGGCGGGGGGGGGAGGAGAGGCAATTGAGGTTAAATGACTTGCCCAGGGTCACATGGCAAATAAGTGTCTGAGGCTAGATTTGAATGCAGGTCCTCCTGACTTCAGAGCTGATGCTCTATCTACTGCATCACCTGACTTCCCCAATAATTTGTCCAAATTATGTAGAATGGGACATGCTATCTGTGTGACACCCAGAAAACCCTCTATCCTTCCCTCCCCAACCCTACATTCATTGACCCACTTATTCATTCAGCAAGTTTTTACTGAGGGCTCCTTATTCCTTCACTCATTCATTCAAATAATCAACCAAGTTAAATTGTGGAGGAAACAGAATGAAGGACAGACTTAGGTTTTCCGCTGGGGGTTCCCAGTTGGAAAAGAGGCAGAGAATGAGGAAGAGGAGGAGGAGCAGATTGTGGACCTACTTCTATGAAGTTAGGATTCAGCCAAAGAGCTGCACTTGAGGACCTAGAGGGCCACATGTGACCTTGAGGCCCCAGGTTCCCCATGCTTGATCTAAGTGCTTGCCGTGGCTTGGGGTGACAGTCAGGGAAGGTTTCCTGAAAGATAAGTTTGGTCTGGAGTCCCAGGCAGGTAGGGAAGCTCTCTCCCCCAACATAGGATCATAGATCTAAACTGGAAGGAGCCTTGGAGGTTACTAAGTCCAACCTTCTCATTTTAGATGGGGAACTGAGGCCCAGAGAGAAGTGACTTACCCAAGGACACATAGCTAGCAAGTGACAGAGCTTGAATTAGAATCCAGCTCTTCTGATTTACAGATAAGGGCTATTTCTACTAGACTGGGTTGCTGAGGGCAGAGCCTGATCCCCAGGCCTCAGAGTGAGAAGGACCAGTGCTCAGACTCTTGGGTTCCTGAGCCGGAGAGCTGAAAGTCTCCCCTCCCCCTCTCAGGAATAGAGTTTGGAATGTGTTTGAGGGAGGAGGGGTTCCTACCTGTGAGGGGAGCCAGGAACAACCCTGGAGGTAAGGAAAGCAAACTGGAAACATGTGCCATGGTTAGGGCCCTTGTGTGAAAGGAAATTACACAATTATTATGTGCTCTTGTTGGGCACTGCACAGCTTCTCGAACCTTGGGATCAGACCGGATACCATCATCCTCATTTCCTGTTCCACATTGATTGTTTTTAGCAGTTCTTGCTTTTTATTCACAGCAACCAATGAAAACCCAGCTTCACAAAGTTATGATGTTATAAAGAAGAAAATTTAATTACTGGTGAAGACAAAAGTATAGGAAAAAATGTCTCAAACATTAAAAAAATGAACCTAGCATGATCTAATGTTGAAATTGTGAACCACCTTTAGCTAACTTGAGTTGGAACAGTGTGGAGTATCCTTATATTTCCTTTGAAAACTTAAATATCCCTTGGAGACCCTGTGAGTTGGCTCTTGTGTCTCTTCAGTGCACAGTTAAGGAACTCCATCTCAGAAAGTTACCTAGAGCACCAAGAGGTTAAATGAACTGTCCATAGTCACCTGGTTGGTAGCAGGATTTGAACTTAAATGTTGCTAGGTCCCAGGCTTGCTCTCTAATCACTACCCCACACTCTCACACTGACTGATTAAAAAAAAAAAAGTGCGAACTTAAAAAAGACATTGGGCACAATCTGCTGGGAACTGGAGAGAACCACAAGCAGAGAAGGTAGAAGACATGACAATGTCCAAAGAGAGAACTTATCAGCTTCTATAGGAAACGTGTACTGAGTTGTATTTGAGAACTCTAAGCATCGCATTCTGTAAATGTCTGAGAGTATGTAAGCCTCTGGGGAAACACTATTCACTTGTGGGTATTATATCCAAGTATTTTATGAGTTCTTTACTACTCTTTAAATAAAACTATTTGTTGTCTAAACCTTATACAATTGTGGAGGGAACTGGGAGCAACATGGTGGGATGATGCCAGGAAGTTCCCAGACCATCTGCGTGTAAGCAGGAAGCCAGCAAAAGGAGACATCCTGCTAAGTGAACATGGTCCCTCCATGTTAGGAAGAAGTCCCTATCACAAGGGTTATGTATGGATTTTTAAAAATGTGTCTTTTATCCATTTGAGGGCATCTCTCAAGATTTCTTGAGTTGTTTCTTTTTCAGTCTATACCACTTTGGGTCCCTTCAATAATTTAGTTACTTTCATTATCTCAGTGCCCTTCTTCACTTTGCATACTTTCTTTTTAAGTAAAGTTTTATTCTCATGGATTTTTCAGCCATTTTTCTTTTCTTTGCTGCATCTGTTATTATTTGTTAGGAGGACCTGAGGATCCTAGCTCCTTTCCAATCTCTAACTGTCATTTTGACTGAAAGCCCTTTCTTGGACTTGAAGTTAGGAAGACCTGAATTCACCGCCTATCTGTATGACCATGGGCTAGCCATAGAACCTCTCTCCACATGGAGACCAGAAAAGCTAAGTGCCATCCTTGTTGTGTCAGGACAAAGTGAACTTCCATTTGTAAACATTCAATAACTTGCATGTGCCTCATTTCATCCCAAAACAAACCTAAACCATGCTTTAGAGTCACCTCTGACAATGGGGGATACTGGCAAAGAGGGCAGATCAAAGGAAAGCAGTCCAGCCCAGGTTTCTCCTACAACTTTCCAACAAAGATCAAGGAAGACAGAGCAGTTATTGGGAGAAACATCATATTTCCTGCTCATGTCAACACAGGGAGATAACCCAAAACTTATGGGCCCTGGGAAGACAGTTCAGCAAAACAGGCCCAGAACAAAGTCTTCCAGCACCCAGACTAGGTTGGGCCCTTCAGCTACAAACCACAATAAGGACCAGGAACAAAGCTGAACCCACTGCTATACTGCTCTGACCCAAGAAGGGGGTAGGGTAGCTTTCAGGAGAGACAGCAGGGGTGGGCCCTACTATTTATAGCTGTTCACCAAAGAAGGGAACACAGACAAGTGAGCCTGAACTTTACAGAGGTGAGCCTGTAGCTGTGTAATGCTGTAACGCTGAAGGAAGAAATTCAGCTTACAGACTAGGGTGGAGCCCTGAAGCTGAGTGATCAGAGTTGGGAACTTGGACCTAACTGAACCTGCAGTTCTGTCATTATGAAACTGCCAAGTCTTCCAGCTAGGTGACCCTAGGAGACAGGAGTTAGGGTCAGCAACTGTCTTCTGGAGTTTCAATAAGATTTAAGCCTACAGTTACATCATCCAGAGCCTGATCTGTGCTCTAGAGCCTAGAGAGCTCAGACTGGGAGGGCTGGATCAGATGGCTGAGGAAACACTGAGAGTTTGCACTTCCCTGAACTCCTGAACCCCTGAAATCCTTGAAGAACATAGCACCCAAACCCAGGGAAAGCAATGTCAGCACTCCAGATAATAGAGATCAGGACCCTAACGTTCCCCTCAAAAGTGCACAGAACCTGACCCTAATGCAAAATCCCAGTTTAGGAAGTAAGATTGGGAGAATGAATAAGCAAAAAAGCACCATAAAAAATATTATGAAGATAAGGATGCTCTGGCTGCAAAACCAGAAGAAAGGGAATAACACAAAAAGAGCTACGAGCAAGACCTCAAACAAAAACATAGCTTGGACAAAAAGTCAACTAGAATTCTGTAGGAAATGAAGCATGAGTTTAAAAATTCAAAATAAATGACAGTATTAGAAGAAAGACTTAAAAGAATTAATAGCTTAATACAAGAAGTGTAAAACCTTACCCAAATAATAGACTCCCTGAACATTGGAATAGACCAAACAGGAGTTAATGACCCCTCAAGACAACAAGAAATACTAAAATGAAGAAGAGGAGGAGGAGGAGCTCATATAAAAACCACCAAACTGAAAAATGGAAGAGAAAAAAATTGGAATCAACAGACTATCTGAAAGCCATGACAAAAAAAGGTGAGGAGGGGGGGAAGCCTAGATAATATATTTGAAGAAATCATGAATGAAGACTGTTCAGACCTATTAAGAGCCAGAAGGAACAGAGAATAGAGATCCACCAGGATCTCCTGAAAGAAATCCTTAAATGAGAACTCCCAAGAATATCATCACCAAAATCCAGAGCTCCCAGGTCAAAGAAAAATACTGCATTAAATAGACAAAGTACTCGAGCACCAAAGAGCCACAGTCAGGATCTACTCTAAATGAAAGGATACCTTGGAATACAGTATTTCAAAAAGCTAAAGAGATAGGCTCACAACCAAGAATAATTTACCCAGCAAAACTAAGTATGATCCTTTTTGGGGGGGGGGGTGGTATATGTTTAATGAAATTAAAGACTTTCAAGAACTCTTGATGAATGTCCAGAGCTGATTAGAAACATTGAAATGTTCATGCAGGAGTTCAAAAGAAACATAAAAATGTAAGTGTGTTTGAGCAACTGGAAGGGGCTATACAAGGATGAAATATTTGTATTCCAATAGGGCAAAAATAAATAAATGTTCCCTTCCTAAGTCCATGGTCATAAAGGAAGTTAAACAAAACAAAGCTAGGGAGTGTTTGCGTTGTGTTTTTTATTATTTTTAAAGAAAAGGAAGGGAAAATAAACTGGGAAAGAAAGCAGGGAGAAAAGGAAAGATTTGCTATCTCACATAATCAGGTCTTCATTTCTCACCAGGTCACATTCTGGATTTCCCCTTTCCCACCCTCCGACTTTTTAGCTTCATTTTTTGTGTAGGCTTCCCCCATTATAATGGAAACTCCTGGAAAGCAGAGACTCTTTCTTTTTGTTTTTGTATTCCCAGTACTAAGCACAGTGACTGGCAAATAGTAAGCTTTTAATAAATTGTTATTTCTCGTCTGCATGCACTAGACGACGATCCAAGTTAGGTGGAAGGGGTGGAGGGAGCAGGCATCACTTGAAATTCCCTTTCATATAATCTGGTCAAAGAGGAGAGAGAGAGAGAGAGAGAGAGAGAGAGAGAGAGAGAGAGAGAGAGAGAGAGAAAGTTAGTTTATCCGCACCAAAAGGAAGAAGATAGCAGAATGGATTTGAAAGCAGAATCCAACTAAATATTGTTTTTAAGAAATATAAAGATTCAGTCAGAGTTAAAGGGCTGGAGCAAAATCTGTTTGGCTTAAGCTGAATTAGAAAAAGCATGATCTCAGATACAAAAAAAAAAGAAAAAGGAAAAATAGTCTTTATTAAAGGAGATAAGCAGAGAAAAGACATCATCCTGAAAGGTACTACAGTGAATTACTACCAAGACTTAACATATAAGCACCAGATGGTGAATTGATAATTTATGAAACTTTGAAATGGGGGCAAGCACGCTGGTTCTTTGGGTTCTCACCAGGAAAGACTACGAATGGCAGCAGGAAACAGAGCAATGATCATACTTTAATAACCACGAAGGGCATGAGGGCAAGCACAGAAAATACAGAGACAAGCCCTGAAAAGTGGGAGAGAGACAGAGGGTGAGAGAGAGAGAGAGAGAGAGAGAGAGAGAGAGAGAGAGAGAGGCAAATGGCTACACGGGAATAGGGGAATGGATGGTGAAAGCAGGCAGGCAGAGTTGGGGGTGGGGGGGCGGGGAGGGGGGACAAGCCAGAGAATATCACTCCCATTACCATGGATTAGAGTTGGGCCCACTTCCCAGCATGGGCCTGTTGGAGATGGAGGAATACTGGGGGTGGAGCAGGAGTCTGAGGTCTCGTTTTTATAGAGTTTTGGAGAAAACAGACCTGAGTCACCTTGCAAATCCTACAAAATCAGTTCCCAATAGATGCACATCCCTCCACCCAACTGGAGAGGGAAAGAGAGCGAAATCCCTAGAAATAAATATGCATAGTCAAGCAAAGCAAATTCCCACATTGACCTTGTCCAAAAAAATATGTTGCATTCTGCATTTTTAATCCATGTGAGCCTAAACCCAAGCTTTAAATAATTGTCTCTGGGGTACCAGGGTGGTGATTGAATGAACTGAATCATGTGAGAAAAAGGAGCCTGGCTCCCTCTCATTAAAGGTGGGGACCTGACCGAACCTGATCCGGACCGAATCCTGAGTCCAAAGCAAAAGGGCCCCTGAGGGAAAGGAAGTTGCTGGTGCAGTGCTCCAACCTCCATCAGTGTTTCATTGTTAGACTAGAAACCAGTAAATGATCCAAATATCAAAGAAAAGGAGGGCAGAATTTTCAAATCATAGACCAGTGAGATTGACTTAGTTCCCAGGGGGAAAAAATCTAGAACTTTTTGTTAAAGGGAAGATTACGAAGCATTTAAAAATTAAAGTGTTGATCCTTAAGGGCCAGCATGGCTTCACTAAGAAGAGATCATGCCAAACTAATCTCATTTCCTTCTTTGAAAGGGTTATGTGGATCAGGGGAATGCCATAGACAAAGAATTTAAGGAAAGCATTCAACTAAATTCAGTTAAGGCTATCCTCATGGACAAGATGGGGAGATGTGCGCTAAATGACAGTTCAATTAGATTGATTTGAAAATGGTTGAATGACCAGCCTCTAAGGGTGTGGCATGGTGTTGGACTGGGAATCACAAAAGACCTGGTTTCAAATTCCCCCTTGGATACCTACTATGTGACCATGGGCAAGTGACTGAACTCTGAGTCTGTTCCCTCATACACAAAAATGAGAATAACAGTATCTGTCTCATAGACTTCCTCTGGCTGTTGTATGGCTCAAATGAGCCTACAAACGTCTAGAAAGCACTTTTCAAACTTTGAAGCGCTATAGTTCTACACCTGAGGTCGTAATAGTGTAAGAAACTCCTACTATCCACTAACATAGATTGGCAACTAGAGAATAACCTATAATCTTAGTGCTTCCTGGGGTCTTAAGAAGTTCGGTGACTTGTTCATGCTCACATTACCAGTGTATTTCAGAGGTAGGACTGGAACCCAGGTCTTCCTAACTCCAAGGCCAACTCCTTCTCTTTCTTCCGTATCAACATAGAAGGAGGTCTCTAGCCAGGGTATCCCAGGATAAATGTCCCAATTATCAAAAAAGGGAGGCTGGGATTTTCAAATCATAGACCAGTGAGATTGACTTCAATTCCTGGGTGGGAGAGGGGAGGAAATCTAGAACTTGTTATTAAAGGAATTATTTGGAAACATTAAAAAATGGAAGTGTTGATCCCAAAGGACCAGCAGGGTTCATCAAGAAGAGGTCATACTAATCTCATTTCCTTCTTTGATAGAGTTAGTCCCTATCCCTAGTCTTGTGCTGTTTAACATTTTTTCATGACTTAGATGAAAATATAGACACATATCATGGTCCAAAAAGATCTTGACAGGCTAGAACTAGATTCTAATAAGATAAAATTTAATAGAGATGTATAAAATCCTACACTGGAGTTCAAAAAGTCAACTTAAACATACAAGATGAGGGAAAGAAACACAAGTAGACGTGAGTTCTTATGGGGAAAACATCTGTAGGATTCAGTAAATGGTAAACACAATTGAAGTCAATGTGTTATGTCAAAAAAGTTGACAGAATCTTAAGTTGCCTTGCATCCAAAATGAGGGAGGTGATAATCATACTGTATCTGCTCAGACCAAATCTGGCATATTGTGATCAGTTCTAGGTACCACATTTTATTTTATTCATTTTTTCAATATATTCTCTTGTTTATTTTAATTCAACCAGATTCATTAAATAAATGGTTACCTCAGTTCTTTTGATATCTTTAATTCCACATACAGAACTATTAAGCCATAAATTGTAGAATTGAAAAGGATGAAGATAACTTGCTCTGGAGAAGTCACATTTTCCTCCCATCCTTTCATCTCTTCATGCCCACATCTCTATGACTTCCTCTGAATCTCAGCAATCTTGGGCTGCAAAAGCTGCAGGGGCTGGGAATGCCTGAAAATGATAAGATCTCTCCTATGGTCACTAATTTTAGCAGCCAAGCCCTATAAAAAAATCCCCTGTTCTCCCCAGCCTGTTTTGGGGTAGGGGTAGGGGGCAGGGAGGAGAAAGAGATCAAGGCCTCATAATTACTACTGGACCTAGGAAAAGCTTTCTTAATTCATTCTGGTTAAGATAAATCCCTGCTTTTCTTTGAGACAGACCAAAAGAGGACATTCATAATTACTGGGCATTAACATCCCTACCTCAACAATGAAAAGATGTAAAAACACTATGGTCAGACTACTAATAAAGTTGTGAAAAAGAAATATTGATACTTGTGAGGGAAAAAAATAGAAATGCCCCAACTGACCTTGCAAACATAACCCTAACCCTCCTTCCAACCCCTCATTCCAAGGGAAAAATAATAAATCTAGTCCAAAGAGGAGGTGAGGTGGGGCGGGGAAGAAGACCAATAAAAGAAAAAAGCTTCCTAATAAGAGTTGTCCAAAAATCGAATGGAATCTCCTTAAATGGAAATCGTCAAGTGGAGTCTATATTACTACTCACATGAGATGTTGCAGAGAGGATTTTTACAGGTACCTGGTGGGTTAAAGGATCTTACAGGTCCCTTCCAACTCTGAAGTTCTTGGATTCTTAGCTGT
The DNA here is from genome assembly GCF_011100635.1 of Trichosurus vulpecula. Taxonomy (NCBI): domain Eukaryota; kingdom Metazoa; phylum Chordata; class Mammalia; order Diprotodontia; family Phalangeridae; genus Trichosurus; species Trichosurus vulpecula. The sequence continues at coordinate 77,719,081 of NC_050581.1, forward strand.
CCTCCATTAGACATGCTTGAATTTGCCAATGTCCCTTCTTAAGTGTGGTGCCCTGAAGGTAAGAACAATACTCCACTTGTATGTTATCCTGGTAGCATAATAACATATAATAACACACTATCACTTCCTTTGCTCTGAACATCATGTCTCTATTAATGTAACTTAAGATTGCTATTAATTTTTTGACTGCCACGTCACATTGTTGACTCTTTACCAAGCCAGACATTCACTACATCCCCTAGACCTTTTTCATATTATTCCTTCATCCTCTTCTTGACAGTTGTTTTTTTGAACCCAAACTTAAATCTTTCTCCCCATTGAACTTCATTTTATTATAATCGCACATCATTTTAATCTGTTGAGTTATTTTTGAAATATAATTTCTACTCTCCAATGTATTAGCTATCCCTCTGAGAGGGATTTATCAAATAATAAAGTATGATATACATGCCATCTATACCTTCCTTCAAGCCATTAATATGTTGAAAACAACAGAGCTAATGAGAAGCCCAAGGAATAACTCAGAAGACTTCTTCCACCTAGTCAACAACAATCCATCCATAACTCCTATTTTTGTCTAACTATCCAACCAATTTTGAACCTTACCTAACTATACTTTCCCTTGGTCCACATCTCCATTTTGTCCACAGAGATATCATAAGAAACTTGGTTGAATGCTTTACTGAAATTCAGGTATTCTTTATATGTGGCATTTCCCTGATCAACCGGCCTAGCAACCCTGTCAACAAAAAAGGAAATGAGATTAATTTGGCATGATTTATTCTTTATGAACTCACCCTGATTCTTATTTATCACCATTTCCCTTTCTAAGTGTTCACCAAAAAAAAAAATCCCTTTAGATTTTTGCCATTCTTCCCCTTTGAACATATACTGGTCTGTAATCTCACAGAAATCTGTTTTCTATGATTTCTCAAAGATCAGCCACGGTGGCTCAGTAGTCACATTCAGTACTGTGTGATGTATTTTGTTCTGACCTCTTAAACTCACTGAAGTAATCTGAGTGTTCTTATTTACTTTGTTTCAATTCCCTGTTGACTTTTTATTCCAGAAGCAATGAAAATTGAGTGGTTCTGCCTTCTCTTTATGATCCTCCTCCTATCTACCATTTAAAAAAAAACGGTCATATCTCTCATTTTGTCCCAGCAAAGTTCCCAAAGCCCTTCTTGTTATCATTCCCATTCATTCATGGCTAGTCTCAGCTCATTCTGGGCTTTTGCATTCCTGACATCATCCTTAGAGCCCCATGAAACTCTTTTATATTAATCATCAATTGTCTGCTCTTGCTAAGTTGTTCGATGCATTCCCTAAGCATTCACATCAATCTCTTTAGACAGCTTCCCATTTTCTCCCTTGACAGAAGTGTTTGTGTCATCAGTTTCGTACTAGAGAGCATCTTAAACCTTGTAAGCCAATTTCCCCTATAGAATTTTAAATCACTCTGAAATCCACTCTCCAAAAATCTTGGGTACATATCAAACTATGGCCAACTTTTCTTTCTGCATCTATCACAAATTCTGACATGCCACAGTCACTTCAAGCCAAGCTTCCCATCATTTCTAATTTAGCACTTAGCTCCTCTAGTAATTACTGGTTAGAACCAAGTCTCATTTATCATTTCCTCCATTTTTGGAAGGATGAAATTTTCATTAAGGCAGATGTCCTCCAAATCTGGGGATGTCGGAATTTTGAGGAAGCAGAGATTTCATTTTTAACTTTTATCAGAGAGGGAACACCAGCACATGACCAGACAGTTGGAGTTTCCCTTTGATACAATATAATAGGATCTCTTTCCAGGCCTTCTCATTTACTTCCTCTGTTTTCTTCAAAGTGAAAACCCTTATCTTTACTACTCAGTGGTTGCCAGGTTTCCCCAATCTAGTCCTTGGACACCCGCACATAAGTATGTTTTCTGAATATCCAAATACCAAAATCAGCCAGATTTCCCCATTGCAGCTCTTGAATTTCCTCACAATAGTGTATTTTCTCAATATCCAAAGCTATTCTATGGCACTTATGAGTCTAGTCATAAATCACATTCTGCCAAATCATATCAATGAGGTCAAATGACCTTCTTCCATTAAAATCTCAAATAGCTTTGGGCGTATGAGAGCAATTTGTTCCAACAGCCATGAAGGCAGCTAAAGCAGGTGTTGTGGAAAGCTTGGAACTTGGTCAGTCATTGAAGATGTCAAGGTCATCCACTGCATCCTGGGGCAACCTCCAGTCATCTTGACTCTGGGCTCTGATGATTCTGGAAGAGAGAGTGAGGCTGATGACTTTGTGCAACTCTGCCTCACTTAAAACCAGTTCACACATGAATTAAGACATCACCATGATGTCATTGGTCCTCTTCTAAAACGAAAGACGAACAACAAATAGCTTGATTCTCTATATCCCATGAATTTGTGTATAGCTGTCTGAGGGTTTCAGTATTATTAATAGCCCTCTTCTTGAATATCTTTTGCTGTTTAACCATTCCCGTGGCACTAATAGCTTATTCACTGGGGAAATCCCACACTCAAGCTGGCAGTTTACAAGCGTCCTGAAGAAATATTGAGTACTACAGTTACCAGAGAATCCAAGACCTTCGATCCCTCAACTCTCCTGCTTGCTACACAGCAGGGCCACTCATTGTGTAAGGGTAGGTGGTTTCATGGATCTACTCAATCAAAATGAGTTCTGAGACCCTGCCTCCTTTTGAATGTTCTGCATTTCAAAGGGTACTAGTCATATGACCCTGGCATAATGGAGCTGGCTCCCCACTTGAGATGCACAAGTTGGAATGCTCCATAAAGTGTATTTATTCTTGGCATAGAATCAATAAGTAAGTGAAGAGTACTTAATAAGAAGGGGACTGCATAATAATGAACATTTACCAAGTGACTGTTAAGTTCACTGCTCTCCAAGACCTGGGAAATCCCCTGGACATAAGATTGATTTGGACCCTGGAGTTGTAGGATATATTGTTTAACAATACAGCTCCCATAGGATGTTTGACTCACACTTCCCCTAAGACTGATCATTAGGTAAATATGTAAAAACTCTAGAGTTGGGGTCCTGACTTACTCAAGACATGAAATGTAGACTCCAGGAAGGTTAGTACTTCCCTGTCTCTGCTGTCTAGTAACCAGCAGGAGCCTCTGGCCTGGTCTGGTCCACAGCTAACCCATCACAGAGGGAGGAGAACTGGCAGCCAGGTGCAGCAAGTCCCTGCATCCCTCTCACTCTCATAACTTTCTCATAACGTTTGCATCACATCACTTCCTTACTGCTCCAGCTAGACCCTGAAGAGAGATGTGGCAGTTAGAGTGAAAAGGTGTTATATGTGAATTACTGGTCCTCTCCATTGTGTCTTCTTCCTGTGTCATACCAGCCACGCTCTACATTTTCTTCCTCTCCCTCCATTTCTGGTTTGAAGTAGTCTTGATCGTGAACAGATCCAGCCGTTTTGGAGAGCAATTTGGAACTATGCCCAAAGGGCTACAAAAATGTGCATACCCTTTGACCCAGCAATACCACTCCTAGGGCTATATTCCAAAGACATCACACAAGTAGGAAAGGGATCTGTGTGTACAAAAATATTTATAGCAACTCTTTGTGGTAGCAAAGAACTGGAAATCAAGGGGATGCCCATCAATTGGGGAATGGCTGAACAAGTTGTGGTGTATGAATGTGATGGAATGCTATTGTGCTATAAGAAATGGGAAAGAGGGGCAGCTAGGTGGCACAGTGAGTAGAGCACTGGCCCTGGAGTCAGGAGGACCTGAGTTCAAATCCAGTCTCAGACACTTGACCCATGTACTAGCTGTGTGACCTTGGGCAAGTCACTTAACCCCAATTGCCTTGGCAAAAAAATAAATAAATAAATAAAATTTAAAAAAAGGAATGGGAAAGATACAGACTTCATAATAACCTGGAAAGACCTACATGACATGATGCTGAGTGAGAGAAGCAGAACCAGGGGAACAATGTACACAACCACAGACATATTGACTCTGTGATGACTTTGATGGACTTGGCTCTCCTCAGCAATACAAGGCTCAAAGACAGCTCCAAAGGACTCACGATGGAGAGGGCTAGCTATATCCAGGGAAGGAACTGTGGAGTCTGAATGCAGATTGAGGCAAACTATTTACTCTCTTTTTTTTCCTCTTCTTTTTTGGTTTTGTTTCTTCTCTCTCATGATTCATTCTATTGGTCATAATTCTTCTTTACAACTTGACTATTGTGTAAATAGGTTTAATGAGAAGGTTTATATAGAGTCTATATCAGACTGCATGCTGTCTTGGGGGAGAAAGGGGAGGGGAGGGAAAGGAAGAAAATTTGAAACTCAAGAACATGTAGAACTAAGTGTTGTAAACGAAAAATAAAAAATCTGATTTAAAAAAAAAAGTACTCTTGACCATATCTGCAAGTCTCTAGGAAAAAATATTCCTACTGGCTCTCATCTTATGCACTCTATCACTAACCAAAAACCTCTCATAACAGTATCTAAAGTCATGGTCCCAAAATCCAAATCTTGTTCTCTGACATCCTCTAATTTTTTTTTTCTGTTTCAAAATTTTCATTTGTTATTCTGAAATTGACAAACTCTAACAAACATAAACATTTCCACATACAAAGGACAAAATAAAAGTATAAATCTCTTATGTGTAGGGTTGTTAAAAGTATACAATAAATATTTTGGTTCCAAAGTTATTCTGCCTGTGGCACCATCTTTATTAACCACCTGTGTACTTCCCAATCCCTCCCACTTTCTTTTGAAACCCTTACCTTCAATCCAGCAGTAATTAAAGCACCAGCTGTTCATGTAAGGTCTTAAATTCTTAATCTGGGATTCCGTTAATCCCTAACAATGTTTTCTAGGTTTTCACATGAATGAATCATCCAATCTAGTCTGACGATGCTTCAGGAGGCTTTTCATAATGTTCCAGATAGACACCATAAGAAGTGGGCATACCTCCTGACTACTCCTATCAGTTGACTTAAGTATGACCACCTCGGCACCTCTTGGCAGGGAGTCAATAATTGTGATGAATCTCTTCTTCTGAGACTAAGCCATGGTCTTGTCTCCTGATGGCTCCTCATTATTCTTTGGAGCTGGAGAAGCTACTTCTGGAGAAGCTCAGACCTAGTGCATGATGTCCAAGATTCATCAGTCCTCCTTCCTTTTCTTCAGTGTCACCTTCTACCCTCCAACCTCCTAACATAAGTTCGAATTCCTCTTGAATTAATTCTTTTTCCTTCATTTTCTTCTGGAAGAACTTCTTTCCTTTCAAGGGACACTTCTTGCCTCCTTGCTGTTCTAACCATAGTTCATCTCCCTCCCTCCAGTTAAATGTAAATTCCTATAGGGCAGGAACTGGTTTTTGTCTTTGTATCCAATGCTTAGTACATAGTCCTTGTATTAGCAATCAAGATGGGCTCTTAGCACTTATTCAACCAAGTGCCCTTAAAGAGTTTGGCTTTTATTTCCTTGATTAAATTAGGAGTCCTTGATGACCTCCTTGCCTCAAGGGAAAGCCTGGTTTACGTAGGTTTGAGTGACATGTTTGTGACATCAGAGGCTTTTAGACCACGTGGGTTTAAGTTGTTTTTTTGTGATGCTTTTAGGTTACGTGGGTGAGTCGCATGTGTGACTCACCTTTGACCCTGAACAAGATATATAAACCCAGAGGTTGGCTTTCTCTTTTGGAGCTCCGAGCCACAGCAGGAGCAGCGTGTGACTCTGGGCCAGTCCTTGTCAAGCTCCCAGCTGAACTCAGATGTTAATGGTTCCTTGATAACCACGAATTGTATTTGGTCTGTTTATAAATGTATATTTGTAATTTGTTTGTATTTGCTCTGAAGCTCAGGGTGCTGGTTTTTCCCCCTGAGCTGAGTGAATGATATTTGTATGTTGGATTAAAGTAAGCTTGTTAACCCTTTAACAGTTGCTTTCCTTAGTAAAGCAGATCAAAAGAACCTGTGTTGGCAGCTTTCTGTGTGCTAGCAGATTGTTGCAATAGTCCTTCAAGTTTGTGGAATAGGACAGAATATTTCTCAATGAGGTCTTCTCACATCTTCCTAGCTGGAAATAATCTTTCCCTCCTCCGCAAACCCTGATCACTTTGCATCTCTCCTCTTGTCGTCATATCTTATATGGAATTATGTCTTATATCCTTGAGCCAGCTGGGTGGCTGGTGTTGAAGCTGGAGTCTGAGGTTGAATCCCGCCTCAGACACTTACTAGCTGTGTGACCCTGGGCAAGTCACTTGACCTCTCTCAACCTCAATCTTCTCATCTGTGAGATGAGGGGAGCACCTAGGTTGTTATGAGGATCCAATGAGATAACTTATGTCTGCTCTACCAGACTAAGAACTTCTCAGGACAGGGACTGTGTTCTATTCATCTGTTTTCTCCTTCACAATAGCTCATCACAAACCCTGTCAGTAAAGGTTTGTGAGATGAGTGACTGCATGTCCAACATGCCCATGTTTGTGTTTTGCAATAGATTTCATTTTAAACTAAAGTCTGTTCTGATTTCCAAGTGAAGGCTTAGGTACCAACTCTTGTAATTTCCCAATATAATATGAAAGCTGGAAAATATCTTGGGATCCTTCAGTTCCAAATGGACTAGAGATTTCTATTTACTGATAGTAAAGGGACATTCTGCATGTCCTTCAGAAGCCTGGTCTATAATATTCCCTTCTAGCCCCTCTGGGATTTCCAGGAAATACTGTCTCCTGATATCATAGCCTAGAAGGCAAGTCAATCATTAGCATACATGATACATATGATAAAATAAAAATTGTGGAACAAATAGAATGCTAAAAATCATCTGATCTGACCTGGCATCAAGGATGACTAGGGTGGCCTAATAGTTTAGCAGGAGAGGTGTGAAAGGGGTTCCCAACCTGTCCACAGTGTGGGTGCTCAGTCATTGCTAGGCTCTGGGTCTTCTCAACAAGTGGCCAACCCCTCAAGGTTGTGCTCTTGAGAAAGGGAGGCATATTAAGGAGATCTGAGACAGCCTCAATTCAAGTTAAGGAGGAAGAGACCAGGACCCTGAGGCCCAGGGAGGAGTGGGGAGCCCAACAATATTGAACACAGAAGTCCGGGAAGTCACTAGGACTGAGAGGAAAGCTTGGGGTTCGCTAAAGGAGGTCATGGGCGGCGCTCTGGGGCAGTTTGGCTAGCTAGAGACGGAAGCCAGATTGCAAGGGGCCATGAGGGACGAAGCAGCGGGGGCAGCTAAAGCAGACCGCCCTTTTTGTAGAGGGAAAAAAGATGGGTGTACTTTCAGGGATCTGGGGGAGCTCTGCTTAGGTCTGGAATTAGAGGACGGGGCCAGTGTTGAGGGAAGGACTGGAAGACTGGAGGGAATGGTTTGGCCGTATGGGGGCACTGGGGTCAAGGGTCAAGCAGAGGATTCTGTTAGGAACCGCAAGAGGCCCAAGGCTCTCCCTTCACGAGGAGGGCGCTGTGGCCACCTGAGGTGGGGGATCGAGGCCAAGGTCATCGCGTTACGTCGAAGGCGACTCTAAATCCAGAGCGCTTAGCCGGAGAGGCTGCGTGACTTCAGCGAGCAGTGGAGAGACTCGGTCTAGGCTAGGTAAAAGCGTCGGGCTCCAGGTCAACTTCACCCCCTCCCACTTCCCTCCCGTCCCGCCCCGCCCCGCCCCCGCGCCAACGCTCCGCCCCGCCCCATCCCTGAGCCCTGGGCTGCAGCTGTGCAGAAAGGCCAGCGCTCCTGGCCAGTCAACCGCTCCTATTCGAATTCGCGTCTTCACGCGCCCAATCAGAGGGCCCGGCGCCGCGGGGAGGACCTCGCGAGCCGCTCTTGCCCAGTGCCAGCGCCTACCGCCTGCACCCCGAGCCAGCCAATGAGGACGCCTGCTGTGTTTGAAAAAAAGGGCGCGAGGCGGGGGGCGGGGCCTGGGGGTTTGAGAGGGCGGCACGCGCGGCTGCCCAGGACTGGACTAGCTGAGGACGCTCGGAGGAGGCGGCGGCGGCGGCATTAGCAGCACCAGCAGCATTAACGATGAGGGTCCGCGGCGGGGGTGAGTGACCGAGCGAACCTTTGAAACTCAGGGCTGGACTACGATATTGCGGACCGGGGAAACCCTCCCTGGGATCGGGGTCCGCGGCCGTCCACTCTGGGCTTCTCCGAACCGGCTTCGCTTACGACCCCTGGCTCCGTGTGGACGCTGTGCGTCCTCCTTTACGAAGCTCCCAAGTAACGGGCACAAGGAATCCCCTTGATTGCAGGACCCGACCCCCGCACACCCCGTACCCCCATAAAGGGTCCAGTCCGGCCCTCCCTCCTCATTTTACACGGGGGGAAACGGAGGCACGGGGTTGTGAAATGACCCTCCTGCATCACCTGGGTAAATGGGGTAAGATCGGGACATGAACTCGATTCATGCACGTCCCGTACTGCATTCTCGATCTCAGCCTTGGATCGGGGGCATCGAGCATCTCGCTTCTTTAAAGGGCTGCCACCTCTGCCCAGGTGCCTACCTATTATTGTGGGCGGCTCTTTCGACGCCGTTTCGGAGAGGCCTTTTAAATGAACAAAACGGGTGATGAGTACGTAGCATCCTAGTCTTCAAAGCCCTAATTAAAAATGAAAAGCAAAGAATGTACCCCCACGGTTTCTTAACTGGTAGATTTTCGTTGAGTAACAGACCAACCTACAAAGTAGTCTGTACCCAGGAAACGCTGTTGCCTTTGCTTCAAGGTTATATCGGAAGAACAGGTTTGAATTATCTGACCATTGAGGGGGTTTTTGTAAAAAGTGAATAATTCGTAGCATCATCAATTTAGAACTGAAAAAGATCTCAGGGGCTTATTTTGTCCAACTCCCTCATTACAGTTGGGAAAACCGAGGTGAGTAATTTGCTCAGGGTGGAACGGTTTTACTATGGTAAGGCTAACAGCTTGCTGATGGGATTAAGAGCAAGCTTATTTCTGAGGCAGGAGAGAAAAAAGAGAGGAAGAAAGGGAAAAGAAAAGTAGGCAGAATAGCTGGGGAGAAGGGGAAGAGGCTTGAGGAAAGAGTGATACTTAAGAGTGCCCAGAGGGCCAGTGGCTTTTAACACCAAAACTTTTTTTTTTTTTAATGCAAATCTCACTGATATAGGAAACTCCTACCCATGCATGTTGGTACTTACTACCTCTGCAATTTAGACTTAGGAGAGTTTCTTAGAACACTGGAGAGGAATACTTGCCCAGGCTCACACATCTAAGATACAGAACTTAAAGCCAAGTCTTCCGGCCTTCAGGCCAGCTCTCTATCCACTACTCCACACTGCCTCTAGCTAACATACTTTTCTTGGGTTATTCAGTAAGCACTTATTAAGCATTTACTGCGTGCTAAGTAAGCACTAGAGATACAAAGAAAGGCAAAAGACAGTCTGCTCTTAAGGAGCTCACAGTCTAAAGATTGAGACAAGCAACAAATACTGTGTGTGCAAACAAGCCGAACAGAGGATAAGTGGGAAGTAATTAACAGAGGGAAGATGCTAGAATTAAGAGGTATTTGGGAAGAAGGTGGGGGTTTTGCTGGGACTTGAAGGAAGCCAAGAGTCAGATGAAGAAGGAGGAGAGCATTCCAGGTGTGGGAGACAGCTGGAGAAAATGCTTGAAGAGGTCTTGTTTGTGGAATACCAAGGAGGCCAGTATCACTGCATCAGTGTGGGGAGGCAAAAATACTGGAAAGGGGGTGGCAGCCAAAAGCTACATTACAAAGGTCTTTGAACACCAAACAGGATTTTATATTTCATCTTGGAAGTATGATAGCGAACTGCTGGAGTCTTTTGATAATGAGAGAGTCATGATCAGACTAGTGATTTAGAAAAATCACTCTGGCAGCTGAGTGAAAGCTGGACTGGAGTGGGGAGAGACTTGGAACAGGCAGACCGCCCTCCCCACCCCCACCCCTGCGACCCAGCAGCTTATTTCAGTAGTCCAGGCACAAGATAACTAGGGCCTGCATCAAGGTGGTAGCAGTATCAGATGAGACTAGGGGGCATATTCTAGAGAAGTTACAGAAGTAAAATTGGCGTGTCTTGGCAACAGATTGGATATGGGGGGTGGGGGGACAGGGTGAGAGAGTGAGGAGCCGAGGATGGCATCTAGGTTTTGAGCCTGGGAGAATGGTGGTATCTCAACAGTAATGGGGAAGTTTGAAAGCAGGGAGGATTTAGTGGGGCAACATAATGAGTTCAGTTTCAGACATGTTGAGTTTAAGATATCTACTGAATGTCCAGTTTGAGACATCTGAAAGGCAGTTGGAGATTCAAGATGAGAGGTCAGCAAAGAGAGGTAAGGCTGGGTAGGTAGATTTGAAAATCATCGGCATAGAGATGATAACTAAATTCTGATGAGACCGCCAAATGAACTGGCATACAGCAAGAAGAAGGCCCAGGACAGAGTCCCATGGGACACCCACAGTTTGTAGATGTGACTTAGAGGAGGATCCAGCAAAGGAGACTGAAGAAGAGTAGTCAAATAGGTAAAAGGAGAGCCAAGAGAGCGAGTATGGTGTCAGGAAAAGCTAGAGAGAAGGTGATCAACTGTGTCAGTGACTGCAGACAGGTAAAGAAGACTGAGGGTTGAGGAGTGGCCATTGGCTTTGGCAGTTAGGAGATCTTTGATACCTGGAGAGAGCACTTTTGGTGGAATGAGGAGTTTGGAAGCCAGATTGTAGGAGGTTAAGGAGGAAGTGAGGGTAGCAATAGCCTTTTCAAGGGCTTTAGCCACAAAGTGCAGAAGAGCTAGAGGACAGTAGTGGGAATGGAAGAATCAAGTGTGGGTTCTTTGAGGATGGAGGAGACATTAGGTAGCAGGGAAGGAACCAGCAGATAGGGAGAGACTGAACCTAAGTGAGAGTGGGGTGGTCTGCTGGAAAAGAAAGGATAAAATGAGATCCTGTGTACAGGTAGAGGGGTTAACCTTGTCAAAGAGAAGGAATATCTTTTTGTATGAGACAGAGGTGAAGAGGAGATTGTTGCAGAAGACATCTGAGTAATAGAAGAGGGAGCTCTCAGCAAATGGCATCAATATTTTCAGTAAAATAGGAGGCAAGAGTGGGAGAAAGGGGAGCCATGGGGTGTTTGAGGAGGGATGAAAAAAAGGTTTAGAAGAGTGAGATCATGAGTTAATAAGGGAGATAGAGAAGGATTACTTAGCAGCAGCAAGTGTCCAGTAGAAGTGGTATAATATAAATCTGTAGCAGACCTAGTCAGAACGGTTGCATGATTTTCTCCACCTTTATTCAGCAGCATGTGTACAGGAGCAAAGGCAATAGTAGATAGTGGGAGGGCACAATTGGCAATATGATAAAGGAGCCAGGCACTGAAGACAAGGACAGTTAGGAGTTGAACCGGGTTACCAGAGTCCAGATGAGGGGAAAAGGAGATAGTAACTAGAGCAGGTGGGTAGCCTGGGAGAATGATGAACAGTCAAAGGATTGGAAATCACAGTGTTGCTAAAGAGTAAGGTTTGCTGTGGGAAGGCAAAAAGAGTGGTGGAAATCTAATAGATTATGGTCAGACAAGGGAATCTCTTGACTCCAGGTCATCAGTAAGTACATCACCTGCAGTGAGATTAACAGGGATTTTTTCCCCTATGTGGCAACAAGATTCTATGTCTTTTTAGTTTATCAGCTTTTTTCTTTGTTCTTACTATCATTGTGCTAACCTGTAGCAACCCACATACCCTTCTAATCTCTGGTCTTGTTAATTAAACTTGTTAAAATTGTGTCTGGCAGCTAGGATAGAGCACTGGGCCTCGAATCAGGAAGACTTGAGTTCAAATCCAGCCTCAGACACTTAGTAGCTGTTTGACCCTGGGCAAGTCCCTTCATCTGTATGCTTCGATTTCCTCATCTGTAAAATGAACTGAAGAAGGAAATGGCAAACGACTCCAGTATCTTTGCCAAGAAAACCCCAAATGGGGTCACAAAAAGTTGGACACAGGGGCAGCTAGGTGGCGCAGTGAGTAGAGCACCAGCCCTGGAGTCAGGAGGACCTGAGTTCAAATTCGGCCTCAGACACTTCACACATTCACTAGCTGTGTGACCTTGGGCAAGTCACTTAACCCCAATTGCCCTGCACCTACCCTCCCCCCAAAAAAATGTTAGACACAACTGAACAACAATAATTGTGTCTAAAGAGTAAACAGGCTCAGTGGGCACCCAGGATTTTTGGCTTCTATTTTGATGGTTCAGAGGCCTTTTCATGAACTTGTTCTCAGCTATATTTTAGAGAGGCAAAGTTCCTCATTAATGAGGTATTACTGTTCTTTGCTTAAACACTTGTCCTTTATTGTGACATGCTGAGAATTCAATTTCGATCTTTCCTTAAAATATATTTCCTTGTGACTTGTTTTTCATTTCATCATTCGCTGAATTTTGGCATTATTTTTTTTTCCAGTGATTCACTGTAGGTGCTCCAAGTGTTTTTGTCTTCCTTCAAAGCGAAGAATAAAAAAGAGGCCCCGAGTCTTAACTCTCCTGAGTCTCCCCGAAGATGTCCTCTTTCATATACTGAAATGGCTTCCTGCGGAGGATATCCTTGCCATCAGAGCTGTAAGTTACATTCATTAATTAATGCATCAAAGCATCTTACTGCTCACTATCCATTAAAAAAAAAAGACATGGACGATTACCGAGTACAAAAAGTCAAGAAACTTGTACCCCTTAGTAAAATGGATACTGCTGAATGAACTTTGCATTTGCATTGTCCTACTTTATTATTGCAAGGAAGGAGACAATGTAACAAAGCTTAAAGAGTCTTCTATGTTGAATCACACATTTGGCAATGACACAAAACTGGGAAGGATTCCTAACCTCTAAGACAAAAGTCAGGTTCCAAAAGGATACTGGCCAACTAGGACTATGGGCCAAATCTCATGAGATGAATTAAATTTATAAGGGTAACTGTAAAGTGCGCTGCTTGAATACAAAAAAAAAATTTTTTTTACTAGTACTTTATTCCAGTTACATGTAAAGACAATATTTAACATTTTATCTTTTTCTGGTGACTTGGGAGGGTTGTGGGCTACATACTTGGCGCCTCTAAGATGATTCTCATCTCTCCCTGATGCCGTCTTCTGCCTCAGCTTCCAAAACCATCCTCAGGCAGGTTCTCTCTACTCATCTGCTGACGTCTCTCCTGCCTCCATTCTGGGCTCTCTCTCCCTCCCATTCCCAGGGCTGGTGTTTCCCATGGCTCGAGCCTCACTGTCTGTCTTCTTCCTTCTCTGTGCTCTCTTCTCATGTTGTCCTCAGTTTCATTAGCTTCCACTGTCACTTCTTGGCAGGAATGTCCCGTTCCAATCTTTCACAAACCCAGATGCACTGATCCAACTGCCGGCTCTATATTTAACATACTGCTGGAACTTCTAACTCAACATGTCTCAAAAGGAACTTACTCCCTCTTCAACAAACTCAGCTGCCCTCTCTATCCTGACTTCTATTATTGTTAATGGTAATGCCAATTAGTGTTAATTGTCAGATTCCTGAGCTGGTATGGGTTAAACCTCTAAAATAAGTTTCACTATGTAACTATGTTTTTGAAGCAATCTAAAATATAGGGACTGATGAACCAAATCTGGCTCACCCAGCCTCCTAAGATAGTTTGTTGTAAAATGTGGTTGTCCTGGTGGTCAAGAAGTTTCTATTTGTGTCTAGTTGAATTCAGTGTTATTCAAGCCCTCATCTCTTTATGCTCTGCTTCCCTTAATAAATGGAAGTACTGTTAAAACTCTAAAAATACATTCTCATGCACAAATGCCACCCTTGACATTCAGAGCTAGGAGCAACTTTGGCAATATTCTTCTCTAACTAACCCCTTCATTTAACAGATGAGAAGACTGAGAACCAGAAACAAATGAGTTATCCATGGTAAATGCAACAAATTAGTGACTGAGCTGGGACCAGATGGAACCCAGGTCTCCTAACTCCCAGGGCAGAGTCTTTTTTAGCTCATAATCACCTCCTCTCATCCCATAATAAATATTTTTGGACCTTGTGGGATTTGAAAAACTTCATGTAAAAAGTGTGAAGCTGATTTGCACACTAGCCATCAAGGCAAATCACAGCCCCTCCAAGTTCTAATAGATGGTCCTTAAGAGTTAACAGTGATTGAAAAAAATTCATGACTTAGTGCCTGATTTTCTGATGATGTAAAGCCTCTGAACTTAGCTGGGCTTGTCCTTAGATTGTCCATTTATAATCCATCGCTGAGCTGGTGTCCACGCCTTCCCTGTTTTGTGGGATCTATAAGAGCTGGCACTTATATTTAACTTTATAATTGCTAGATTTGACTATCGTTTTGCCATTCTATTAAGTTGTTTGTCCAAAGTAATAGAAACTTTTTTGCTTTTCTACTTCTACAACTCAACTCAAAAATATATCTCAAGCCATAGATGTTATTCTTAACATTCAGAGCTGGAAGGAACCTTGACAGTTGTCATCTGATCTAATCTCCACATTTAATAGAACTTGACACTAAACGTAATTCCAGTGTTACATGCTATAAAATCTGTAATTGTTTCTAATTCACCCTCTTCCCAATCTTTTTTTTTTTTGTTCAAACATCCTTTTAGTCACATCCTTATATTTGTTTTTTGCTTGTTCATCATCTTTTTTTTCCTTTTCTAGTCCAACTACAACATTTAAACAATACTATACTGAGTATTTTTTTCTCACTATAGAAGCTCTTAGGTTAAAATTTCAGCTGTGATTAACTATTTAGGATCATGGGATTTAGAACTGGAACCTTAGAAGCCATCTAGTCCAGTCCCCTCATTTTACAGATGAGGGAACTGAAGCCCAGAGAAGGTGAGCAACCCCAGTAGTTTCTAAGTGAAAGTGTGTACTCTTTAGTCTTTTCCTTCCTTCCCCCACCAGCTTTGTCCACGTCATTCCCTGTGCCTTGAATGTCCACTCCTTCTTCCCTGCTTACATCTACACCTTTGGAAAATTTACCCATCCTTGAAGACCCAATGTAAATGCTACCTCCTCCATGAAGCTTTTCCTGGTAACCACCTGCTTCCTAGTCACAAATGGTCTTTCTTTCCTCTGATGTTATGTATTATTTTGTACTTGTGTTCCTGGCATGTTCTCTATACACTATGGTTATTTTCTGTGTGTGTGTGCATGTGCGTGTGCGTACGCGCACGCGTTTTCTTCATATTTAATTAAATTCCTTTTTTTTCAATATTTGTATCTTCAATGTCTTACACTTGATAGACAATAAATATTAATTGAATTAAAAGGGACCAGGTCTTCATTCTATTTGTATACCCCCACCCAACATTATTTTGCACGTGCTCTTGAATTAATTGAGAGTAAATTTATACTTTGTTTAAAAGAGCTCTAAGGAAGACATTTTAGTGAGATCCTTTTGGTTTATAAACCTTTTTGGTTTTTTGTAGGTACATCCGCATCTCAAGTATCTTGTAGATAATCATGCCAGTGTGTGGGCATCTGCGAGCTTTCGGGAGATGTGGCCTTCTCCAGATAACCTAAAGCTTTTTGAAAGGTAACCTTTGTTGTGTCATTTTAAACCACTGATTCTTCAGATTGAATAGCCAAATTCAGCAATTGCTAGTTGTTTCAATCAATTGTAGGAATGTCTAACCCCTAGAATAAGAGGAATTTTAGAATATAAAGGGCCCTAAGGAGATCCTAGTCTAAATCCCTTATTTTATAGCTGGAGAGATGCACATTCCCAACTGCTTTCTTGATATCTCCAAGTAGAATCCTAGATGTTACACTGGCATCTCAAACTCTGTCTAGAACAGAAATTCATTATCCTACCCTCTAAACATACCTTTAAGAATGCCATCATTTTTCTATTTACCTTCATTTTGCAAGAGTCTTGTTGACTCTTTTACTCTCTTGTCCTCCATATTCAATCAATTGCCAGGTCTTGGCAATTTCACCTCCACTAGGCCCTCATCATTTCTCCTGCTGGCCTCCAGCCTATCATTCCAGGCTGTTTATATATTACTCTAACTCATGCACTTTTTACTTCAGTCAAACTAACTTGTCTCCCACACATAATATTCCATATCCTACCTCCATGCTTTTACCCAAGCTATTCCCCATGCATGTAATGCTCTTTCTCACATCCATCTCATTGAATCCTACCATCTTTCAAGGCTCACATTAAGTGCCACTACCTTCAAGAGACTTTAAGTCTGGAAAGGTAGGCACAATCCAGATTATAGAAGGCTTTACAGATAATCTCAAGAGTTAGAATGGACCTTAGAAGCCATCTAGACTGGTACATCTGAACAAGAATTGGTCTACAACATACCTGGTTATATAGTCACTTAGGCTTTCCTTAAAGACCTTCCGTGAGGGGAATTATGAAGAAAATAGTTTGTAAACCTTAAAATGCAATAGAAATGTTCATTGTTACCTAATTAAACAAGTACCCAAAGATTCTTTAATGAAAATATTTAGTCTGTTAGAGGCACTTAAAAGTAATAAAACTTCCCTTATGCAAATTAGTCTCCATGAACCTAAACTGATACACTTACTTAAACCTTTGGAAATTAAGCCTTCTCTGGAAATCAGTCTCCTGCTTTATTAGTCCTTTGCTGTGTTTCCGCAGCATTTATAGACCATAGTATGTTACCATCTATGTGTTTATATCTTTATAATTCTCCCTTAGTTGTGCCCTATCTCTGTAGTTTGCCCCAATAAACTTTAAGCTCATAGCAGGAAGGGGCTATACCTTTTACTCTTGTATCCCTGTCTGTACTACTTAGCTCTAGCCTTGATCATCCTGATAGGCACTTACTGGGTAAATGAATAAAAAAATGTTCATTCTTATCTTGCGGGCACACATGTTGTGTCAGATCCACTTCAACTTGAACTGAACCGATGGTTTATTTCCAAGTGAATTGGAGTAATTTTATTAAGCCAAAAGATGAATTCTAGCTGGTTTCAAATGCCTCTGTAACACTAACCTTTGAAAGAATAAGATCTCTAATCAGCCCTTGGTGTTCTCTTTTTCAGGGCTGCTGAAAGTGGTAATTTTGAAGCTGCTGTGAAGCTAGGGATCGCCTACCTCTACAACGAAGGCTGTAAGTGTTCAACTGAGCAGGTCCGGGATCTCTAAAAAGTTTATGGGAAACTGGCGTAGATCAAAGGCATTTAGCCACCTTTAATCTTTGATTGTGAAATATTGTATATAGATATGACCCATTTTGAACTTCTTGAAATGTTTCCAGTCTTTGTAGACCAACTTTTTTAAAATTAATTTTGTTATAACTATGTCCAGGAATATAGATGATTCCAGAATTTTTTACTGAAATACTGTTAAAAATTTTGACCATCTGATAAATGGGATCTTTCCATATTTTTATATCAAGCCAGGTCAGAGCCACAAGCCTTATTAAGCATTTACTAGATTAATTTTTTTTTTCTGTCCATCATTCTAGTGTCTATTTCTGATGAGGGTCGTGCAGAAGTGAATGGATTAAAGGCTTCGCGTTTCTTCAGCTTAACGGAACGCCTGAATGTTAATGCTGCTCCATTTATCTGGCTATTTATTCGCCCTCCATGGTCTGTGTCTGGAAGCTGCTGTAAAGCTGTAGTCTTTGAAAGCCTCAAAGCAGAATGTCAGTTTCAAAAAGTAAGTTATAAGGATCCACACTTTTATAATGAAATTCCTTCCATTTGAAGTTTACCTTAAGCTTTTAAAATGTCTAAAATAATGTGCATGTAGTGAAAATTCGATAAACATTTATTTTTAGTGCTTCAGAGCAAATAAATATCTCAGTTTTAGCTGGCAAAGTCAGGACCCTAAGGAGAGTGAATAAAAGCTTGAAAAGTCTAATCAATAAATGTTTGCATCCCTGATGTGTATCCAGCACTGTGAGGGTTACAGAAGAGTAAAGGGTCTACTCCCTGACATGCAGAATTTATAAGCTGGGAAGACAAAACACAAATGTATAAAAAGGAAATATTTAAGTCATTCAAAATAACTGTATAAGATGGCTTACGATTAGCCAGTCAGTGAAACATAGACAATAACTGCTAAAGATCTTTAGAGGAAAAAGATTATTTTACACTTGGCTTGTCAGAGAAGGAAGTTGTAGAGGAGAGATTTGAGCTGGGTCTTGAAGAGGTGGCAGGATTTGTATATATCAACAAAACAGGGATGGCATGAGCAAAAGAAAAGAAATCAGAAAGCAGAATGTGAGTTCTTGGGACACTGAGAAGACTCGCTTAGTTGAGGGAAAGGGCTCTTGTAAGAGAGGAGCAAAAGTTAAGGTTTCTTGCACACATGTAGTGGATGTTTGTTGAATTGAATTAAAAAAGCAGGTTGAGGTTAAATTGGGTTGTTTCTTGAATGCCCAATAAGAAGTTGGTGCGTGATCATGTAGCTAATGGGGAGCTATTGAAAGTTCAAGGGCAAAGAAATGATGACGTCAGAGTGGTGTTTAAAAGATTAATTGGACATCTCTGTGCAACATACATTGGAGGGAAAGGTGGTGTAATGTTATAATTATAATTGTGTTCAGATATGAATGAAATGATAAGAACCTGGATCAGGATGCTGGCAGTAGCAAGGAGTCTTCAGGACGGTTCTTTGTACCATAGTAAGCGCTTACTGTTTATTGAATCGAAAGGAAAGAAGCCTTGTAAAGGAAGAATGGTTACAACTTAGAGACTCATTGGGTTTGGGAGGCCAGGGAGAATGAGAAGTCAAAGGTGACTTTTTAAATGGAGAGAGTGGTGGTGCCATTAACAGTAATAGAAGTCAGGAGGGAGAGAGCGGCTGAGTTTGTTGGAGAGGGAGTAGTAAGTTCCCTTTAGGACATGTTGAGTTAGAAGTTCCAGCAGTATTTTAAATGTAACTATAGAGCTGGCAGTTGGATCAGTGCATCTGGGTTTGTGAAAGATTTGGAAATGGATCTTCCTGCCAAGAGAGGACAGTGGAAGCTAATGAAACTGAGAACAACATGAGAAGAGAGCACAGAGAAGGAAGAAGACAGACAGTGAGGCTCGAGCCATGGGAAACACCAGCCCTGGGGATGGGAGGGAGAGAGCACAGAATGGAGGCAGGAGAGATGTGAGCAGATGAGTAAAAAGAGGACCTGCTTGAGGATGGTTTTGGAAGCTGAGACGGGAGATGGGAGTTATCTACTTTGGAGGCCTCAAGTATGTGGCCCACAACCCTCCCAAATCACCAGAACCAGATAAAAATGGCCTTGAGACATTTTTAACAAAATAAAAAAGATACAGTAAAGTATAGGTAACACTTCATTTTAAAATTAAGTCAATATGTACCCTGCTGGGCACTTTATGTGCAAATTAGTGGCCCCCATTTCTATGTGAGTTTGATGCCACTAGTGTACTCTTACCAGCTACTGCATAGAGATTAAAGAAGATAAGGTTTGAAAACAGGTGGTTGAATTTGGTGATTAGGGTCCAGTGGTGACCATGGAGGGAAAAAATGCTGTGGAATGGATATAGAAGCCTGATAGCAAGGAGTTGAACAGAGACCAGGTGGGAAGGTAATGTACATAGCAATTGTAGAAATATTCATTTGAGAAACTCAACTGTAAAATAGAGATAGAGAGCATTAGCTAGAGAACAGGCAGTGGGATAAACTGGAGTTCTTTTTCTTCCTTTAAATACAGAAGAGAGTGGCCCACAGTTTACAATAGCCCCACGGAGCTGTGGTATTAACACTTAGGAGAGGTCTGCCAAGAATTATTTGCCTCCTACCCCTGCCTTGCTCAGTTACTTTCTTCAGGTGGGGGTTTTGAGGGAGATTTTTCAAGGCTTGAGCAGTGATCTTTTGAAGTAACCGCCTTTCCTCTTCTTTTAAGGTTCATAAAGGATCTATACTATATTGTTTGGGTAAAGTTTTAAGCCTTTTTGAGGTAAGTTAACCAGTTACATATAGATTTGAAATTCTAAAAGTATGTTCAGAGTATAATTTCCTTCTGCTGACATATACATAGTCTAGGATATGATGTAGGTGACAGTCCAGCAGCAATTCTTATTAGATGAAGGTCGCATTTTTGGTGATCTCACCTCTCTGGAAGAGCATGTCACCTGGAAGCAGGAGAATAAAAGATGTCAAAACCACTCAGCCTCAGTTCTTCGAGCTTGGCTAACTGGTCTTCAGCCCATGGCAGGCTAGAAGAAGGCAAGGGATGAGTGCAGATACAAGAGACAAGCACTCTGAGAGCAACAAGAGGCTGTGTCCTCTGATAAGAAGGGAGAAGACAAAAGTCATAAACTTGGCCCAAGACCACAAAGAACAGAGCAGTTTGGAGGTGCTTTAATGGAGGGGTAAACGGCCTTATGTTCCTTCCCTAAAAAAGTCTGCAGGCATCACCAATCACACCCCAGTCAGCAGTCGCCACATAGTATAATTCTCTGGGGTATTGATAATTCAGCTGTACTTGAGGGAAGGGCTCCCAACTCAGAGCTGGCAAAGGGATGGAAGTCTTTCCACGTAAGCCATAAGCTCATTCCATATTAGGTGGCTTTTTAAAGATAGCGGGGATGGAGATTCCATAGGCTCCCTTAGTGACCCATTCCAGGTTCTTAATCATATGGCTGGTCAAGTTCTACTCTAATTTTAACCTACTAATAAGTTGTGTTATCACTCTACCTGTGACCTTGGACCTTCCTTTTCAAAACATGCCTGTCTTTTGTCCACACAGAAAGTGATTTTTGTATCACCTGAAAGCCTTTTCAAATGCTAATTTGTGCTCATATTTGATCACACTGGGAGTTATGTCTTTTATTTGCACTTAATTTTTGAAAGCAAAACTTCTGAGGAAAAAAAAATAAGTGACATTTCTATAAAGTACTATACATACATTATCTCATTTGTCAGCAGGCTTGGGTTTTAAAACATTAACATTTCTAGAAAGTAAGGCATTGCTGTCTAAGACCTGGAATGCTGACCCTTAAGGATGGATATCTGATTACTTGTTAGGGTAGTGTACATGTAATGTGCATATCAATGTAAATATAAGTGGAAATAAAAGTTAATACATGGCTGATTTTCAGGGAAAGAGAATTTATGCTTTGACTTGTTCCTAGGATGAAGAGAAAAGAAAAGAAGCACTTGAAATGTTTGAGGCATCATCTAATCAGGGATGTTTAAATAGTTCTTACCTCCTTTGGGAAAGTAGTCAGAGGACTGCTGTAAGTAACCTCAAATCTTTGTTCCTTCTGCCCCTGCTACTGTTAGTGTTCCCTACCCTCCTTCATGTATACTTTTTACCTTTGTGTATGTTTCTTCCAATACTATGTAAGCTCCTTGAGGACAGGGATTGTTTATTTTGTCTT
Source organism: Trichosurus vulpecula (assembly GCF_011100635.1). Classification (NCBI taxonomy): domain Eukaryota; kingdom Metazoa; phylum Chordata; class Mammalia; order Diprotodontia; family Phalangeridae; genus Trichosurus; species Trichosurus vulpecula. Next base: position 77,740,427 of record NC_050581.1, read on the forward strand.
TGGTCAGCAGCACCTAGTGTTCTGCCTGACATATAGTAGGTGCTTAATAAATGCTTATTGATTGATTAAAAATGAAACTATAGTATGTTCTTACTCAAAATGGACTCTTTGATATGGCAAGTCATATGAATAGGGCAAACAAACCTCCCCTTTCTCCTAGCCGAGACCTTTCCAAAGCTTCCTATTTCTGACATAGAAAGAGGACTCTGAATGGTTTACTGCCGGCAGTACTTGGCAGAATTTGAGGGTTTTTAGGTAGTGATAAGGGTGACGATAGGCCAAGTCATGGCACTCTTAAGGGATTATAGAATAGAAATGGTGTAGTCACACCTGAGTTCCACAAAAGAAAAAAAGGAATGTAAATTCATTGTGATGTTCTTCCATTGATAGATGTCAGACCCTGGAAGATACCTCCAGAGCCTCCGGAAACTCAGGGACTATGCAACCAAGGGCTGTTGGGAAGCACAGGTAAAATCTGAAGCCAAAACATTACTATTTGTTTACTTTGGTTGCCAATTTATATTTCTTAAGTGTGTTTTATTTTAATCATTATATTTTATCTCTCATCTCATAAAACCCTGTGCGTTATCTAGAGTAGATATTTTCCACATTTTACAGATAAAGAAAGAGGCTTAGAAAGGTGAAAAGTGAAAAATCAGTGGCTGTTCTTGGGTTTAAAACCAGACTGTCTTAACTCACAGAAGCACAGCATCACATAGCTGGGAGAACTTGAATGGCCATCTCGTGCAGCTGATAACTTGGCAGGGATTCCCTCTATAATATCCCCAACAAGTAGTATCCAGTCAGAGCTTTAAAACCTTGAAGGAGGGGGATTTCACCATTTCCCAAGGCAGCCCCATTCCATTCTAAGTAGTTTTAATTCTTTGGAATTTTTTTTCTGGTCAACCCTACATTTTTCTCTTTGCCACTTCTACCTAATGCTCCTAGTTATAGCCTCTGGGGCCAAGTAGAGTAAGTCTGAGCTCTCTTGTACATGACTCCTGATGTAGATTTCTTTCTTTACATTACCCAAAGATGGAGAGGCAAGAGGAAGACATTCCTTTCCCCTTCGCCAGTCCAAATCCTAAACTTCTCAAGGCTCAATTGAGTCCTGTCCTCTTTAAGTCTTTCCTAATGCCCCCTTCTAATAATAATCTCCACACCACTCGGAATAATCTTCTCAGCCATTAAGTGTCCTGAGGCTGGATGTGGACTCAGGTCTTGGTGACTCCGGGCCCAGCGCTCTACCCCCAGGTCTTCTGACTACAAACCAAGGGCTCTCTCCACTCTACCACACTGCGAGAAAGCCTAAGATGGACCTCAGAAGTCATCTGGTCTAACCCCAGAGTTTGACAGATGGGAAAGCTAAGTACCAGAGGAGCGGTGACTTGGCCTAGTGCAAGACTAAGTGTCTGAGCCAGACAGTGAGCCCGGGCCCCTGACTCCAAACCCATCCCTTTTTGTTACGGTGAATTGTCTACAAGTTCAGGCTTATTTTTGATTCTGTGTTGTTTTCTTCTCAAGATATCTTTAGCCAAAGCTTGTGGAAATGGAAGCCAGCTTGGATTAGAAGCAAAGTCTTCAAATGAAGTGGTGCTGCAACTCTTTCAGGCTTCTCACCCAGTCAGCAAAGAGAGCATCTTCACCGTGCAGAAGGGAATGAACGACACAATGAGGTAAGCACTCAGGTAAAATAGCCAGAGCACATTCTGCAAGGTTGTAGGAAACGGAGAGCTACTTTCTTTGGATTCTTTACTGTGCATTGTTTGTTTATCCAGTATTATCAAGGATGAATGATAACACATAAATCAATTTTTCAACTTAACTGAAATGCCTTATAAAGCTATCTTTTACATGCCTCCAACTGTCCTACTTTTTTAGTGACTTTTCTGATGTTTCCCTCAAGATTAGGCTGTGTTTGGCCATCTATTACTATCCCTTCTTGCCCCATCTATGTGCCAGTTTCTCGAAGCTCCTCCACTCTTGCCCAACTGTAGCCATAGACTAGGAGACCAAACTAAGCTTGGTTGCACTGATTAAGAGTATATATCCTTTCTTAGTGACAGACCACAGAGCTCTCTCAGGTGCATGAGTTTTAGTTCATTCATTTTGTGACTGTCATTCTGACTGCCCAGAGACCTTCATTACTTCCTTTCTAGTTCTGGGCTATGATCTAGCTAGTTGAATTTCCTGAATAAGTGACTTCCAGATAAATACTCTGTATGAATACATAGAGAGTACATAGAGAATACATTCTCTTAATGATTCCCTAAAGAACTTCTTTGTCACCTTAACTTTCTAATTCTTACACAGCCATCTTCAAATGTAGAGTTTCAAACTGAATAGCCAATGCTAGTGAAGGTTTTTGTCAGTGTCATGTAGAAGCAGAAAATGATCCTTTAGCCCTTGTTAAAGAGTTATTAACCCATGGCCCTGAGGCTAACAACCAGTTTATAGGAATTTAGACATACTTGACTGAGCAGTCTTCTTGTGGGTGTGGTGGAGGATAAAAAGAAAGGTCTGACAGTCCTCAAGGGGCAGGAGGCTCACCCCATGACCAATTCAGGCTTGTGATCTCTTTGCAACCGATTATTTCACCCAAATTAGTCACTTAGCATCTCCATGCTTTATGAAAGCAGTCACCTAGACCATAGCTTGTTCATTTGCACAAATTGATTCAGCCATGGTCAGGGTTGGTTTTAGAGTATGCTTGTTTTATTTTTATTTTTTTATTTTAATAAATTTATTTTATTTTTGGTTTACGACAGTTACACAAGTTTTGGGGTTCCAAATTTCCTCTCCCTCCCACTTCTGCCCCCCAATCCTCCAAGATGGCAATGTAGGTTCTACATATACCTTCACATCGAACTTATTTACATAATAGTCCAGTTGTAAAGAAGAATTATAACCAATGGAATGAATCATGAGAAAGGAGAAATGAAACCAAAAAGAAGGGGAAAAAAAGAGCAAAAAGTTTGCCTCAGTCTGCATTCAGACTCCGTAATTCTTTCTCTGGATGCGCATAGCTTTTTCCATCATGAGTCCTTTGGAGCTGTCTTTGAACCTTGCATTGATGAGAGGAGCCAAGTCTATCAAAGTTAGTCCTTACAGATACCATGTGTCTGTAATTGTGTATAATGATCTTCTGGTTCTGCTCCCCTCACTCAGCATCAGTTCGTATAAGTCATTCCAGGTTATGATGTCCGTCTGCTCCTCATTTCTTATAGCACAATACTATTCCATTACATTCATATACCACAATTTGTTTAGCCATTCCCCAATTGATGGGCATCCCCTTGATTTCCAGTTCTTTGCCACCACAATATTTTTGCAAGTATGGGTCCCTTTCCCACTTTTATGATCTCTTTGGGATACAGCCCTAGAAGTGGTATTGCTGGGTCAAAGGGTATGCACATTTTTATAGTCCTTTGGGCATAGTTCCAAATTGCTCTCCAGAATGGCTGGATCAGTTCACAACTCCACCAGCAATGTAACAATGTTCCAATTTTCCCACATCCTCTCCAGCAGTTATCATTTTCCTATTTTGTCATGTAAGCCAATCTGACAGGAGAGATGTGATACCTAAGAGTGGTTTTGATTTGCATTTCTCTAATCAATAGTGATTTAGAGCTTTTTTTCATATGACTATAGATATCTTTAATTTCTTCCTCTGAAAACTGCCTGTTCATATCCTTTGACCATTTCTCAATTGGGGAATGTCTTGTATTCCTATAAATTTGGCTCAGTTCCCTGTATATTTTAGATATGAGGCCTTTATCAGAGACACTGGTTGTAAAGACTTTCTCCCAGTTTTCTGCTTCCCTCCTAATCTTGGTTGCATTGGCTTTGTTTATACAAAAACTTTTCAATTTAACATAATCAAAATTATCCATTTTGCATTTTGTAATGCTCTGTCTCTTGTTGGGTCATGAATTCTTCCCTTTCCCATAAATCTGACAGGTAAACTATTCCTTGCTCTCCCAAATAGTATGCTTGTTTTATTTATTTATTTATTCATTCATTCATTCATTTGTTTTTGGAGGGAGGAAGGCAGGGCAATTGGGGTTAAGTGACTTGCCCAAGGTCACACAGCTAGTAACTTTGTCAAGGTCTGAGGCTGGATTTGAACTCAGGTCCTTCTGACTAGGGCCAGTGCTCTACTCACTGCACCACTTAGCTGCCCCCACTTATGCTTGTTTTATAAAGTTCCCTCCTATGGGGGAAAAAGTTTATATTGGGGATTCTCTAGCTTTATTAAATATTACTTTTTTAATGCTTTTATTAATGCAGACTGTGGGTGTGTGTGCTGTTTTCATAGGTACATTTTGATTGACTGGCTAGTGGAAGTTGCCACCATGAAGGATTTTACAAGCCTTTGCCTTCATATGACAGTGGAATGTGTGGATCGTTACCTAAAGCTAAGAGTGGTGCCTCGAGCCAAGCTGCAGCTTCTGGGAATTGCTTGCATGGTCATCTGTACTCGGTGAGCTACCTATCCATTCACAGATCCTGCAGTGCTGACTAATGTTCATAGGAGAGAATGCTAATAATTTGGATGTTTTGTTTAATGATTGCTTATTTTCTAAGTCTGTATGGACCCTGTGGTGTGCTCTGTGATATGAGAATTCTCCAGAAACTCAAACCCAGGCTCTATAAACATTACATGTAGGATCTAGGCATTTTTAACTTTTAATTTTGAAACTGTGTTCATACTTTATTCCAACATGTAACCCAGCTGTAGCTTCTTTATTCCTCTGGGTTTTATGGAGTATGTATGATACTTTAGACTCAGGATAGCTGCCAGCTTTCTATGCCTTCATTCATTTTCTAAGGTCTAAAATAAACCTTTCAAAACCTGACTTCTCAAACTTAACCCTATTTTTTTCTTTTAGGATTTTAAAACATTTTTTACTCTTCTTAGAATCTTGAAAGCAACCTTAGAAATCTAGCCAAGCTAAACATCGCAGTGTAGGAAACCAATCTATACAATACCCCTAACAAATAGGCCCTACTATTCCTTGGGATGGGAACTCATTTTTTCATGAGACGACTTGTTCTATTGTTGAACATCTCTCATTTGGGGGAGTTCTTCTTTACGGTTCAAATGAAATCTGTCTTCCTGTGATTTTCACCAATAGCATTTAGTTTGGCTTTCTAGAAAAACACATACCTAGTCTCCCTTCAAGTATCTGAAGGCCCATTATGTAAAGTGACAGTTATCATGTCTCTAAGTCTGCTTTAAGCTAAATATTTCTTAGACCATTTCTTATATGACATGATTTCCAAGCACATCTTCATCTGAGATAGTACTTTCCAGTTTTTCTCCAAGCAAGTATGGCCCAAAGACTTGCTCATAGGTCTTTGGCCTAATCATATGACTAAGGATGCTAACCAATTCATATCTCAGTAATGGATACCAAAAGTCATGTGAAGATTATGGTATCTAGGAACATAGCTAATTAAGTTGAACCTCTTAAAAAATAATTCCTGGCAGAGCTAGCATTCATTGAGCTGTTAGGAAGTATGAAGTTGCTCTAACGTAGATAATGATGATTATACCACACAGATAGTGGTATCTTGAGATACAAGATGGTGCCTTTGTGCTTCAAATAAGTTTTGACTGAGTGCGGCATCTTCTCCCAAGTGATGTAGTTCTTTTCTGCGTTTGTGAATAGTGGGAGAAGGACTTGCAGAGTTGGGTTATAGGGTGGTGTGTTCTATGAGAATATAGCCCCTATGGTAACTTTGTTGTCTCATTCTCCATGATAAACTGTTTCTGCAGATTAGTAATAGCTTTGGGTCATTAAAATGTAAGTTCCACTTCTGGTGTTAGTAGAAGCACTTAGGGTGCTTCATTAGATTAGTGAGAGGAGTGTTTAAGGCAGAAAACCTAAGGATAAAGCAGCAATAGTATCCAATGAAGCCAAAGCACAGGCTTGTCGTGAGGAAAGTGCTTTGTATGTCTTACGTTGCTATGTAATTAGAGCTGTCATTAGTTTTTTGTGGAAGTAAACTTTCTCCACTGGAATATGGATTCCTTTCCAGTCTGTTGCTGTAATAACTAATATTTATATAGCTCCTAACCCACATATCATTTTGATAACATAATCTAAGTACTATCCTCATTTTACAAATGAGGGGTCTTAATCTGGGAGAAGCTAATTGGTCTTCTCCTGGTCATCCAGTGTGTGTCAGAGGCAGGATCTGAAGTCTTTCCATTATACCATGTTGCTTCCATTCTATGCTCCAGTCGTACCATCACCACCCCTTCTAACTGGCATCTAATAGTGATGATGATGGTGATGATGATGATAATGATGATAGCTAGAATTTATATAGCACTTTAAGGTCTGCAAAGTTCTTATTTCTTCCATTTAGCAAATAGCAGATAGTGGCATAGGAGGACGATCCATACCAGTTCGGTATCAGGATCCCAGGTATAGATGAGAATATTATAAAGAGAACTACCAGTAGCAGGTCTTAACATCAGTCATGAATCTGAAAAATTTCAGAAGCACCGCACAAACCAAATAGCATAACCCAGTGTTCATATAGGCCCTACTATTCCTGGAATGGCATTTTAAATTTGTTCCTTCTTCTTATCTGTACCAGGCTATATGCCTTCCACAGGTCTAACTTGGTGACAATATAACTGTGCTTATTTCATGACAGTCACTGATGCCTCTTGTTTTTAATATCACAGTCATTTCCAAATTTACTTCTCTTCTACCCCCTATCCAGTGAACCTTCCTTTATAAAGAAAAAGATTAAGTAAAACTAACACATTGACTGTATATACAGCTTTCCACTCCTATGGTCCCCCCACCTTTACAATGAAAGGAAGAAGGTACATTTCTTCCCTAGGTCTTGCCTGTCTTTTTTTTTTTTTCCAGAGTGGGGAAGGCAAGGCAATTGGGGTTAAGTGACTTGCCCAAGGTCACACAGCTAGTAAGTATCAAGTGTCTAAGGTTGGATTTGAACTCAGGTCCTCCTGACTCCAGGGCTGGTGTTCTATTAACTGTGCCACCTAGCTGCCCCTTGCCTGTCTTTTTAACAAATACCACTGGGTCTCTAGCAGCTGGGAAGGTGGGGGGATAGAAACTATACCACTTGAGATTCAGAGGATCCCCCCTCAGCCATCCCTACTCCCCATCTCCCATCATGTAACCCTCTTTGGAAAGAGGGCTGGAAGAGAATTTCCCATTGATTTAGTCACAATGAAAGGTAGAATTCATGTGTTATGTGTCAGATAAGTGCAGACAGGATAATAGTGTAATTAAGTTATAACTAAGTTATACCCATAACTCTTTTTTTCTTTTATTGGAAAAATTAAGTCCATTTATATTTAACCTTACATTTGTTGTATATTACCTCTATCTTCATGTCTTACCATTTTTATCAAAAGGAATACAAACTTTCTTATTTTGCTATTTCTGTAATTCAATCAAACTTAACAATAAACTGTTCTTTTTTAGTTATCCTGTAAATACCTCTAAAATATTTACTCCAATCTTTTCCTTTTTTTTTTCTCTCCTTACATTCCTTTTTTTGGGGGGAGGTTGGTCATTTTTTCCTTTTTCAAGTACAACTATTATCATTTAGCAATTCAGCCAGTATTATATGTTTTTATTAGGCTGTAGAGGGTCTTACTTAAGATTTCAACTGTGATTAACTATTTAGTATCAGAATGTAGAGTCATAGGGAACCTTAGAGATCATTAGTCCAACTGCCTCATTTTAACATATAAGAAAATTAAAACCCAGAGAGGCTGAGTGAGGACCAAGGTCCTTAAAGGATCTTTTCAAGTGTGGCTTTTTTCTCTCTCTATTCTTTAAGGTCTTTGGGGGTTCTAAATGACTTCTTTTTTTTAATCTTCAAATGGAAAGGTTAGATTTCCTGGAAAACTGATTTTAGGACTGAAGACCATTTTTGTTTTTCTTTCTTTTCCATTTATATAACTATGTTCCAACTTCTCTGGTCTTTTTTTTTTTTTTTTTTTTTTTTTTTTTTTTTTTTTAGAAAAATCTGGTAAGATATTGACTGATTAGAAAGAAAGGAGGGAAGGGGAGGGCAGTATATAATTTCTGGTACTCTGGATTTTTTTTCTCAACAGTTGTATCATTTAATAATGATGTGCTGGGAGAATCGAATTTGGAATTTATCCATGTTAGATTGATGAGATAATTACTCAAAATATTGTGATGAGATTTTTTTTTCTTTTTCAATGTTTCCAGGGCTCTAGTACTTCTGAAATTTCTTCTCCTACATCTGTCCTCCCAAGTTTACCAGGTTCTCTTGTACTGCTTTCAAATCTTTATCCAGTTTCCTGTGCTTGTTTTTCCACTTCAGCTGCTTTATCTGCGTTTTATTCCACTTCATGAATTCTGCTTTGCACCATATCTATTGAAATATTTAAGTTCTCTCTTCTGTTTTCCTTATTTACAAGTTTTTCTATTATCTCCTCCTGAGATTCATATTCTATATCCAGTTATTCCTTAATTTTTTCACTTTTTTAAAAGCCACACTTTTAAAAAAAAATTAAATCCGAATTATTCTTTGGCTCTTCAGTGAGTTAATTTTTTTTAACAAAATATTTCAGTAATTTTGATCCTTCTTGGCCTTTCTATTACTGTTTTTGAGGGGGGTATATGAGTCTGGCTCCTTTTTATTAATTGTCTGGCTCCTTTTTATTAATTTCTTATCAGATTGTCTTCATAGAATTATACACATATGCTGACTTTTAACACCAAAATAAAGAAATATAAGACCTTATATTTATCCATTTCAACCTGCTTGTCCAAGCCTTTCAGACTCATTCTGAAACCTGACTATCCACCATTGTACTAAAACCTTTGTTTTTATACTCTTCAGTTTAGGAGCCGCTAGAGCTTCTTGTTGTAAGATGGTCAGACCTATGCTTTAAGAAAATTGTTTTAGCTGCTCTATGGAGGTTAGACTGGAAAAGACAGGCTCTTGCAGTAGCCCAGGTGACAGGGGATAAGGGCCTGAACCAGTGGGGTGCTTCTGTCAGTGGAGAGAAAGGGATTAATGATGAGAGCTGATATGGAGGTTAGAATTAACCAGACTTGATAATTGGTTAAATGTGGGGGGAGAGGTGAGGAAAGAAGAAGAATGGAAAATGACTTCAGGGTTTGTGAATCTTAAAGAACTGGACGGATAGGGGTGCTGTCAACGGGAATAGGGGAGTTAGAAAGGAGATAGGGCTTGGGGGAGAAAGATGATGAATTCTGTTCTGGACATGATGAGTTTAAGATGCTAAGGAGAAATCCAACTGCAGATGTCCAATAGGCAGTTGCTAATTCAGGAATGGAGCTCAAGAGAAAGCATCTTTTATTCAGAAGATACATGATAAATTTTTCATTATATTACCTTAGAGTCATTTCATATGAACATCAGTTACAGCTTACTGCTTTAAGCCATCCAATACCTATAAAAAGCTAATAGTTTTATGGAAAGAAGGAGGGTCCTTTGACTAATTTTTTAAATCTTTAGCCAGGCCTTTTGCCATTCTTTCTGTACAGATTCTAGGTTGCTCAGGGATAGCTTAATGAAGGAAGCAAAGGTGGTGTGGACGGTTTGATCATTCACCACCAGACAGCTAGCTTTCTTTTGCTGTGGAACCTGTCCTAACTTCCTTCCCTAATATACTTGTCATTTTTTTTCTTTCTGTACATGGCACATACATGTTGTTTCACTCCCCAATGGCACTGAAGGCTAAAGAAGCTATTTCATCTCTTAATGTTTCATACCTTTTCCCTGCCACATAACAGAACTTTCCATAAAGTCCTGGTCATTGCCAAACCCCAGAAGCTTTCAACATTTAATTAAAGTATGGTATATATCTCTTCATTTTTCAGTTTCATTAGCAAAGAGATCTTGACAATTCGTGAAGCCGTTTGGCTAACAGATAACACTTATAAATATGAAGATCTAGTAAGAATGATGGGAGAGATCATTTCTGCCCTCGAAGGAAAGATTCGAGTAAGTTACGGATTTTTAAGTTAAAGTTGTACTTCTCTCTGTCCCCAGTGAATGACTATATGTCAATGGGGGGGAGTAATCACTGGCATTCTGATTGGTACCAGTCTGGTGTCATGAGTGGGGAGGGTTAAGGTAGATCAACAATTGGGTTCCCACAGCAATGATACCAGTGTGTTTTGGTAGGGGAAAGAGGTGTTCTGGGCTGAGTAGGAGCTCACAATATCTAGAAATTAATTTCTCCTTGTAACTTTACGTGTCCAAAGTACAGACCTATGTGCAGCACTGGTGTCTTTAGACTTAGTTTCACAGGACAGTACCAAGAAGGAAGTGGCTCGCCATATTTTTCTTTGGGATACTAGGAAGTGCCCAGACTACAGTGAAGTGAAAAATCCACATGGTAGGGAGGACAGTGGACTTGGAATCAATAAGATCTGTGTTTGTATCCCACCTCAGGCACTTAATAGGTTCTCTGTCCCTCAGTTTCCTCATCTGTAGAGTGAAGGGGTTAGACTTAATATCCTCTAAGGTCCCTCCTACCTCTAAATCTGTGATCCTATGAAGTTTCCTTTGTTGAGCATGTAATTTATTAAGAATGTGCCCATGTCATCTTTCTGATGCTTTATTGTGGTAGTCAAGTGATTCAGGGCTCTCAGAGAGTGACAGTAAAGTACAAACTCTAGAAGGACCTATCGGGAAAGCCTTGGAGTCCGGGGCCAGCAACAGCCTGTGTGTGTCTTCTGAGGACCAGCCCAGCTACTCGAAGAAAGACTCATCACAGAAAGTAATGAAAACCATCAGCTCAGATACAGAGAGAGTTACACTCTGCATCAGCACAGGGGGCGCCCCACCCTGATGAAAGCAGGACCCCTTTCAGTGCATACAGTTGTTGACCCTCCTTACTGTGTCTGAATGTATGGCAAGAAGTGTTTCTAAGGATCCACGCAGCAAAATTTGTGTTTGTGTTTCTCAAATAAACGAAGTATGTTGAAGACCGATTTAAATTCATCTAAGAGACTGACTCCCCTTTCTATATAGTAGGATATAGTAGTTACACAGAACACTATATGCTATTTATATCTGAAACCTTAAGTTTAATAAATTGGAGTGTTCTCTCTTTTATTAGATTCCTACTCTTGTAGATTACAAAGAAGTGCTAGTGAATGTAGTCCCAACAGAGAGAAGAACTCTTCACCTGTACAGCTTCATCTGTGAACTCTCCCTGTTGTATACAAGCCTCTCTGTGTACTCCCCAGCCCATCTGGCTGCTGCAGCCCTGTTGCTGGCCAAGTTGATGCATAGGCAAGGTAAGACATACTATATAGTAATAATAATAGCCAACATTTGTTGGTTGTTTACAAGGTTCTTTGTATGCATTGCCTAATTAGATCCTCATAAGTAACCCTATGAGCTAGGTAGTACAGGGGCTGTTTTCCTCATTTCATAGATGAGGGAACAGGTTCTATCTAGGACATTGTGACTCGCCCCAATCACATGGCCGATGCTCTTCTCCTACATCACACCTGGAGTGCAGTCTAGTTATAGGACTGCTATGGAATTTGACAATGATAACGTTTCATAGTCCATAAGATATTTTCATCTCTGTAAAACTTATTTGTATGTACTTCTGGGGGAAAGAGGAAAGTCAAGGCTTACAAGATAACCTATACATTCTCTTGCATTCAGGGTGGGACTGGAAGCTCCTACAATGGGTAGAGAACATGCAGTCTTGAGGCCACATGTGGCCCTCTAAGTCTTCAAAGTGCAGCCCTTTGACTGAATTCGGACTTCACAGAACAAATCGCCTTAATAAAGGGATTTGTTCTATAAAACTTGGACTTGGTCCAAAAGCCGCACCCAAGGACCTAGAAGGCCACATGTGGCCTCAAAGCTGCAGGTTTCCCACCCCTGTGACATAGCCCAGGCAGTATGAAATCTCAGAAAGGGTTACAAAGAATGGGATACAGCCAACAATTGTGGTTTTACAGCAGTGACCCAGAATGAAGTTGTCTGTATATACATCTTCCTCTGAGCTCCCTAAGTAGGATGCTTCTTATTTATAACTGGTTAAGGAGATGAATTCACGAGTGGACATAACTAGGGTTTATCATGTTCATTTACTCTCCCATCACCATTGTTAGGCAGGCAGGTAGAGGAAGGACATGATTTCCTGCCTCGTGGATGAGGGGACTTAAAGACCTTGAGAGTAGAAATAATTTCTGTGGCTTAACACATTCAGGTAGGACCAGGATAAAGAGTGAAAGGACGTCATGGTTATGCCTATTTAGGTATTTCTTGGACCTCTCTCCCAAGTTTTTCTTAGCCCTACATCTTCTTACTGTCTCAGCCCTCATCTTCTTAGGTCTGTGGGGAGAATAGAATGTCTTTTTTCCGCTTCTTACCACCTCCCCCACAAAGACACCATTCTTGTCACAGCCATTACAGGAAGAATAAAGAAATCTCTTGACTCCTCCAGGCTGGTGATGAGACTCTACTCCCAACTTCACACCCTTGAGACAACAGCAGCACATTTCTGTTCCCCATAACATTCTTGGCATTCTCCATCTTTCTCAACGTGCCCATAGAATTCTGAGGGAAGTCTCAAGACTGCTTCCTATATATGGCTTCATGTCCTTTTGGTCTGGAGAGTAACAAGTGAAATGGCCTGGGTGATACTGATCACAAACCTAGATTCCTGGCTTGGGCAGTCATGCCCATTCCCAATGGCGTTACTGAAGAGGGCATGACTGAGTCTTCATCTAGCCAAGATAGCAGCCTCCTGAATGGGATGCTAAAAGCTGGTCTGCAGTGCCTGGTCCATTGTCAGAATAATATTATCACTGTGATTTCTCCCTTCCCTTCCCCTCCCCCCCAAGTATGACTGTGTCGTTGACAATTTGGTTTTGGTATTTGTCTAATTTGTTGCATTTCTTTCAACAGTTAGCTAGCAGGTGAGCAGATTTTGATGAGGGCATTGGAATATGGCCAAAAAGAGTTCTCACCTGGTGTGATCTCTCTGTGACTTCATTTAATAACAAGCAGGTTGTCATTCTGCAATAGCCCATCCATGTAAAGACCTTTTCTGATTCTTACTTGGCTTTGTAGGTCTCTGCTTGTGCCATCAGAGCCAGGGAAAAGAGGCTCTTGTAAGGCCTGTGTACATTGATTAGACTACAGTGCCACTGCCCCTGATAGAATTTGATTGGAATAGGGACACTTGAGTCTTTGGGGACTATTCCTTGGCACTAAGAAGCAAAATGCCCTTGAGAAGGGAGTGTTGTGATGCTGCAGCCCTACTACTTTGTCTAATTCTGACCCTCCTTTCCCAGCACATCCCTGGACAAGTCAGTTGTGGGAATGCACTGGATTCTTCTATGAAGACCTGATACCCTGCGTTTTGAGCCTTCACAAAAAATGGTAACTTAGTTTAAAAGTTCACAGTAATTTGAAGGGAAAGGAACCATATGCAGATACTGTTTACCCAACTTCTGAGCCATACTGTGGCCTAAGACACTTTTTCAAAATGATCTGAAAATACATGTTCAGTAGCAAACCTCCTTTGAGATTGAACAGGTTATTGTGTTGTACACAAGCCTTATTTGTATTGGTGCTAAGCTACAATACCCAGCATTCAAAGAAAGTTTTATTTTTCTTTATTGCAGTGGTTTTGGTGTCAGTGATGAATGCAGGGAATGAATAGGCAGAATAATAATAATAATAATCGATCCGTTACCAAAGATGGCTTCTATGCTATACAAAGTTTTATTCTGTCGAGCTAAATGGAATACACCTTGGAGCTACGGTTCTTTTAGCCTTTTTTCTAAGACATTGCACTCTGATGGCCAGATTGTGACATAGCAAATCATTTCAGTGATCGAACTAGAAATTTCCATGAGAATAGCAATTGTTGGTCCAAAAAATGGTACTAATGTTGGCCTTTCTTTGTCCCCCTGGCCACCCATCCTCTAATCCTCCCCCAGAGTAACTGATAGGGGTAGTTAGATGGGGTCTTCTTGGGTAAGCACTTGAACTTCTCTCACAGCCAGGGGCATGCTCCACAGGAACCTTAAATGATTGTCAAGGGTCTAGTACCAATCTAACATGTATTTCCCAAACTCATTTAGAACATCTGTATTTTTCCATCTGGTTTAATATTGACTTTTAAGTCTTCATTATCACTGGAATGGCAGTGGCTACAACCATGAGTGTCAGGCAATCACTTCTCTGCATTTGACTCTTATCACTGATTTTCCTCCTCCTGTGTCTTGTTCTCTTAGCTTCCATGATGATGCCCCAAAGGATTATAGGCAGGTTTCCTTGACAGCTGTGAAACAACGTTTTGAGGATAAACGATATGAAGGAATTGGCCAAGAAAAGGTACTCTTACTTGTCTTTGACCAGTAATCTAAAACAGGGCTTCTTAAAACTTTTTCCACTTGCTTTTCACATTTCGGCAGCAGTCATTGGAGCTGCATGAGTCTGACGGCCAGTGCAGCGAAAAGTGCACAGCTCATGCGTTCAGAATCAGGGCTGCAGTGAAGTTGTGCGATGTTACCCTGGCAAGTGCTGCCAGAAACACCTTGGATTCTTTACATGTTTGATTTTTTAATTAATTTTTGGTCACTGCATGTTCAGGAACCTTTTTACTGTTGCCAGATTTTTGTGACCCACAGTTTAAGAAGCACTGATCTAGAAAGGTCTGATTTAAGAGTGTCCGGGTTTGAGAGAAGTGTGTATAACTGAGCTTCCCTGCCCACTTCTTCAAAAACAAGATGATGCTTTGTGTTTGTATCATTCATGTTTTGGCATTGGAAAGGATGAAAAAGGAATGAAGAAGCACTATTGCTATTTATCCATTTTTCCCCCCAAGGTAATGGGTTATGGCCAGTTGTGCAAGTTATTAGGAGTGAAGCAAGAGGACACAGAACCTTCTTCCTCCCCCAATATGGCAGAAATTCAGACCTTCCTCAATTCACCATCTGGGAAGAGAACCAAAAGGTGAGATTCATGTCCACACTGATAGTCCTTTTTACAGAGGCTCTATTTTCTATATTTTATTATATTTATTAATATTTATATTATTATTTTCTATATTATTTATATCAGGAATGGATTTTTTACTACTGTTCTCAGAAAAGGAAATCGATCTAGCTGTAAAGAAACTACCAAAGGAAAAAACTCGGTCCTGACGGATTCATAGGAGAATTCTGTCAAACTTTTAAAAAACAATTAGTCTACAAACTACACACTGTTCTCAAAAATTGAGAAAGCACCCTATCAGAATCCTTTTATGGGACAAATTTAGTCATAGTACCTAAACCAGGGAAAGATAAAACATAAAAAGAAAACTACAGACCGATACCATTAATAAATGTTGGCTCAAAAATTTTAAACAAAATCCTGTCAGACTATAACTTATCTAAGAAATCATCCATTATAACCAAGTGGGATTTCTACCAGGAATTTAAGGATGGTATTTTAATGTCATAAAAAGCATCTATCTAAAACTAAAAGCAAGCATCATACACAATGAGATATACTAGAACTTTCCCCAGTAAATACAAAAGTGAAGTGAGGATGCCCAGTCTCCCCACTATTATTTGATATAGTTCTGCAAATGCTAGCAAAAAAACAAGAAAAAGAAATTAAAGGCATATTATAGGTAAAGAGGTGACAAAAGTATCCCCATTTGTTATGATTTGATGGTTTGCTTGAAAAATCCTAGGGCATTGGAAAAGATGCTAATTGAGACAATAGCTTCAGCAAAGTTGCAGCGTATCAAATCCTTAAAAATCAACAACATTTCTGCATATCAAAGCCCAAGAAGCAATAATAGGGGAATCCCATTCCAAATAACTACAAAATGCATAAACTATCTGAGGATCTATCTACTAAAGCACACAAAGTTTTGTATAGACTTTAAGAACCACTTACACAGCTGGAGGAAAATTAATTGTTTATGGCTAGACTATGCCAATATTAAATAAAGATAATACTGCCAAAGCTAATTTACAGTTTTAATGCTATACTAATCAACTTACCAGGGTGATACTTTGAAGCTCACTAAAGTAATAAAATTCATTTGGAAAAAGAAGATCTAGCAGAGAAATAATAAAAAGAAGCAGGGACGAAGGGGGAATAACACTTCCAGACCTCAGACCATATTATAAAGCAGTAGTCATCAAAACCATCTGGTATTGGTTAAAAAATAGAGGTATAGATCAGTGCATCAGACTAGACAAGGGAGAATTGGAAACGATATAACTCAGTGGTGGAGAAAGTGAAAAATACAAATTACCTTAGGAGAAAATGCCTTATTTGATTAAAAACCACTGTGAAAACTATAAAGTATCCTGGCAGAAATTAGACCAATACCTTACACCATATTCCACAATCTATTCTAAATGGATTAATATTAAAGATCATGCTCTAAAACAATTTGAAGAAAAATAGATCATAATCATATGCTTCTCACAGCTATGGGTAGGAAATGTATTTTTAACTAAACGAGATAGAGGCATTTACCAAAGGTAAAATAGATAACTTTGATTACTTTCAACCAAAAAGCTTCTGGACAAACAGAATTAATGCATTTGGAATTAGAAGGAAAGTGGTCAAACAGGAAAAAAATCTTTTTGTCACATTTCTCTGATATCCAAGATATATAAACAAACTATAAAACAAACAGTTCTCAAAAAGTATTGCAAAGTATTCACAACATGAAAGAATGCTCTAAATTGCTAATAAAAAGAAAAATGCAAATCAAAACAACCCTGAGGTTTCACCCCACACCCTACAAATTGGCAAAAACGACCCTAAAAATGGCAATAGCAAATGGGGGGAGGTGTTGACAAGGTAGGCACACTAGTACATTGTTGGTGGAGCTGTGAAATGGTAGGACCATTTTGGAAAGCAATTTGAAATTGTGTAAATAGAATGATTAAAATGTCTATTCCCTGTGAACTATTCATTATGGGGCTTTTACCCCAGGAAACCAGCAACAAGAAGAAAGTCCCTACATATTCCAAAATATTTATAGCAGCACCTTTTGTGACAGGAACGAATTGAAAACAAAGTAGATGCCCATCAATTGGGGAATGGCTTAACAAAGTGTGGTACATAAATGTGCTGGAATATGTGCATATATGTACATAAATGTGCTGTAAAAAATGACGTGTGTGATGAATGCAGAGAAACACAGACAGATCTATATGAACTGAAATAAAGTGAAGTAAGTAGAACCAAGCTAACATACACAGCAACTCCAACAATGTAAAGAGAACGACACCAAAAAATCCAAAGTAAATGGATAGAGCCTCAGGCCTGGAGTCAGGAGGATCTGAGTTCAAACTTGGCCTCAGACACTCACTAGCTGTATGACCCTGGGAAGTAGTAACTGTGACAAAGTTAAATCAAGTAGGACTTAAATGAAAAGATACGAGAGGATATCTCACCCCTTTGTGGCGGTCACAGCCACAGGTGTTACACGTGGCATGTATTTTCAGGCGTTTTCTGTGTATTGATCAGTTGTGCTGATGTTTTTTTTCTCTCTAAAAAATACTACTACTTGTGATATGGGATGGCTTTTGGGGAGGGGGAGACTTGAGATAACTGCTGATGTAAGAAACAAAATATATCAGCAAAAACTTGTTTAAAAAAATAAAGGTAAGAGAAGAAGGGCTGATAGCTTGAGGGGGTGGCAGCATCAAGTAAAGATCTTTAAGGATGGAGAAAAGTGCCATTAAAAATGACAAATAAGAATAGCTAATATTTATGTAACACTAAGGTTTCTAAAAATACTTTACTTTCAGTATCTCATCTAATCCTTCTAACTCTATGAGTAAAAACTAGAATATCCATCTAGTCTACAGCTGAGGAAGGCTCAATGAAGCTTTGACATAAATGTATAGCTAGAAAATGATGCAGGATTTGAAGCCCAAGTCCAGCGTGCTCGCTGCTACGCCACGCTGCAGCCTCATCTGTCACTTACATGGCACCATCTCAGTAGAAGGGAAGGAAAGGAAGACTAGAGAGAGGAGATTATTGAAAGAATAAGCTTCTCTAGGACATGAGAGAGGGTGGGATGGAAGGTGTGAGTAGAAGGGTTGACCTCCAGCAAGAAGAGACACCTCAGTGTCCGAGACTGAGACCAGAGGAAAAAAATAAGAGAATGAGAGAGTGAGGGAACATTGCATAGAAGAGATAGTCTTTCTTTCTTTGGTTAGGTAGGAGGTTAAAGGCCTCTTTTGCGGGAGGGGGAGCAAAGGGGATAGGAAAGGGCATAGTAGGTTTCAGAAGACTGGAACTAAACACATACAGAGTCCATCAGGGAAGAATAAAAGGACTGCCATACAACAGCGTAGAGGTCCATTTGAGATTAGGTAACGTATTGGCACTGGGCCCAGCAGGCAAGGTTGTGTGACTTCTGTCGGTGGCTTCAGTAAGCAGAAAAAAATAGGGACAGCTGATGTCATACATTCATTTAACAAACACTTAGTGATGCTTGCCCTGAAGGACCAAAGGGAGTAAATGACTTGGTAAAGGTCAGTGCCAGGACCAGAATCCATGTGTCTTGAGAGCCAGGCCAGGGCTCCTGTTTTGTTTTGGGGTTGTGGGGGAGTCTCCACTGTACTGCATTTCCTGCTCTGTATTTAATTTGGACTGTGTTGTCCTTCCTCAGAAGAAGGGAAAACAGCATTCAGGAAGATAGGGGCAGTTTCGTAACAACACCTACTGCTGAATTATCCAGCCAAGAGGAAACTCTCCTGGGCAACTTCCTGGATTGGAGTTTGGACTACTGTTCTGGGTACGAGGGAGACCAGGAAAGTGAAGGGGAGAAAGAGGGAGATGGTAAGTGTCAGGTCACACATCAGCAGTTCTTCACAATGGAGTGAGGAACACATGTCCTTTCTTAACACATGCTTGCCTTAACGGTGTTCTCTCCATGCTGAATAGTTCCAGTTTTGAGTGATCACAAAGCAGGACCTTTGTAAAGGTACTGAACGCTACTTAAACCACTACCTGGTGATGGCCGTCTCAGCCTTTTTTTATGCCTAGAAGAATAGGTGTATTGCTTAAGTTTCATTATTTTAACAACATTGGAGAAAGGCAAAAATTATTATCGTGCCTCTGCCACTCCTTGGTCAGGCTAGGCCTCTTATTATCTGTATAGCCTCAGCTGGATATGTATTTATACAGTAAAATCTCACCAGTGCTGTGTGAGATAGCAACAAATTGGAATTCTAAAAATCGGTATTTTAACTTAAGACCTGAAAACACATAAAAGATTACTATCCTTTGCTCAATAGATCAATAGTCAAATGATATGAGCAAACATAATCTTACGTGCTACTGGGCTCTGTGGTTATTTTCAAGGCTGGAATGGAGACTGCCGCCTCTAATATCCTGAAAGTCTGTCTTCCTAAAACAAAGAGGGTTGAGTTCAGTGTGAATTAAAAACATGAAGGCTATATGGATGCTGCCTCCTAAACTTTGAATGACTTGTAAGACAGTCATTCATTTGTTCCTTCCCATAACAGGACCTTTAGCATCCTCTGTCAGAGACAGTGTCCTGGCCCCCAGGTCCCCATTCTGAAGTTGGGTCAGGTGGTGGCACATCTGATGTTCTACCTACCACAAGCTCAGTTCTACAGGTGGGCTTTTGTTGGTTCTCCAAGACTACCAGTGGCCTCTTTCTTCTGTTTTGTCCCCACAGTCACATCTCCCAGTGGGGTTCTCGATGTAACTGTGGTGTATTTGGATCCAGAACAGCACTGCTGTCAGGAATCCAGTGATGAAGACAGCCGACTAGAGGACCATTCTAAACAGGATGCAGCACCGCTGCCGTCCAACCACACGCATGCTGAGAAACACTGGCTCCTTTTTCAGGATAGGAGGGAGCCCAGAACAGAAGTGACCTCAGGCTATTCCTCAGTCAACAGCACCAGCCCCACGTCCTCCTCCATGGAGAACAACTTTGGAGCGTTTATCAAAACTACCTCAGCGCTGTCCCCAGGCAGTGACCCGAGCACTCACCCATGTACGCCCACCTACTTGGAATCATGTTTACAGTCTCTTCACACCAGTCCCGTTGAGAGCGGCCTGCACCGGAGACAGGTGAAGAGGAAAAATGTGGCCGAGCATAGTGACAAGAACTTGGGATTCTGGAGTCTGTGATTGTGTGTGTGTGTGGTATTTGTCGCTTTAAATGTTTACTAAAAGGAGAATTTCTGTAATGCCTTCTAAGGGTTGTGGGGGGAGGCCAAAAATTTATAACTTGTAAACTCCAAAGGCAACAGACGTACAACCTGCTGGGATCTCCAGACTGATGACCTCAACACGTGGAGGATGGAAAAAAATCACTGTTGGCACCAAGTGGAACTTCCTTCCACTTAATTCTATGCAAAACAAAAAGTGCACAGTGGAATTCTCCATCCATAAGAAGAGTACCAAATCCTTCTCTTTGGCAATGCAAGCCCAAAGCAATCATGCCTTATTGTGTTAACTCTGTTTTCACCACATTTTCTTTCTGGGGGGGTGGTCTGCTCTCCTGGGAAAGCAGAGGCTGAATACCCTTCTCACTGTTCAGAAAGGCTCTAGTAGAATTCTTTACTGAGTAAAATCTGATGTCCAGGCCCAATCCAGTGCCAGTATATTCTAGCCTTCAAGCAACAATGAATTCAGAGGTACATTCCTTGGGAAATGCTTTTTTGGTGTTGCCCTTCAGGGTGACAGCTGACAGGAGACCCCTAGCATTTGGCATAGTTCTCTGGTACAGTGATTCTACTTACAGGGTTTTGGCTGGGCCTTGGGGAGCTAAAGATATCATTCATAAGGGATTCCATCCCCACAGAGCCCTAGAAATGTGTCCAATCATGGCAGAGGCTATTATTTTAACAGCCCTGTCACTAACCAGGTTGTCTGAAGCCTTCACTGCCAAGTGCCTTCCCCACCAATTTTTAGCTCTTTACAATAAGAGTCAAATGCCTTTTTTTTTTTAATAACCTCATTGCTGTTTGCATCTTTACCGTCTCTACATCCAGTGTTGGTGCTAAGAACTGCTCTTTATACAGTGGGTTTTGAGACCACTCTTAGTTTATTACCATTGCACTGCCCTCACTTAAATTCATCCTTTAAGATGAAAATAAACTCAATTTTGAGGGGAACGGGATTTTTTTTTATTCCAAGCCCTATTTCCAAATGGCATCATGACAAACATATGCTGAAAGCATTTTCCTCAAGATGTGATTTCTTCCACCTACTTCCTGCCTGAAAATGGCCAAATAGATTGGGGGATGGAGGGAAGAACAAAAAAACAATGCAGTTGGGTTTGAAGGGTTTCGTCATTGTAAGTTGTCTGAAATGGAATAACACTGAAATTGTAAAATAACTGTTTACTTTTATTAATTACTGTGGGTGAATGCCAGTTTTTTAAGCTTCCCTCTAACTATGCAATATTGAAGAAATGATGCGCGAGCAAATAGCTTCTCATTCTACATTCTACATTTTTGTACTGCAATTAGACAGGATTTCTGTGGAAACATGCCTAGGGATGTGAATGTTTTGAGGCTTAAACTTAGAAACTCAAATTTAAGGGAAGTCTCGATTGCTTTTAAATTAAAATGAAAATGCACATGGGTTATGAGGGTGTTGTTAGAAGGACATTATAGATATTTGGGAAGTTTAAGGCCCAAGTCACTGGTTTCATTGGAAAATTCTCTGACAATTGCAAATCTTAAGGTGCTATTGGAAATCACCTCTCTCCATTCTCTTCATTCCCACCACCTACCTCTGTAGTCTGCTAAAGGGGTCTCGGTCAATCCCACATGCCTGGCTTTACTAAAATGGGTAATGAGGGGTAACAGGAACACCAAATAGTTGCACTATTCCTAGTTGAGCCTTTTCTCATTGTTTAAAAAAAAAAACCAAACCTTCATGTTGGTCCTACTTTTAGAAAATCACAGATATAGCTTGAAAATCAAGTTTCATCTATAGGAAAAGATTGTGTCTGGTCTTGAGTTTACCAGCAAACTTCAGGCCCTTGAAGCTGGCTGGACTTGAGAGATTGGAGAAACTAGAAATGGATTCAAAAAGCTCCTCAACCATGAGCAAAAGAGGCAACAACTTATTCATTCCATAGTCCTGAGCCAGTCTTCTCTATGGAAAGAAGGAGCAGGGAATAGCATTACCCTATCTCCACCAGGATCCTATATGTTTCAGCATAGTATAGACCTAGAAAGGAGGAACTGGTTAGCAGTAACCAGACCTTCCATTCAATATCATTAACATATAGTGATAGGAGGATTCAAAACCTTCACTAATATATTCAGTCAGCCTCGGAGAGATAGCTAACCTGAAGTATGTCCAAATTAATGTTCCATCAACTACACGCTGGCCAAATTGTGCTTCTGAGAAACCATTGTGACAATGAATTCTTGATGTTTTCTCCCATTTTTACCAAACTGACTCCAGATGCAGCTTACTGTATAGCACCAAGAAGCTAGCACTGCCCCTCAGACATCAGTGGAAGCTTGTTTGCAAAATTGTCTCCGGCCATTCATTGATCCTGTGAGGATGAATGTGAACAATAAAAATAGCGGTGTTCTAATCTCTTCCTGTCGTTAGCATCCATCCAGGGGCCAAAGTCCTTGTTCCTAACTGTGGGGAAGATACTAGAGAAGCTGGGATCCTGAACAGTATCAATGTCATACTTCAGGGGCTCAAGAGTGGCTAGTTGAACAGAGCCTTAAACCCTGACCTAGTACAAATTCTGTGTTGTCTCCAGACTTTCCCCTCCCTGGTCTGCAGTCTTGTTCTTGTGCTTACTGCTCAGAGGACTCAGGTTTATCTGGTTGTTTAGAGAGGTCAAGACGGGGTCACCAACAGCAAGTTGGGAGAAGAGATTAGGAAAAAAAAAAGGCTGTGGATGGCCAATGAAGCATCTTCTATAAACTAAACACATCGAATTCAATGCTAGAAGGGACTCAGATTTATTCCAACCTCATTTGACAGATGGGAGAACAGGCTTAGAAAGGGAATGTGACTTGTCTGAAATTACACAGTAGCATAATAGGTATTGAGTATATACCGATTGGTATCTTCCTAAAACACCTGACAGACTGTCTGTGCCCATGATGAATCACCAAGCTGAGAGATTCTTGTGATTTGTATGTTCATCTGAATCCCAGTGTTGGTTTGGGATCACCTGGGACTCAAATGGCTCAGCTTCGTGGATTTGGGTCCAACCCTGAACACCAAGCAAAACCTGCAAAATATTGGAACCTGGTTAAAGCCTTGACTATCTGGGAATCCCCAGTTCCAGAGCAGAGTCGAGCTGCAGTCTTGGCCTCCCTTACAATCTCCTGGTCCGCTCCTTCACACACCACTGGGCATTCATGCACACTGAACTCCTCAATCAATCAAGATCGCTGTGGGGACAACCCATCTAAAGACATAGAGACAGGTAGAACATCCTATGTATAGCAGTTTGGCTGGACTGAAGAGGACTAATGTGTAATAAGTCAAAAAATGTAGCCTGGAGCGAGGTGGTGAAGTTTTTAAATGCTAGGGTTTGTATTTGATTCTGGATATAACAGGAAACCCTGGGAGCTTTTTTTTTCCTTTTTTAGGAAATAGTATTTTATTTTTTTCCAATTACATATAAAGATAATAGTCAACATTCATATTTTATACAATTTTGAGTTCCAAATTTTTCTCCCTCCCATATTCCCCAAGACAGCAAGCAATCTGATATAGGTTATACATGTGCAATCGTGTTAAATATATTTCCACATCAGTCATGTGAAAGAAGAAACAGAATGGAAAAAGCCAGGGGGAAGAAAGTGAATATAGTCTGCTTCGATCTGCATTCAGATCCCATAATTCTTTCTCTGGATGTGGATAGCATTTTCCATCACGAGTCTTTTGGAATTGTCTTGGATCATTGTACTGCTGAGAACTAAGTCAATCACAGTTGATCACTGTACAGTGTTCTGGTTCTGCTCACTCAGCATCTTTCTAGGTTTTTCTGAAGTCTGCCTGCTCATCATTTCTTGTAGCACAATATTCCATTACATTCACATACCACAACTTGTTCAGCCATTCCCCAATTTGATGGGCATCCCCTCAGTTTCCAATTCTTTGCCACCACAAAAAGAGTTGCTATAAATATTTTTGTACACATAGGTCCTTTTCCCTTTTTTATGATCTCTTTGTGATGCAGACCTAGTAGTGGTATTGCTGGATCAAGGGGTATGCACAGTTTAATTGCTCTTTGGACATAGTTCCAAATTGCTCTCCAGAATGATTGGATCAGTTCACAACTCCACCAACAAGGCATGAGTAGCTTGAGTAGGAAAGTGACATGATCAGAACCGTGCTGGACTTGACCGAAGGCCAGACAGGAAGAGAGGGTGCAGGGTGCCTGGAGAGCCAATAACCTATTCAATCACAAGGAATTTTAAAACTCACAGGTAGGAAGTATGACCTACACGTGGACTGTGGTCCTATCCTAGCAATCATCTGGAGGCCTCCTGCTAACAAAGCACTGGTTGCACTTTCAGTCATAGCTCTGACTCACTAGTCATGGTGAGGAAGTTGAAATATTCCATCGCCATTTCCAGATCCTTCCTCTATCCATCACTCTCAACCTCTCCTCCTCAAGGTCTGTGTTATTCAAATTTATCTCCCAATCTACATCCTAGAGATTGTTATTCATATATTCTTCCTTCCTCTGTTGGTCCAGTGCCTGCACCACAGTTTTTCCAGCCTGACTCCTGCCCTCATGCCAGGGAACTTGAAAAAAATGTATTGGTGCTCCCTCAAAGACCCTAACCTGTCTCTTCTCAATCTATTCCATCCTCATGATCTACACCTGTACTCTACCTCAGCCATGGGGTATATGGAGTGTTCAGGGAGGACCAGCACCTCTGGTGTAGAGACTTGCCAAGCCCTTTTCAGGACTGTTCATCCACCTTTGGTGTCCACCTGACTCACTCAACTCTTACCTGTGGCTCCAAGAAGCTGTAGCATGAGCAATGGTCACACCCTGGTAAACCATCTTGATGGGCTAAACCACGTTGAGGGTACCCAACACGCCTCAGATTCTTTGGTAAGTTAGAAAGATGTCTGCCCAAAGCATGTGAATGCTTCCCCAGACAGTACGGGCATATGAGAACAGTTTGTCTTCACTGGTTGCCTCCACTTCCTTTCTCTCTTTATTCTAAAGCTTCTGCAATCTGGCTTCCAACTTCTTCACTCAGTTGACATGGTTTTCTCTAAAGCAACCAATGATCTCTTGTCAAAGTAAATGCCCTTTTCTCAGTCCTCATCCTCCTTGACTTATCTGCAGCATATAATATCACAGACCACCCTCTTCTCCTCCATACTCGTTCTCTAATATTTTGTGACATTGCTTTCTCTTGTTTCTCCTCCTATCAAACCAATCTTTCTCAGTTGCCTTTTCTGGATCTTCATCAAGATCATACTCACTAACCATAGATGTCCCCTCAGGGTCTGTCCAAAATCCTCTTCTCCCTCTCTCCTATCTCAGTGATTGAACCACAGGTTCAATGATCTCAGGGCATTTCCTAGACCTATATATTCTGCTGAAATCTCTCTCCTAAGCTCCGGTCCCACATCACCAACTGCTCAGTTAACATCTGGAACTGGATGCACCATCAGCATCTCAAACTCAACATATATGAAAACAGTACTCATCTTTCCCCAAAAAACCTCCTCTTTTCTCAACTTTCCTATTTACTGTTGAGGGCACCACCATACTTCTGGGCACCTGGGTTCTCAACCACAGCATCATCCTCCCCTCCTCCTCCTTACCCCACATATCCAATCTGTGGTCAAGTTTTTGTCATTTCTACCTATCCCTTTCTCTCCATTCACACTGCTACTACTCTCATACAGTACCTCATCACCTCACACCAGGACTATTGCAATAGTCTTCTGATTTGTCTCCCTTCCTCAAGTCTCTCCCACTCCAAGCCATCCTCCATCCAACTACCAAAGTGACATTTCTAAAGTGCAGGTCTGACCATGACTATTAACCCAATTCAATGTACTCCAATGTTCTCCCCAACCGCCTGCCCATTCCCTTCAGGATCAAATAAAAATGTTCTATTGGGCATTTAAAGCCTTTTACAATCTAGCCCCTTCCCCATGCCTAGAGTATTTTTCCTCCTTACCTCTGACTCCTAGCTTGAAGACTCAGCTCATTTCATCTTCTGCAAAAGGTCTTTCCCAGACTATGCCCAAAGAGCAATAAAATTGCACATACCCTTTGACCCAGCAATACCTCTTCTAGGTGTGCATCCCAAAGAGATCATAAAATGGGAAAAGGACCCATATGTACAAAAATATTTATAGCAGCTCTTTTTAAAAGAATTAGAAATTGAGGGGATGTCCATCAATTGGGGAATGGCTGAACAAGTTGTCATATATGAATGTAATGGAATACTATTGTGCTATGAGAAATGATGAGCAGGTGGACTTCAGAAAAACCTGGAAAGACTTCTATGAACTGATGCTGAGTGAAATGAGGAGAACCAGGAGAACGCTGTATACAGTAACAGCCACATTGTGCGATGACTGACTTTGATGGACTTAGCTCTTCTCAACAATGCAAAGACCTAAGACAACTCCAAAAGACTCATGATGGAAAATGGTATCCACATCCAGAGAAAGAATTGATGGAGTCTAAGTACAGATTGAAGCATACTACCTACTCTCCTTTTGTTTTGTTTTGTTTCTTCTTTCTCATGGTTCCTCCCATTAATTCTAATTCTTCTTTACATCACAACTAATGTGAAAATGTGTTTAATATGAATGTAAAAGTAGAGCCTATATCAGATTGCACGCCATCTTGGGGAGGGAAGAGGAGAAGGAGGGGGAGAAAATGTAAAACTCAAAATCTTATCGAAGTGAATGTCAAAAACTAAAAATAAATTGATTATATTTTTAAAAAGATCTTTCCCAGGCTCTCCTTCTCTCTGAAATTACTTTCCATTTAGACTATATATCTTGTACATATGTAGTTATCTGCATGATGTCTCTCTCATTAGAGTATAATCTTGAAGGCAGGGGCCATGTTTTTTGCCTTTCTTTGCATCTCTAGAACTTAGCGCAGTGCCAGGCGCATAGTAAATACTTAATAAATGCTTTTTGAATGACAAAGCCAATTACATATATTTACAACTATTTATATTTTGTAAGTTTCTCCATACAATTCATCCATAATACCTGTTTTTATTTATACTGAATCTCCTCTCATTTTTTGTTCATTTATCTCTGTATTTGTCTAAAGATATGTTTTTCCACATATGTATGTGTATATATGTACATATATGTATACATATGCACACATACACACACATATTCTTGCTTACCTTATCCTATTTATAAGCCTTCTACCAGTGACTCATATAACACAAAGGGCCCATGTTCACTTTGGGAGAGTTCTCACTTTTCTGGCTCATTGCCCCTACCCCAATAATCTGGAATTTCACTTTTTGATACCACCCAACATGTTGTCACAGACACACAAATTCACAAGACCCCAAGAAAGATCACTGAAAACAGAACCTTAGGAAGGAAACCAGCACATCATTTGGTAGCTTCCTATTTTAGCTAATTACTCTTGTTTGCAAAGCGCCCTAAAACAGAATCACAGAATTTAAGAGTTAGAAGGATCTCAGCAACCATCTAGCATAGCCCATACATGAACAAATTCCTCCTATAACATACCCAACAAATGGCCGTCCAGTCTCTCCTTGAAGACTTCTTAAGGAGAAATCTGTCATTTCTCCAGGCAAGCTGTTACACTTTTGGACAGGTGTAATTGTTAGGTTTAAGAACTCAGGAAGATCTGCGTTCAAATCTGGCCTCAGACACTTACTAGCTGTGTGACCCTGGGCAAGTCACTTAACGCCTATTTCCCTCAAGTCCTCATCTGTAAAACGGGGACACACTGGAGAAGGAAATGCCAAACCACTCCAGTATCTTTGCCAAGAAAATCCTTTGTACTTTGTTAGCATATCAATACCTCGTTACCTCCATTATCTGCCCCTTACTTTTTGTGAATAAATCACCTAGCTGAGGAAGAGGGAAGGAACCAGATTCCCTCCCTTCAATTAAACGTTTGCTTTCCCCAGTAGATCAATCATAGTGATTTATGGCAAAGTATATATTCCTAATTCTGGACAGCATTCTAGTCTGGGTAAAATCCATGTGGCACATTTTTTTCAACATAGAGTTGGGTCACATAGAGTTGGACATAATTGAATGACTAAACAATTGTTAGCAAGTCCTTCCTGGTATCAGGTCTAACTAGGCCCATTTGTAACCTCTACCCATTACTCCTAGGTCCAAACAAAACCAGTCTAATCCCTCCTCCCTTCAAACACTTAAGCACAGCTATCATGTGCATCCTCAGTCTTCTCTTTTACAGGCTAAATGTGTCTAATTCCTTCACCTAGTTCTCAAATGTCTTGAGCTCAAGGCCCTCCACCATCCTCATTGACCTCCTCCAAACCCTACCCAGCTTATCAATGTCCTTCTTAGTCCATGGTGCCCAGAAATGAACACAATGCTCCAGATCAGTTCTGACAAGGGCAGAGTACAAATATCACTCCCCTGGTCCTGGAAGCTATATATTCCTCCTAGAGCAGCCTCATGCTGGATTAGCTTTTTCAGCTGCCACATCACACTGCTAACCCATGTTGAGCTTGAAGCCCACCAGTTAGGTTCTTGGCCTCCGGAGAGGAAGGAGTCACAAAATTTTAGAATTTCAGAGTTGGAAGGGAATTCAGCTGCCATCTATAATCTAAATCATACCAGAAAAAGAATCCCTCCTGCAACATACCAAACAAATGGTCATCCAGCTTTTGCCTAGAGACCTCCAATTTGGCAAAACCTATTACTTCTCTACCTGATTACACTTTTAAATAGTTTTAAATTCATTTAAATGAATATAGATTAATTGGGAAGTTTTTCCAATATGAGTATGTAAGATGTTAGGAAGAGCATGAGTGCTGTCTCCTTAGAATACTGGTGCCAGCACATCCCGTAGAGCATATTGTGGGAATGTATCCATGTTGGGGGTGTTTTTATTTTGTTTTGTTTTAAGCAAATAGGCACTACTATTTTTTATTTTATTTTTAATTTATGGAATAAAACAAACATAGTACATATACGTAGTATGATAAACACAGCACATAAATACATAGTACATAAACATATAGTACAATAAAAAAGATGATTGCATATGAAACTGTAAATCTGTTATGTATAACTTGCTATTCCTTTCAAATATACAACAAAATTATCATGTAAATTTCTATTTTTTCTTTCCTCCTCCCCAGATAGCTACCATTAGACACAAATAGGTGTGTGTATAAAAATATGCGTGTATATACATATGTATGTATATATATAGATAGAGATATGTAAAGTTATTCTTTATATACTTCTATTCATCAGATCTTTCTCTGGATGCAAATAGAATATTTCTTCATATGTCCTTTATAGTTCATTTGGTATTTATAAGAGTCAAAATAACTTATTCACTCAAAGTCATTCTTCAAACAATGTTGCTGTTACTGTGACGTGAGCCTGAACAGTTTCTCTGAGGTGCTTAGGGACTACAAGTTCACAGGATAAGGCTTGCCTAATGACCTGGAAATGGAATAATCTCCCTAAATGATTAATCCTTTTGACAGGAGCCCTACACTTCCTTGGAGGACTTTCTGACATCATTTCATTTATTTTAAGCTAACTTACTTGTTCTACTGTGGGTGAGTTTGGACCACCATTCAGATTTGTTATTGTCGTTCAGCCGATTAGTCACGTGTGACTCTTTGTGACGCTATTTGGGGTTTTCTTGGCAAAGATACTAGAGCAGTTTGCCATTTCCTTCTCCAGGTCATTTTACAGATGAGGGTAAGTGGTCACATGGTCACAAAGCTAGTAAGCGTCTGAGGCCAGATTTGAACCCAGGTCCTCCTGACTGTCCCCCCTAGCAGCCTCATTCAGATTACCCTAGGTGTTAAAGGACCCACTGGAATTTTTGTCTGGACCTCCAATTGAAATGCAATGTGGGGATCCCTGGGAGTGCGAATGTATTGCTGGAACTTTGAGGAATTTTCACATGGGGCAACTGAGTTTCTCACCTGAAGGCAAGAGAGTGATTTTCAGTCAACTCTAGGGCCCCCA
The DNA here is from genome assembly GCF_011100635.1 of Trichosurus vulpecula. NCBI lineage: Eukaryota > Metazoa > Chordata > Mammalia > Diprotodontia > Phalangeridae > Trichosurus > Trichosurus vulpecula. The sequence goes on from NC_050581.1 coordinate 77,770,646, forward strand.
TTACTATTGAAAATCTTATTGAAACCAGACTTTACTTCTGAGGGAGGAAGTTTTATTTTCCTTTTTTCTGCTTTATCTTTTTTATTATCTCTGGTTTGGAGCCAGGCCTCTACTGGAATAGTAACCTATGAGAAGTAGTAACCTATGAGAATTTTGTAAATAATGTCTTTGTTAAATAATTATGTATTTGAGGGAAAGCATAATTTCCAGGCCTACCAAGTAAGATAAGCATAGATATCCCTCATGCAAGAATGTTAATTTCCATATTGTTGAAAAAATGTGCCACATGGATTTTACCCAGACTAGAATGCTGTCCAGAATTAGGAATATATACTTTGCCATAAATCATTATGATTGATCTACTGGGGAAAGCAAACATTTAATTGAGGGGAGGGAATCTGGTCCCTTCCCTCTTCCTCAGCTAAGTGATTTATTCACAAAAAGTAAGGGGCAGATAATAGAGGTAACAAGGTATTGATATGCTAACAAAGTACAAAGATATATTTAAGAAGAGCTGGCCATTGGCTGGGTAAAGACTGACCATATCTCAGGTGGGCTTTTAAAAGGCTAAGACTGCCTTCCCCAGACAAGCGAATAGTTTCAGAGTTGGAGGCAGATGAGGCAAAAAACGCCTTTGAAAATGTGGCCCCTGAGCATGTAACAGAGAGCAACAGAGAGGGAGAGAATTTTATCTTTCCCCTTATCAACATCAGCTCTCCCATCTTGCAGTGAAACTACTCCTTCAGCAGGATATGCTGCATTCATCAGAGAGAAATTCAGAATGTCATTTGAGGCCTTGAGCAGAGACACACTCTTCAGACGGACACAGAGGCACTCAAGGTTGAAGGCAGGAATCATGGTCTCCTGGCAGCAGAGAAAAGAACCAACTGTACATTCAAAAGAGAACTAGTCCTGGAAGAAGCGAGTTGATGTACACAGTAACAGCGACATTGTGCAGTCATCAACTACGAAAGATCAGCAATGCAATGATCCAAGACAATTCCAAAGGACTCGTGATGGCAAATGCCATCCACATCCAGAGAAAGAACTGTGGAGTCTGAATGCAGATTGAAGCAGACTATTTTCCCTTTATTTTTAATTGTTTTTTTCCCTTTTGTTCTGTTTCTTCTTTCATAACACGAAATACGTTTTACATAATTGCACATGTATAACCTGTAGCAAAATTGCTTGCCATTTTAGGGAGGGAGGAGGGAAAGGAGGAAGGGAGAAAATTCTGAAACGCAAAAATTTTTTCAATGAATGTTAAAATTGTCTTTACATGTAACTGGAAAAAAATAAAATACTATTTTTTTAAAAACGAGAAGAGAGTTGAGCTGCAGAGGAGAGTTCAACTCCTCATGGTCATATAACTAATAAGGGCCAAGGAGCCCACCTGAGCAATCAAGCTAGAAGAGACATTGAGCCCTGGAAAGAGAAGCATGAGAGTATCACAGGAAAAGAAAGGACATAGGGTCCCTGTACTACCACAGCCCTATGTTGCCTAGTCATTATGTGTTCCCTTACTACTAGTGTATTCTAACTTTGTGCCCACTCTTCCAAGAGGTTCTATGGGTACTTGTAGAAAAACGAATCTTTGGTTTATGGAAGGGGGTGTTTTACAATTTACTATGTTCTTACTAAGCCAACTTAGTAAATGCCTTTTCTTTGAGTTATTTGTGTCCACTGGCTACCCATGATAAGCTCATCAGTGATGACCCTTGAGCTATAATTTTAGGGGGAGGGAACCATACAAATACCCTAAGAGTCATCACCCTTTGGGGGCCTAACCTGCAAACTTTCAAGTTACACTTGGGGAGGTATCCCCCCACCAAGGAGATCTACACTTACATAAAACCTATATTTACCTCTTTGGTCCCAAAGAGCAGAACTAGGAACATTGAATGGAAGTTGCCAAGACAAAAAGCCTAATCTCTCTTCCACATGAGGCCTTTCCGGACTTGAAGATAGTTATCATGTTCCCCCTAAGACTTCTCTTTTCAGCTGTGGTATCAATGGGTGTTCCATTACACTGGGCTCAATGAACAACCTTTCCACAGAGACCTGTATGGCCTCAGCCACTTACAGTCTCAATGCACTGGACAGAGCTCCTAGTTGCAACTCTAGTGTGGTAACTCGGGACATGTGTCTTGAGATCTTTTTAAAAATTGTTCTGTTTGGCCCCAGAGGAAGAGCCAAGAGAAAAAGGTGGAAGGAGCAAAGGTTAAATTTTGGCTTTAATGCTTTGATTTCCTAACTATTAAAAATCTCCAAGAGTGGAATGAGCTGACTGAGTTCCTCCTCTTTCAAACGAAGACTAGTGTCTATTTGTCAGGTATTCTAGAACCAAGGATTCCTTTCTAGCACAGGTTGAATTAGAAGGCCACTGAGGAACTTGCCAAATCTGAAATTCTGTTATTCGTGCCCATTCCTCATTGACATTCCCCTCCATGGTTCTGTGGCCATCGACTCAAAGTCACTCATCACTCTCCTTGCAGTTCCCTGTAGCCCCCGGCAGATGGTGACATTGTCATCCCCATTGATTCTTGCCGTGGCTCCTCTGAGAAGACCTCTTTACTTCCAAAGCTCCCAGCTGCATGGCTTCCCACTAATCTCCCCAAGCAGGAGATGGGCAGGTGAAGCCAAACACAATTCTGGATAGTTTCCCAAAGTATCCAACTTAGAGAGATGAGCAGAGTGGACCCATGCAAGTTAGAGAGACTGTTAGCAGGGGGGAACTAAACACTCACATTCTGCTACACATTGAAAGGGAAGGCTGGTGCAGAGACTGGGAAAGGTAGTTAAACACGCAGCACTGTGATGGAATAAGATCTTCCATTCATAAAGGAAAGAAGGCTGCCTTGAGATAGGAGAATCAAAGCGAGAAGGAAACAAGATCCACCTGTTTCCTAACTTTACTGAATGCCTGCTCTATTCCTGCCCCTCCTCCTAGACACTAGAAAAAAATGATTACTAGTTGATTGGCTAATAATATTTTCATTCCATCACACCATCCCTGCCATAGTCCCAAAAGTCTTAGTGCAGTTTCAAGCTTTAATAGCATTTTTAGTCTACTAAAACTCAAAACAGAATACCTTTGGGACATTCTGTATTGATTCTTTTTTTCTCCTCAATCTTTTTTGGACGATTTTAAAAAAATTATTTACTATTTTATTTTCCCCCAATTATATGTAAAAACAATTTTCAAACACTTTTTTCTTAAATGTTGAGTTCCGAGTTCTCTCCCTCCCTTTCTTTCTTCCCCCCTCATTGAGAAGGCAGGCAGTTTGATATTATGTTATACGTCTGCAGTCATGAAAAACATTTCCATATTAGTCATGTTGTGAAAGAAAACACAGGACCCCCCAAAAAAAGAAAGTAAAAAAGTATGTTTCAGTCTGCATTCAAACAACATTAGTTTTTTTTCTCTGAAGATGGATAGCATTTTTTGTCATAAGGCATTCAAAATTGCCTTAGATCATTGTATTGCTGAGAATAGCTAAGTCATTCACAATTGCTCATCATAAATATTGCCGTTACTGTCTACAAAGTTCTCCAGATTCTGCTCACTTCTCTCAAATCGGTTCATGTAAGTCTTTACAGGTTTTTCTGAAATCATTCCCCTCGTCATTTCTTACACCACAATAGTATTCCATCACAATCATATACCATAACTTGTTCAGTCATTCCCCAGTTGATGGGCATCCCCTTGATTTCCAATTCTTCACCACCACCAAAAGAGCTGCTATAAATATTTCTGTACATACAGGCCCTTTTCCTTTCTATTTTTTTATCTCTTTGAGATATAAACCTAGTACTGCTATTTCTGGGTGCACAGTTTTATAGCCCTTGAGGTACAGTTCCAAATTGCTCCATGTAATGGTTGAATTAGTTCATAATTCCACCTATAGTGCATTAATGTCATAATTTCCCCACATCCCCTCCAACATTTGTCATTGTTCTTTTCTGTCATATTAGCCAATCTGATAGGTGTAAGGTGGCACCTTAAAGTTGTTTTAATTTGCATTTCTCTAATCAATAGTGACTTAGAGAATTTTTTCATATGACTATAGATAGCTTTGATTTTTTTTCATCTGAAAACTACTTGTTCATATCCTTTGACCATTTTTAAATTAGGAAATGGCTCTTATTTTTATAAATTTGACTCAGTTCTCTATGTATTTGAGAATATATCAAAGAAACTTTATCAGAGAAAATTGTACTTTTTCATAGTTGTGATTACTAACTGTATTTCTCTCTATCCTATTTTCCCCTGTTTATCCTACTCTCTCCTTTCACCCTGTTCATCCTCAAAAGTGTTTTGCTTCTGCCTAACACCTCCCCCAATACATCTTCTGGTCTATCAGCAACCCCCTCCCATATCTAATCCCCTTCCCCTCCTACTTGCCTATAAGGTAAGATAGATTTCTATACCCAACTGAGTTGTGTATGTTATTCCTTCTCTGAGCCAATTCTGATGAGAGAAAGGTTTAAGTGCTTCCCTCCATGCCTCCACCATCTTTCCCTTCACTATAAAAGTTCTTTCTCACCTCTTTTATGTGAAATAATTTACCCCATTCTACCTCTCCCTTTCCCCTTCTCCCAGTACATTCCTCTTTCTCACCCCTTAATTTTATTTTATTTTTTTATAATCATCCCATCATATCCAACTCATACCCATGCCCTCTGTCTATGTATACTCTTTCTAACAGCCCTAAAAATAAGAAAGTTAGGAGTTATAAGTATCATCTTCCCATGTAGGAATGTAAACAGTTTAACCTCATTGAATCCCTTGTGATTTCTCTTTCCTGTTTAGGTCTTTTGCTTCTCTTGATTCTTGTATTTGAAAGTCAGATTTTCTATTCAGTTCTGGTCTTTTCATCACGGATGCTTGAAAGTCCTCTATTTCATTGAATATCCATTTTCCCCTGAAGGCTTACGCTCAGTTTTGCTGGGTGAGTGATTCTTGGTTTTAATCTTAGCCTTTTGCCCTCTGGAATATCATATTCTAAGCTCTCCAGTCCTTTAGTGTAGAAACTGCTAAATCTTGTATAATCCTGTGGCTCCATATTTCATTGTTTCTTTCTGGCTGCTTGCAATATTTTCTCCTTGACCTGAGACCTCTGAAATTTGGCTATAATATTCTTGGGAGTTTTCATTTTAGGATCTTTTTCAGAGATTATCAGTGTGGATTTTTCAATTTCTATGTTGATTCTTTTTTCATGATTTTCTTGTTTTTTCCCCATTTTTCCTATACCTCTCTTATTTGATTTTAAAAATCTTTTCTGAGCTCTTTCAGAAATTCTTTTCAGGCTTGAGACCAATTCATATTATTCTTTGAGGCTGTGGATGTAGCAGTTTTGATTTTGTTGTCTTCTTCTGAGTTTGTGTTTTGATCTTCCCCATCACCATAGTAACTTTCTATGGTCATGAGCTTTTTGTTGTTGTTGTCTGCTCATTTTTCTAGCCTATTTCTTGACTTTTATCTTTATATTAAAGTTGGGCTCTGTGTGGAGAGGGCCCTGTCCAAAGCGTCAGGTTTTTTGTGCAGCTGTTTTCAGAGCTAAGTCTGTCTATGTGCTTCTATATCTTCCAAGGTGGTATGATATAAGAAGAGGTGTGTTTATTACTTTCCCAGCCTGTGCTCTGGTCTGTGAGTGATCACAAGCACTCTTTTCTGCCCTGGAACTGTGACCAGCATCCCCACTCCCCTGTAGCCACAAGCTCTGGTATTCTAGTGCTCCTCCTCACCCCAGGACTATAACCCACATCTGAGTATGGACAATGCAACAAGAATCCTGCCCTCAGTGACAGCAAAGGGACTTCCATAATCTCCTTCTGACCAGTTGCCCAACTCCTTACCATCTGCAGCCTGAGAGCTCTGGAAGCCACCCCCCCCCCCAATCAGTTGCACCCAAGACCTGATGCTGGTTTGCTGTATGACCTGCACTGGACTTCACTTTCACCCTGGTACAACAGACCTTTCCTTCTGACTAACTTGTCTTGGGCTGGAAAATTGTTTTATGCATCCTTTTATGGGTTCTGCTGGACTGGAATTTGTTTTGAGACATTATATAAAGTTTCTTGGAAGGAAATTTGGGAGAGTTCAGGTGAGTCCCTGTCTTTTCTCTGCAATCTTGGCTCTGGCCCTAGAAAATGGGATCCAAAAGGGATGGGAACTTCCTACCAACTCTAATATTATCCAGGTGGAGGAGGCATCTTGAAGCTCAGTGATGGCTGAATGACTGATGGCACTCAAATATCTGTGTACCCTTACCTCCCGGCTATCTCCATTAAATATCTGACCCTTGTGGTGAATGTGCTGAATTTCCCCAGACATAGAAAGAACCTAGTCACCTGATACAGACTCTAAAAATGGATGTGCAAAGATCAGGAACCCTGTTTCCTTGTTGTTGTTTTATTTTAAATTTATATATTCCCTTTTCCTCTGTAAATAAAGTGAGAAAACACATTTTTGTGGTTCAAAATGTATAAATACCAGGGTATAAAGAGAAGGAAGAAATAGCTATGAGACCAGGGTAGTCAGTCACAGTAGCAATAGCAAGGGAACATGTCAGCAAGAATCCAATACAACAGATCTCTTAAACTAGGGGGCCCACAGGGGTGTAGAGGCCCTGAAGGTCCAGTAGTAACAGTAACTCACATTTATATACTGCTTTAAGGCCTACAAAGGGCCTTATATATAAGGCATCCCCAAGGGCTAAGGCTATAGATAAATATGAAATAGTCCTTGTCTGCTCTTAAGGACCATCCATAACTACTATGACCAGAACATGTGCTCATGGGGAGACATATAAGGATGAACTTTGCTCCTCTGAATGAACTCCACTGGAGCATAGGATTTCAGCTATGGACAACTGCTGGCCACCACTGGCATTTTCTGTATAAGATATGTCCGTATCTGTACAGCAGTGGACAGGTAGCTTTTTCGAGTCACACATGAAATGAACTGAGGAAGAGAGGTTTTTTTTTCCCCAAGGTAACTGGGCAAATCTTCAAAGAAAGGAGAATATGAAAATGGTGAAAAGACTACATATATGTTTTGTTTTGGTTTGGTTTGTTTGTTTTGGCAGGGCAATTGGGGTTAAGTGACTTGCCCAAGGTCACACAGCTAGTAAATGTGTCAAGTGTCTGAGAAGACTACATATATGTTGTAAAGAGACTGTCTGGGATGGAATATGGCACGAATGGTGAAAGAGGAAAAGAGACATGGGAGGCAGAGTATGGCAACCCAATTGTCTTTGAAGAGGAAGAAAGAAAGAGCCATTGGGTCATACAGTTCTCAACCTTGGCCATTAGAGGGCATTGTTGGCCCAGGATAACTTCCAATAATCCTTTATTAAGTAGTTAAGGTCAGTCAGTCAGTCAACAAGCAATTTTATTAAACACTTACATGCGTCAGGCACTGTGCTAAGTGCTGGGGATACAAAGAAAGGCAAAAACACAGTCCCTCAAGGAAGAGACAATATTAAAAGAAAATTGTATATGCAAGATGTATACAGGGTAAATGGGAGGTAATTTCAGAGGGAAATCACCAGCAGTAGAGAAGGCTGGTAGCCTCACTAGCACTGGGAGGACAGAAGGTATGAAGAACATTTTGCTAGGCTCTGGAAGAGACAAAAAGTTTAGACAAGACACTTTTCCCACCCTCATGGCGCTGACATTCTAGAAGCCATATGGGGCACAATCTAACACACGTCACATGATATGTGAATTAGAGATTAGTGAAACATCTTAATGTTATGTGATGTCTGAAGGAGACAGTCATTACAGAGAAGCTTAAGGAAGGATTCACAAAGGAAGGGGCATTACAGTTAAGCATTCAAAGATGAACTGAAACCAAAAGAGAAGCTAAATTCTAAAAACACATGTGTCAATCATCCCAGTGAGGAAGAAAAGGCTGAAAGTGGTAGAAATGCACCAGTTACTCATCCGCCAACATTGATCGCCAACAGGCATGTTATAGGAGCATAAATACAAAACAGTAGCATGCTCCTGGAAGAACCATGGGGTCAAGAGCTCAGGATGAGCTGAGACTGGAAATGAATAAGGACAACAAAATGTGGTTTGAGTTCAAGTTGTTGGATTCCATCCAGCAAGCATTTATTAAGCATCTATTATGTGCTGGGCACACTACTAGGTGCTGGTGACGCAAAGACAAAGATAAAAACGTGGCCTCTCCTCAAGGAGCTTATATGCTACTGGAGGGAAAAATGTGTACATGGATAAGTAAATATAAAATACATATAAAGTAAAATCAAGATAATAACAGGGAATCAGGAATAGGGAGAGGGGAATAGCACCTGGGAGGATGATATTAATAAGTAAATAAGGGGGTAAATAAATTAAGAAAAAAAAAAGAATGCCCTTTCTCCTAACTTCCATGTTTCTGTTAAGGAAACCAATCACCCAGATTCTCAACCTCTGAATCATCTGAATCATCTGAATCATCCCTGACTCTTCCCACTTTCTTCAGCTTCCCATAATCAAGCTATTGCCAAATAGCTCCACACGTCCCAATCTAATGTTTCCATCTTTGCATTTACACAGGAACCACCCTAGTTTAGGCCCTTATGACCTTTTGCCTTCGCCATTCTCCCCTGCAGTGAAACCTCCACACAGTGGAGGAAATAATCTTTTTAAGATCTGACCTTCTCTTAAGGGCCTAAAGGCAAGGAAGGCCTCTGGCACATGGGGTTTACCTTGGGGTAAACTTTGGAGAGAATTTAGGTGAGGGTCACACAGGAGTATTTGAGTTATTTGGGTAAGGCTCAACCATCAGCTCTTCTGCTCAGAAACCTTCATCGGCTTCAGGTTCCCTGTGGGATAAAACACGTAATCCTCAATCTGAGCTGAAGGGTCCTCCACAATCTGACTTCAACCCGGCCAGAACACCCCATTCCAGCTTTATTTTCATTATTTAGCTTTAAATCTGGCCATGTAGCCCCTTAATTGTTATCTGCTTCAATTTCCTCGGCTGTTAAACGGTGTAATAATAGCACCTACCTCCCAAGGTTGTTACGAGAATCAAATGAGAGAATCTCTTTGTAAAGCACTTAGCACAGGGCCTGGCACAAAGTAGACACTTGTTAATGTTTGTTCCCTTTCCCTTCTCTTCAAGCCCACAAAATTCCAGCTAAACTGGTAACCTCAGCATTCCAGACCATCCATTCACTTCCTCTTTGACTCTGACTCACAAGCCTCTTCTTCAAGGCTCAGATCAGGTGCCACCTCCTCCATGGAGCCTCCTCTGATCTCCTCCGCAGTTAGTGGTCAAATTATCTCATGTGCATTTGTGTGCCTGTTGTTGATACAATAGAATTTAAGCCCCTTGAAGGCAGGGATTGTCTCATTTTTGCCTCTGGGTCTCTAATACCTTGAGCGTAGGTAAGCAAATGTTTATTAAGTTGAATAATATACAATGTTTATTGAACTGAATAATATACAATACACATAAGTGCCTAGGAGGAGAAATACTGTTTCTGACAGAGGGGAAATCAGGGAAGGTTGGTGGCATTTGAGTTGGGCTTCAAAGGCAGGCTCAGAATTCCACAGGTCAACGGGTAGACAGAGGACATTTCAGGCATCATGGGCTCACAGAGCCTTTTCCTTCAGAGGCAGGAAATCATGGGGTGTATTTGGGGAACGGAGTAGTAGAGTTTGGTAGGAGCACAAGGGGCACTGAAGGAGTAATGTGAAATGAGAGCCTTGAATGCCAGAGTTTTCTATGTGGGAAACTGAGTCCCAGACTGGAGAGATGGTTTGTCCGAAGTCTTCATCCTAATGACAACCGGCATTTTGCCTGCCTTAGAACAACCCTGTGAGGTAGGTGGTAAAGATATATTAGCCCCATTTAACAGATAAGCAAACGGAGGCCAAACAGCTAGTAAGAAGCAGAGATGGCACTTGAAACCTCTCCTGGTCTTCTGGCTCTCAGGCTGGGGCTCTTCCCGCTCATTCACATTGCCTCACTTTTTCTTTTCTTTTTTTTGGCACTTACATGTGGGCTTTGTATCGGTAGCTATGTTTTTCTATACCCATGTCTAATCTCCCTAAAGGGATGGTGAACTTGCCAAGAACAGGGACCATTTATCTCTTGCATCTCCCAGAGTGCTAATACTGGATCCTGCATATAGTAGGTGCTCAATAAATGCTGATAAATATGATAAAAATAACCCCAATGTGGGGTCTGTGAATGTTGAGGGGGGCGGCGGGAATGAAATACTTAGGGTCCTATTGACCAGTCAGAGTATGTTCTCCACTGATCTGGCCTGCTGTCACTCCCTGAACTTAAATGGATGGCAGATTTCCTCTTCTGGCCTCCATGGTTTCTCTTTTGTACCAAAATAATTCAACAATCACATAACACCCAGCCTACTATAAATGTTCAATAAATGATTTTCTTCCAATGTGATGGATCACAAATATAAGTTATAAACAATAGGTACACAGTATTGTCTTGGTGTCCCTCTTTGTCCAGCTTAGGAGACTAAGGTAAGGGATTTCACAGAATTTCTGAATATTAGACCTATAAAAGATATTAGAGATAATCAGGTACAATCTTTTTATTTTACAGAGCTGAAAACTGAGGCCTGGAGGGGATGTGATTTGTCCAGCTTACACTGAATTAGCAGCAGTGACAGGCGAGGTCTTCTGGATCCTGGTCTGGGGTTCCTTTACATTATATCATGATGACTCCTTCAGTTGGGAATCTTTCTACGTAGTCCCCTAGGCTGAGTCTTTTTTGATTAAGATTTTTTTCCCGATGCTAAAAAACAACTTTCTGATCCTAGCATTTAGGGCCCTCGGCAAGATTGCCGTCCTATGGTTCCAGGCTTATTTCACATTAGTCTCCCTTACATACATATTTTAAAGAAGATGCCCAGATCAAACATCTCTTCAGTCCTCTCCAGGTTTCACTCTTGACTCTCTGGACTTTGTCGACTATGCCCCAGCACTGAGTATCATATCCCTCTACCCCACTCTCCTACCCCATTTCTTTCTTTCTGTTTGTATTTGTACTTTTAGCACTCAGCACATATACGTGCTTAATAAATAACTACTGACTTGACTTGACTTACATATGCTGTACTCTAGCCCACTGGAAAAGTAGTTGTTCCCTGACCCCTCTTCCCATCTCTACGCATTTGCACAAAGTCTTTTCCCCACCTCTGATGGTTGAAATCCTTCTCTTCCCCCAAGGCCAGTTCAGATGTGTCTTCTTGATTCCCTCAAGATAGAAATCATCCCTCATTCCTTGAATCTTTCAGGCACTGTGGCTTCTCCTAAGTACTTAATTATTCTGTAACCTGTATCATAGAGCACTGGACTTGGACTCAGGAAGACTCATCATCATGAATTCAAATCCAGCCTCAGACACTTACTAGCTGTGTGACCCTGGGCAAGTCACTTAACCCTGTTTGCCTCAGTTTCCTTATCTGTAAAATGAGCTGGAGAAGGAAACAGCAAACCACTGTAGTATCTTTGCCAAGAAAACTTCAAAATGAGGTTATGAAAAGTCAGACGTGACTGAAATGACCTTTATCATAGAATTTATTGAGGTACATGTGTTGTATCCCTTCTATTAGATTGTAAGCTATTTGAGGACAAAGATCACACATCTTATTTGTGTAGTGACCTCAACACACAGCACAGTACATAACAGGCAATGAATAAGTGTTTTTGCCAAATTGAATTCCTCTTGAAGAAACCTTTTCTACTTTAATTCCCCTTTCGCATCCAGACAAGTTATCATCTCCAGCTACATGTTCTCCAGGGAAGGAAAGTCCTCCGTGTAAGCAGGCACTGCCCTCAACTCCAACCATCTCCCACCCCCTAACACCAGTATTTCCCTGGACTAGCCTTCTTAGGCCTAGCTTAGCTTCCCTACCTCCTTCTGTAATACTATCTTGAGCTCCACTTGTACACGCCTTCCTTCATCTCTCCTTCATGAAGATATGATGGAAAGATGCCCGACCTAGAAGTTAGGAAACCTGGGGTCTGACACGAGCTGGCTATGTAAACCTAGGCAAATCCCTCTCCTTCAGGCTGCAGTTCATTCATCTATGAAATGAGAGGGATGGATATGATGGTCTCCAAAACCCCTCCTAGCCCTAAGAACTGGGACAGAACTGAAGTTAGCCATTTGCTTCTGTCCGTCACACACTAACATCGACGAGTATCACGTTTACAAGTTATGAAGGTAAAATTGCTTTTGTCTACAGAAGGGGGAATTATATGTGCTTGGAAAGAGGTCTATTCACAATAGGTAAAGGGACAAGCAGGTTGGGAAGGAACAGCAGGTGGGAGACTGAGTGCAAAGGAAAGAAGGGAAAGAGAATTGTCCATTTCCTACATTTCACACACCTGATGCTCTTGCTCTGATGTCTTTACAGTTATACTAGCATCTACTGGCATTGGCCCCACCTCTGCCAGCCATTCAAGTTAGAGGTGGCACCTCAAGGGATAAACCTCATCACAGGGTGAGCAAGGGATCCATTTGGCTCTACTTGAGTGAGCACTCTGTCCATGCCCAGCCTGACTCTCAGAGTCCAGAAGAAAGATATCTTGATGTTCTTAAAAATGTTCAGCACTCAATTCTTAAGCGTCCTTTCCGGATCCTATCTCTCTTCTTTGAAGGATGGTCTAGGATCCAAAGGTGTGGTCCAGAGTCCTGTGTCCATGGGCCCCCAGTGTCACATGACCCTCTGTAGGTTCAGCTTCCTACAGGCTTTCAATATAGAGGAAGTTCTCTGTGGAAACTTAGTGGGAATGGGGCACGCCCAATGCCCCATTATTCAGGGGCCTCCACGCACCCTGTTCTCTCTTCTCCAAAAAGCTGAAATCTGCTCCAGGGTTACCCGTGGCTGTAGGCTCCAGTCAGGCTCAGGGCTCCCAGGCCTTCGGATGCCATAAAATGGTGGGGGTAAGGGTTCTGATGCTGGCTGTGGCTCAAACCAACTTACCAAACCAGTAGTCTGAGGCCTTTCTTCCCAAGGATTTGTTATGCAGAATGTGCTGGCAGGGGACTCAGGAGACTGGAGTGGAACTGAGGGACAGATAGGAGAATCTGGAATGGGGGGTGCTGTGGCCCGGACCTCCAAAGTGCCCCCAAGAATATGGGGCTCAGTAACCTGGGAGTACAGAAGCGGAGCTGTTGCGCCATACCAGTCTTCAGATCGTTCATGGGGTGTCCCCACAGGCTCGATCCACAGCTCCCCTCCTGGGCGCCAGACCAAGCTAGGCCCCCGGACACCAGGATCTGATCTGAGAGAACGGCGGAAAAGGCGTTCAGCCAGCACAGCTGTGGCCAGTAGGAAGATAGCAGCCACTAAAGCCAGGGCCAGCATGATGGGGATGCAGGGTCCACAATGGAGGGGAGGCCACTGTGAGGGTTGGGGCATGACTGGGTCCTCCACTTGCCCAGGAGGCTGTTCCAGAGCTGCAGACATCTGGGAGAGGGAAATGGAAAGACAGAGATGGGAGAGACAGGGACAGAGAAAGAGAGGGAAGGAGGGAGGGAAAAGAAAATGAGAGAGAAAGCCCATGCAGATGCATGGACAAACACAGAGAAAGCGAGGAGGGGGCAAAGACGAGAAGGAAAAATGGAAAAGGTGGGGGATAAAGGAAGAGACAAAGGAGGAGAGAAAGAGAAAGGAGAGAAAGACAGAGACAGAGAATGAGAGACAGAGGCAGAGAGAAGGGAAATACTTCAGTACTTTGGACTCCACTTCCAATTCCAGAAGCCAGGTGTCCCTAGCACTGGTATTTAAAGAGCAGCTGGGTTCTTCTTCTCACCCAGGGATCCTCACCCAGTCCACCTTGCTTAAGAGGAAATGGGCGGGGGGGGGGGGGGGGGGCCAGGGGAGGGGAGACAGACAGAAATATCTTTCCACTCCCAAGGCCCAGTCTGTCTCTTCCCATTTCGTGCAGCTCCTTTTTCCTGCTGCTTTTCTTGCTTTTTCTGGATGCCGGGGGGAGGGGGGGGGGGCTTTTTCCAAATCTATTTCTCCTTTTGTTTTTAGTCTCTCTCATTATCTCTCCCTAAATTTATCTGCTTCCTAGTCTGTCTCTGTCTAAGTCTGTCTTCCTGGGACAGAGACTGGTTCTCTAACTCTGATTTCCAATCACTGTATCTCTGTTTTTGCTTCTCTGTGTCTGTCACTATCTTGCCCAGATATCCTACCTATCTGTCTCTCTATCTCTCGATCTCTCTCTCCATCTCTTTTTCTCTCTTTCCCAGGTTCTCTCTCCTTCTCTGTCCCTCACTCTCTCTTTCTCCCTGTCTCTGTATCTCCTAAGGTCTTGGTCATTTTCTCTCTGTGTGTCCCATTTGAGTCTCTCAAACTGTCTCTCTGTCTCCATTTCTATCCCTTCAGGCCTTTAAAGAAAGGCTGTTTCTCTCTGATTTCTCTTCTTTCCATATCTCTCTCTCTCTCTCTCTCTCTCTCTCTCTCTCTCTCTCTCTCTCTCTCTCTCCCTCTCATTGAATCTCCAGTTCTTTCTGTCTCCAGGTCCCCCCATTTCTTAGCGGTACCCGTGCTTCTCACCTTGGTTTCTTCAGATAGTCCACCAGCCTCTGTTCTCACCGGCTTTGAGGGACGATCACTTCAGTGCAGGCTGGGAAGGCACTGCGTGGGGTGGGATCCCCAGAAGGGCATAAACAGGGCCCATTCGGGGCAGGCAGTTAGGCAACTATGACCCAACTCCCCCTGCCACCCTCTTCCTCTCAGGTGTTTCTATGGAAACAGGGTGGATGTGGTCACCGTGGTAAAGAGCCATTTCCTGGGGTGAGGTGGTACCGGAAGAGGGAGTAGTTCTCCTCCGTTCCCCAGTATGAAAGGTTTTGTTTTTGTGTTTTTGTTTTTTGCCTCTGTAGTTCTTCCCTTTGTTCTCAGTTTCCAGCTGCTAGAACCTTCTACCTTCTTTCTGGGTACAAGGTCTGGATATTTACTGAAGGGTCAAGAAGGGATAGCAATCAGACCAATCCTGAACCTTTGGAAATCCAAGGGCATCATGAGGATTTGGCTCACCTACCTAATGGAGGTTGTTCTGCTGCATATGGCCCTGCCCACTCAGGACCTGTCCTTCGCATTCCCTCTGCTTCTCTCACTCTCACAAATTCTTCTCTGTGCCTGACCCCAATCCTCATGTTCCCACCTCTCTCCCTCTTGCTTCCCTGAGCCCTAAAGCAAGGCCTAGAGCTTTGGTTACTGAATGTTCAGGCTTCTGGGAGATACAACAGAAAATATCAGGATTCAGCTTAAATAGAAGTCATAAGATCACAGATTTAGAGTGTAAAGAGAGCTTTAATAAAGTGCCATTGGCAGAAACTAGGCATAGACCAACATCTCACACCATTTACCAAGGTAAGGTCAAAATGGATACATGATTTAGATGTAAAGACTGATACCATAAGCAAATTGGGAGAGCAAGGAATAATTTACCATTTACCTATGGAGAAGGGAAGACCTAAGTGACCTCAAGCACAGCCATCATTCTTAGTCCAATTTCAATCAGAATGTACTGCAACTATACAGCAATGTTCAATTGTAACAGCTGTAGAGTAATATGTTATTTGTCAAATAGCAACAGTAACACCAAGTATCACTACACACTAAATTGATTCTCTACACACCCGTGGGATAAAGAGATATGGTGAGGGGGCGGGGCAAAGATGGTGGCTGGAAAGCAGGGACTAGCATGAGCTCTGGCCAAGCCCCTCCAAAAACCTATAAAAAATGGCTCTGAACCAATTCTAGAACTTCAGAACCCACGAAATAGCAGAGGGAAGCCGGGATCCAGCCCAGGACAGCCTGGATGGTCTCTGGGTGAGGTCTATCCCGCATGGAGCTGGGAGCGGAGCTGAGTGGAGCCCAGCGTGGGCAGCGTGGACCAACCAGACCAGGAGTCCGGCGGAGAGGGCCCTAGCGCCCTGAATCAGTGAGCTGCAGCAGTTACCAGACTTCTCAACCCACAAACACCAAAGACAACAGAGAAGGTTAGTGGGAAAAGCTGCTGGGACAGAGTTTAAAAAGGAGTTCACAGTTCAGCCACTGCCCTGGGGGCAGAGGAGGTGGGGCAGCTACAGAACTACAGCTGCAGTTGCTTCAGGTCCCAGGTCCACCTGGTGGGAGGAATTAAGTGGCAGATCAGAGCAGGAGTGCACAGCCTGCTGAAGATCTAAGTCCAGTCTGGGTTGGGAGTTCTTGGGGAAGGAGGAGTGCTGGTGTGGCAGAGCTGGCACATCCCCCCAGGCTTGGAACATAGTTCTCTTAACTCTACAAGCAGTCATACCCTGCTGAAAAACTCAAGGGTCAAGTTAGTTGGCTGGGAATATGGCCAGGCAGCAAAAACAGACCCAGATTCAGTCTCAGACTCTGGAATCTTTCTTTGGTGACAAAGAAGACCAAAACATACAGACAGAAGAAGTCAAAGAGCCTACAACAAAAGCCTCCAAGAAAAACATGAACTGGTCTCAGGCCACAGAAGAGCTCAAAAAGGATTTGGAAAAGCAAGTTAGAGAAGCAGAGGAAAAATTGGGAAGAGAAATGAGAAGGATGCGAGAAAACCATGAAAAACAAGTCAATGACTTGCTAAAGGAGACCCAAAACAATACTGAAAAATATACTGATAAAAACAACACCTTAAAAAATAGACTAACTCAAATGGCAAAAAAGCTCCAAAAAGCCAATGAGGAGAAGAATGCCTTGAAAGGCAGAATTAGCCAAATGGAAAAGGAGGTCCAAAACACCACTGAAGAAAATACTACCTTAAAAATTAGATTGGAGCAAGTGGAAGCTAGTGACTTTATGAGAAATCAAGATATTATAAAACAGAACCAAAGGAATGAAAAAATGGAAGACAATGTGAAATATCTCATTGGAAAAACCAGTGACCTGGAAAATAGATCCAGGAGAGGTAATTTAAAAATTATTGGACTACCTGAAAGCCATGATCAAAAAAAGAGCCTAGATATCATCTTTCAAGAAATTATCAAGGAGAACTGCCCTGATATTCTAGAGCCACAGGGCAAAATAGAAATTGAAAGAATCCACCGATCGCCTCCTCAAATAGATCCCAAAAAGAAATCTCCTAGGAATATTGTTGCCAAATTCCAGAGCTCCCAAGTCAAGGAGAAAAGCAAAAGCAGCCAGAAAGAAACAATTTGAGTATTGTGGAAACACAATCAGAATAATACAAGATCTAGCAGCTTCTACATTAAGAGATCAAAGGGCTTGGAATACGATATTCCAGAGGTCAATGGAGCTAGGATTAAAACCAAGAATCACTTACCCAGCAAAACTGAGTATCATGCTCCAAGGCACAATATGAACTTTTAATAAAATAGAGGACTTTCAAGCTTTCTCAGTGAAAAGATCAGCGCTGAATAGAAAATTTGACTTTCAAACACAAGAATCAAGAGAAGCATGAAAAGATAATCAAGAAAAAGAACAAGAAAAAGAAATTGCAAGGGACTTACTAAAGTTGAACTGTTTTGTTTACATTCCTACATGGAAAGATGATGTGTATGATTCATGAGACCTCAGTATTAGGGTAGCTGAAGGGAATATACATAGATAGATAGATAGATAGATAGATAGATAGATAGATATATAGATATATATATAGATATATATATATGCATGCTTATGTATATTATACATATGTAAGTGAATGTGTATATATGTATATATGTGTATATATATTATATATATATAGAGAGAGAGAGAGAGAGCAGGCACAGGGTGAGTTGAAGATGAAGGGAAGATATCTAAAAGAAATAAAATCAAATTAAGGGATGAGAGAGAAATATATTGAGAGAGGAAGATAGGGAGAGATAGAATGAGGTAAATTATCTCGCATAAAAGTGGCAAGAAAAAGCAGTTCTGTAGGAAGAGAAGAGAAGGCAGGTGAGGGGGAATGAGTGAATCTTGTTCTCATCAAATTTGACCTGAGGAGGGAATACCATGCATACTCAATTGGGTATCTTACCCCCCAGGAAAAAAGGAGGAAGAAGATAAAAAAAAGGGGGGGGGGTGATAGAAGGGAGGGCAGATGGGGGTGGAGGTAATCAAAAACAAACACTTTCAAAAGGGGACAGGGCCAAGGGAGAAAATTCAATAAAGGGGGATAGGTTAGGAAGGAGCAAAATATAGTTAGTCTTTCACAACATGAGTATTGTGGAAGGGTTATACATAATGATACGCATGTGGCCCATGTTGAATTGTTTGACTTCTTAGGGAGGGTGGGTGGGAAGGGAAGAGAGGAGAGAATTTGGATCTCAAAGTTTTAAAAACAGATGTTCAAAAACAAAAAAAAAAGTTTTTGCATGCAACTAGAAAATAAGATACACCGGCAATGGGGCGTAGAAATTTATCTTGCCCTACAAGAAAGGAAGGGAAAAGGGGATGGGAGGGGAGTGGGGTGACAGAAGGGAGGGCTGACTGGGGAACAGGGCAACCAGAATATACGCCATCTTGGAGTGGGGGGGGGGAGGGTAGAAATGGGGAGAAAATTTGTAATTCAAACTCTTGTGAAAATCAATGCTGAAAACTAAATAAATAAAAAATTTTAAAAAAAGAAAAAAAAAGAGATATGGTGAAACTATAACTCACCTGGTCAGGAAGGATTTCAGTGAGAAAAAAAAAACCTTCTAACAATCAGTTGCTGCCCAGAGAAGAGAAACAGACAAATGTATACAGATATAGATGTTGATATCAGTTGATATAGATGATACAGATATATAGTCCTTGCAACTTCAATCTAATCCAACAATCAAATAGTTTTGCAAAAAAAAAAAATCTAAAACATTAAAATTGATCCCAGACAAAGAATATATTGATTACATGTAAATGTAATCAATTCCTTAGGGGTCTGAGGGCAAGCTCTCTTTTTTACCAATTACTACCTAAGATGCTACTCAGGACCCTGATTCAGGATCCTATATATTAGCCTAACCCCCCCCACACCACTGGAAACTTCCTTGTCTTATATACAGTCATTAAAATATTAAGATATCATAATGTAGAAAAGCAAATGTTTTACTTAGATTAGATAGGAAAACACAATTTTTTAAAGCATTAGATACAGGTAACACAAACCACAGAAAACATAACCACCTCCCAAGGTCAAGGTTCTTCTTATCTTACCCTCACTCTGATGCTCAAATGACTGGGTTTCTGAGAGTCCAGGGTCTTCTGATCCAGGGTCCCATAGCCTCAGAGCAACTTTAATTTAGGGGAAATGGAGCAGGTGGGGGAGTAGGCCTTGCCCATCACTGGGGGGACATAGGCATCTTCATAGCCTGCCAGAACATTCCCCTCTCTCCCTGTGTAAGAGATAAGATCTGTCCAGGGGTCTGCAAGAGCACCAACAACATTAAGTCTGCAAGGCAGGCATTAACAGGAATGATGGATCTAGGTCGATGTCAACATGCAACATTCAACCTTAGCAGTAGGGAAGGAGAACTCTCAAAGCCTCCAAACCCCTCCTCACCCGAGCCTGATCAGACATGTTGCACCTGGCCTACTCTATCCATCCTCCTCTCACCTTTTTTTCTTTGGTGTTACTTTAGATAACCCCTGCCCATACATGCCACCAATCAGAGTCCACGCTGGCTTTTCATTACCAGTTGCTAAGTTCCTGATAAATGGCTCCCAACCTTTTCAATACAACACAGTTACCTCCATGTGATAGTACTTGTACTATTAAAATCTACAGTTTGAGAAAATACATATTAACAAAAAAACTACTGCATATTAAATAATGATTTTAGATGAATCTGATTAATTATGATAGTATAGGGACTGGACCTATGATTACTCTACCTGGTCAGCAACTTCTCTGCAACTGAGCAACCTAGAAAGTTGCCTATACTTCTGAGCGGTGCAGTGACCTACCTAGAGTCATACAGATAGCATATATCAGAAGCAGGAGTCTAACCCAGATCTGGGTGGCTCCCAGTCCAGCTTTCTAAATGCTGCAACATACTGCCTCTACACACACACACACACACACACACTGTATCAATAATGGGCTTAGCAGCTGCTGTGGGGGCATAAGACCAACAGCACCGGCACACAGGAGGGCAGCTAACACAGGTTCTTTGATCTGCTTTTCTAAGGAAAGCAACTTTAAAGGGTTAACAATCTTACTTTAATTAAACATACATACATCATTCACTTAATTAAGGGAAAAAAATCAGCACCCTGAACTTTCAGAGAAAATACAAACAGAAATTACAACAGGAATTATGAACAGAGAGAATAACAGAAACCAACAGACAGGCTTCTCTCTGTCTGACCAAATCACAATACAAAGTTACCAGAGAGAGAAGCACCAACATCTGGGTTTTCAAAGACACTCTTAATGGCTACCCAGAGTCTCACTTGGCCAAACAACATGACCACTCTTTCTTGTTTTTTTTGTTTTGTTTTGTTTTTTATTAAGATTTTTTATTTTTAGTTTACCATGATTTTGAGTTCCAGATTTTCTTCCCCCCCTTCCCTTTACCCCCCCAAGACAGCATGGAATCTGATATATCTTCTACATATAACCGCATTGAACTTATTTACACAATAGTCAAGTTGTAAAAAAGAATTATGACCAACGGAATGAATCATGAGAAAGAAGGTCTTTCTTGTTTTTTAAGCAGGTCATCAAAGACCCTTGATCCAATCAAAGACTCCTGATTGAAACAAAGGTAAGACTCATCAAAGGTACCTGACTGCCTTAGTGCTGAGAAGCACTCCTAAAGAAAAAACAAATGCAAAAAGTCCCACCCTGCTTGCCATCACACACACACAAGTGTACATGTAATAAATATATTTGTGATATTGTTTATTTGGTTTCCAGATAGTTGAGCTTGCCAAAAAGTCAAAATACCAACATTTCCTGAGGATATGGATTTAAGACTGTGGTGAGCCAGTAAAAAAATGCTACAATGCTGTCCATAATGTCTGGTCTCTGCAGTTCAATACTCCAGTCAATAACATGTAAAGGGATGAATTTGCTATTTAGGAGTTTTACAGTTTCAAGTATCAGTCTTCTATCATCATCTTCATCATCATCATATTCTCTTCAACATTAGAATCCTAATAAAAGTTTCCTCTTCCCACACTTTGCTATTCAGGTCAACATTCATACATGAGTAGGAAAGGGAAAGGGGGAAAGCTGTGTAACTCTTTAAAGAAAAGGTATTATTGTTCTCCCTGGAAAAGCAAGAGCCAAGACTATTGCACTGGGCCTTGGTCAAACTAGTCAGAGACAACGAAAATTCTTTAGGATACTTTCATTGTGTGTTTTCCTCTTACCTGAGCAATTTCACTATTTTGCCTTACATCCCAAATTTGCAGGGAACAAGTATCCTTGTTTCCAAAATTATACTAATGCTCAACTTTGCCCAATTCAAGCAATTTTTTTTATAGTTTCCTAAGTCTCATAAATAATAGGTTTCTGATCCTGAGCAGAGACAGAAATAAAAAGGGTGAGCCCTAATTCCATTTAGCCAATCACTGCCTTGGAATCCCTGAGGAGTTGAAAAACAGATTAAAATATCTCTAAAGTATATCAGAGATGGGGCGTCCTTTCTGCATAAAAAGGGAAAACATGTAAGCCATTGTGGAAGGGATTTTGAGCTGCTACCTTCCCTCTCCCCTCCCCCCACAAGGTAGCATTAGAGATAGCAGACCTCACACTACCTAGATAGCTAGGAGGTGGCACAGGGGATAGAGCACCCAGCCTAGAGTCAAGAAAATCTCAGTTCAAATCCAGCCTGAGACACCTACTACTTGGGTGACCTTGGGCAAGTCACTTAACCCTATTTGCCTCAGTTTCTTCAACTGTAAAATGAACAGGAGAAGGAAATAGCAAACCACTCCAGTATCTTTGCCAAAAAAATCTCAAAAAGAGTCACAGTCAGACATGACTGAAAAAAAAAAAGACTCAACAACAACCACCTCTACTAGCTACTGCCATTTCCCTTACTTCCACTGAAACACCCCTGTAGTCTCAGACAGCTGGTGGAACCCAAATAAAAAGCCAGACCTGAAGGGAGCCTCTCACCTCCACCTATCCAGAGACTTCTGCTGGCTACTTGTACTTGTATCCCCAGAGCCTAACACAGCACCTGACACATAGTAGGAACTTAATAAGAAGTTGTTGATTGAATGATAGTTTTACATAGGTAGCCCCTTGGCGCAATGGTTAGACTACCAGAAATTTAGATAGCAACTATTTACTCTATTTAGATAGCAATTTCCATTAAATGTAGAAAGCAATGTGAATCCTTTTCTTCAATTATTTTCTATGAGCCTCAAGAGAAACTAGTAGGACTCCTTTAGAAACTAGAGAAAAGTACTGTCAAAGCATATTTAAAAACAACTCTTTTTAAAGCAAAATTACAAATATTAAGAAATAAATTTTAATACTATTTTAAGGGTCATAGTCTGCATTTATTATTTAAGTTGAAGAGATGGGGGGGGTGGCCCTAGGGCAGAGGGAACAAGGCAGGGGACAGGGAGACGAAAGCCCCTCATCTGTGTCTGCTCTAGACCGGGTTGATCCTGATTTCTGAGCCTTGGTCCATGGCACACAACGAAGCACACGATAAGATGTGGTTCGAGGGGGTACGGGTTTAGGAAAACATTGGGGGTGGCCAGAGTTACACATCCAACCAGAAGTGGGGGCTGGGATTCTCCTTGGATCAGCAGCCTCGCTTCTTTTTAAGAATTGAAGCATAGTGATAAGCTCCTTTCCATTTATTTCAGCTTTTGTAATTAAAGTCTTTGTGCCAAAGGATTCTTTCATCCATCGCCTCTCCAACTTTTTGTCCTTTGCTTATACATCCACCTTGGAAGCTCAAGAGCTGCTACTTGCTCCTCAGTTGAAGTGATCTGATCCGGATAAGGCTGAAGTGCTGCACGTTTCTGGTTTAAGTCCTTTAGGTTTCTACTTGTGTGTACTACACTATCTTTCATTTCTAGATACTTCAAGCTAGTCAGTTTGTTCATATTTTGCAGAAGTTTATAGTCTTCCCAGGCGGCTGTCAGCTTGCCTGTCGGGTATATGACCATTTTGGAGAACATGTCCTGGTATAGCCCCATGATGTCCGCCTCAGCGGGCCCCACCACGGCATCATCTAGGCCAGGGAAGGGAGGAAAGAGAAAGGATAGAGGGAAGAATGGGGGAGGAGAGAGGGAGAAGGAAAGGAGAGGGGAGAGAAGGGGAGGGGAAGGAAGGGGAAGGGTGAAGAGTCTAGGGAGAAAAAGGGAGAGGGCAGCGCATCCCCCTCCTTAATACCATACTTTAAAACAACATCAACATCTTTCCAGACTTTTCTGTTTGAAGGTGGGTCATAGGACAAAAGGACTTTGTTAGGGAAATGGAGTATAGGTTTAAGAGAAGAAAAAAAACCTTATCTCTCAAAACTTAGAACACAAAATACTACGGTCTTGTTGAGATCACTGGCTTTCTTTACTCCTGAAGTGGTTGGTGCTATGACCCACCCTTTTCTAGTGAGAAAGAATTAAGAGATAGAAGGAAAACAGTTCCTTTGCTTACTACAAGAGAACACAGTTCCACGAAGGAACTGAATAGTCACTGTTATTTTGGAATGTTAACCCTGAATCTGTACTTTAACATGATCTTTCCTTTGTTCAAGATTCCTATAATTACGTTGGGGGTAGAGAATCATGTTGGAGGGCATGGGGGAACTGAGTTGGTCAAGCCAGAAGTGATTTGTATATTCAGTTAATATTAAAATAAATTAAATTGTTTCTGGCAGACATGTGTCTAAAATGCAGAGTACAGTACTAATGGTTTTTCTTCAATGGTACTAATACACGGATCCCTCGTAATCATTCCACGGTCTTTATAACTCTCTAGGGATCCACAAAACTGTTGATTTATTTAATCAAGGAGGGAGCTAGAAAGAGAACCCTGGGGAAGTCATCCTCAGCTAGAAACTTATACAAACTGACTTATAAAGTAGCTTCCTAGGAGAGAGAACCACCCAGTGAGAGGGGGAAGAGCAGACATTAAGGGTATGTATCCTGGGCCTGCCCAAAAAGCAGTTTTGTCTTGAGTCTGTGGGGCTGTGGCTAGAAAAACCAACCAAAAAAGGGCTTGTTTCTCAAAGACACGTGGCTTAAGGGAAGAGGAAGGGAGTGGCTGAGAGAGATAAGCTAAGTAGCCTGTGGATAGAGGCAAGGTGAAACCAAAAAGAGAAAATAAATTTACAATTTCTATCCAGATGTGACACGTGGGTGTGTATGCCCCTTTGTGTGTACACTGTGAGCATGTGTGAGACATGTGTGAGCACCCCAAATCAACTTGGATGCTGCCAAAAAGACTGGGCTGTCACCATATTTAATTATGCAATAAGGAATGTAATATCTGACCTATTCACAAGGTGGCTTTTTCTCGAACCACCAACCCAATAGCCATCTTTAGTGCATTAGGTAATATGGCCTCTCAAAAGGCTGCAGTAACCCCATCGGCCACCAGAGGATAGTCAGCCTGTAAATGCTTAGACTACTATCCCTACCTCCCATCTCCACCTTAGCCTTCAGTGTCAACCAGTCCCAACCAAGGCATAACAGGTCAGACCAATGTCTATTCGGTACCTAGCACCTAGGCAGCCCACCAGAGTTACAGTGGGTGATGGGAACCAGATCAGAACCCTGAAAACTCACCACAGGATGAGGAAGTGTAGCATCAGAAAAGCAAAGCACCTATGGTCTCAAAGACCTGCGAACAGCCCCAGCAGCATCAAGGTGAACCTGTCCAGCTCATAGCACGGGACAGAGCCAAAACTGAATTCTTTACTATTCAAGAAAGAGCCAAGACCAAAACCTAAATCTAGCCACCAGGAAATTGAGACAAAATCCAATCATTCCTGCAGAAGAGAGGGTCTAGTCTTAACTACCACCTCCAGAACCACACAATCCAAGAATATGAAAGGAAGCAGAGTCTGACCCAGACAGAAAGACACAATTCAGAAACTAAGGCTAGAGATGTGAATAAATACAAAAAAAAATCAAACACAATAAAGAAATGTCTTGGACTGAGAGAAGCCCAAGTGTTAAACCCAGAAAAAAAAAAAAGAATAACTAAAAAATGAGTCCAAGTAGAACTTCAAACAAAAGAATGTCCTAACCACAAGAACAACATGAGTACCTGGAAGAAATTAAATAAGATATGAAATATAATGTTAAAGGAAATAGTGGGGAAGGAAGGATGGCAAGGAGAATTAATAGCTTAGAACAGATGGTCAACACTACTCAAGAATTTAACTCCCTGAAAATTAGAATGTGCCAGAGAGCAATGCCTCCTTCACACAAGAAATATTAAAGCAAAAGCAGAAGATGCCAGGGTGAGAGGGAAGAAATAGAAGAAAATGTAAGTTTCATTACCAAAGACAACTGACCTAGAAAACAGGTCAAGGAGAGATGATCTTAGAATCAACAAACTACTTGAAAATCATGACTAAAAAAAATTCTGGCTACCTTACTTTAAAAAAAAAAAGTCATAATGAAAACTACCCAGATTTATTAGGATAAGAGAGCAAAGCAAAAAATAAATAAATGGAAAGAATCCATCAGTCACCTCCTGAAAGAAACAGCAAAATGAACACTTCCAGAAACATCATAGCCGAAAGCCAGCGCTTCTAGGTCAAAGAAAAGATACTTCAAGCAGTCAACAAGAAAGATATCCAAGTGTCAAGAATCACACAAGACTTAGCATTTGCCAAAAAAAAGAAGTCTGGAATACGATAATATGAAAGACAAAAATTTAAGGCTTTCAAAAGGTGTTTGGCAAAACTAAGTATAATCCTAAGTGGGGGGCGGGGGGAATGAACCTTTAATAAACAAGAAGACTTCCAAGAATTTCTAATAGGATACCCAGCCCCCTCCCCTTCCTCTGAGCCCTGAAACACCAACTACTATCAGTGGCTAGATTCAGATTTAAACTAGGGAATAATATTAAACATTGCTCAAAATATTAAAAATAAGAACTCCATTGCTGATTATAGTTGCACATGTTTTTAATACTTATTCCCAGGAAAGCCAAAACTAGTGGATCAAGAGTTCTGAGCTAATTCTCAGAAATGCAACGATCCAAGACAATCCCAAAGGACATATGATGGCAAATGCATCTGCCTCCAGAGAAAGAAGTAACGGAGTCTGAAGGCAGACCCAAGCACACAACTTTTCACTTTCTTTTTTTTGTTTGTTTATATATTTTTTTCCACATAATGATTAATATGAAAATGTTTTACATAATTGTACACGTTAACTTAAATCAGATTGCTTACCATCTCAGGGAAGGAGAAGGAGAGGGAGGAAAAGAATTTGGAACTCAAAGTTTGAAATAAAGAATGTTAAAAAAAACTCTTTAGAAAAAAAAAGTTCTGAGCTATAGTAGGATAAGCCAATCAGGCATTCAAGCTAAGTTCAGCATTATTATGGTGAATCCGCAGGAGAAAGGTGCCACCAGGTAGCTTAGGGAGAGGCAGGCCAATGTTCTTGCTTCAGGAGAACTGGCAGTAAGACTGGATCTGAAAGTAGCCCTTACACTTCCAGCCTGGGTGAAACTCAGTCTCAAAAAAAGAAATGAAATGAAACTTATAGCTCCAGACCGTATTCTACATCAGGACTCTCTTCTCTCTGCTGAACATTCATGGGATACTGGTACTCAATGTTCTGTGACCACATAGCTTATTGAACATAGGAAAATAAGAGGAGAAATGCCAAGCACTCATATGTGGAACCCTCCTTCTCTAATCATTTCCCCCAAATCCTCCCATTTCTCCTACCAGATCTCCTACCAGAATTGAAAAAACAATTCCGAATCTCTCACTCCCATAGGTCATAGAAAATATTAAAAAGGGGGTTTCAGGCTTGGGACCCTTCTTGGATCAGGGATTATTAGCAATGAAAAACAGGGGTATTGTGATGGGAAAGAGTGGTCTGACCTTCCATGTCACCAGCCAACAGGATTTTCAATAGCTGCCTCTCTAGGTGCTATAGATTCAGAAACACTGGTTTGCTCTCTGCTGTTTCTCTTCTGGTCCCAATCATCTGCAAATAGTCCCAAACAATAGCAATTTGTCACTTCTGCAGCCTGTTATTCTGAATCCCAAAGCCTCAATTGGATCCTAGCAGCTACTTGCTCTCTGTGCCCTGAATGACAATCACAAAACCTCTCATAAATGTGACCAAAGGAAAATGGAAACCTAGACCTATAGATCTCTGCACAGATCTTGCCACTTCCATGTCCTTAAAAAAAAAAAAAAAAAGATTTAGATATTTTTATTTCCTGGTCTATGTCTCACAATTCAGTTTCCCCCTGTAGGAACTTCCAGGGCTCCTGGGCTCCTCACAGAGGCTAAAGAGTGCTACTACATACACCTCACAACAGCATCTAGAAAGGAGTTCAAGCTCCAAAGAATCATAGTCAAGATTACTCAAGACCCAGCAACTTCAACTTTAAGTGAGAGGTGATCTTAGAATACAATACTCCAAAAGTCAAAAGATTTACTCTTACAACCAAGAATAACTTACCCTGTAAAGCTGAGTATAATCTTGCAGGAAAAAAAAGAGGGGAGGAAGACCTTTAGTGGGATAGAGGACTTTCAAACCATTCTGATGAAAAGTATAAGGCTGAGGAGCTCTGAAATACAAACAAAAGTTAAGAGAAACCTAGAAAGGTAATTGTAATTAAGCAATTGGAAGAGGCGATGTAATGATATAGTGCTAACTTATTAGTTCCGGGAGAAGAAATTAGCATCCCTTTGGAATCATGTCTTCAGAGGATACTGAGGGCATTAAATAAGAAAAACAGAGGGTCTGGGGGTGGAATGATTCTGTTATGAGGGTTTTAAAAGGGAGAAAAAGAAGGGACAGTAAAAGGAATACACTAGTATAGAAAAAAGAAAGGGATTTATTTCTCATAACTGGGATGTATGAGAAAAGTTTGCAAAAATAGAAGGGATGGGGAAGCATCAGATGAACCTAACTTATATGAAATAAACAAAGGAAGGCTGAACACATATTCTCATACACACACACACACACAGACACACACACACACACACACACACACACACACACACACACACACACTTTTGTATAGAAATACATCAAACCCAACACAGAAATGAGCAAGCATAGGGAGAAGGCTGGTTAAGAGGGAATATAATACTAGGAAGGGAACAACAGGTATCAAAACTATGCTAGTTGACAAAACCAACTCCTGATCCTGAAGACAGGAATTAAGGGGAAGGGGAGAAAAAAGCAAGACAAAGAACTAGAATCTGAGCTGGTACTTATCAGTTGGAGAACTTATAGTATATGAATGTAGTGGAATGTTGGCGCTCTTAAGAGCTGATAAAGCAAATTATTTCAGAGATTCCTGGAAAGTAGGAGCTGATACAGAATGAAGTGAGTAGAACCAGGAGAGCAATTCATATCAGGACAACGATATTGTAAAGAAAAGCAAATCTGAAAGATGTAAGAACTCCAATCAACACAATGACGAACCATGTTAGTGGTTAGCTGCAGAGTACCTATGATGAAGCATGATACAATGATGACCTCAAGGTGGAGAAAATAATGTCCAAATATTTGGATATGACCAATGTGTGGATTCACTTCTCTTGACTAGGTTTCACTTGTTATAAGGGTTTTTTTTTCTCCTCGTTTTAAATAAAGGATTAGAGGAAGGTTGGGTTAGCAGTAATAATGTCCCCAAAAGAAGTCCATTTTTTTTTTCAAATGCACAGAAAAGTACAAGCAAAAACATAGTTTTGAAAATAATCTGTGGAATTCTTTAAAAAGCAAGAGGTCTGAAATAGAGATCCTTGTTTTCATATATTCTTTCTGTGTGCTACTATATATACCCTTTAAGGAGTATGTAAGTTCATAATAAAAAAAAATGTACTTTTATGAAGAGAAAGGAAAGAAAGAAAGAAAGAAAGAAAATAGGGTTATTGGACCAATTGTTTTAATGCACAGTGGAGTACAGGAGTCAGAGAAATAATTACAGTCAAGCAAGGCAGTTTTGAAAGCTACATATTAACACCCTATGACTACATGACTGGCTGTCCAATATGACTCATACCTGGAATCAAACAGAGTAAAGGGAGTTTTTCCCACTGTTATAATACATGAAATTGTTATAACTATGTCCCTCTTTTTCCTTTTATAGAAAATTTCTATAATCAAGAAGTTTTATAAGCTAAATCTATTGAACAATAGATTGATACTGGAACATCTCTGAGTTACTATAATAGGCTGCAAGTACGAATATCTTACAACTTTAACCTATATTTGTGGGTCAAATTAAAATATAGGGAAAATATCCTCCTAAGAGGGAAATGATTAAACAAAATAATAAGACAAAGATGTAATATGAAAGTTTTTTAATTAAATGGAACAGTAAATTTTGAGAGAGCAACAGGATTAGACTGTTTTCTCTAAGAGCTATATGCATATGTATATGATTGGCTTCCAAATTTATTTATCATGGAAATTTAGACTTTTAATAATAAGTTCTAAAAATTGGATTAAGGATTTTACACATAAATTGTATTGATAATGGTAAAGAAAGTGAACTTATTTTAAAGTATCTATCTGGTAATTTCAAAAGGCAGAAGAATTGAGTTTACAATTGGACCCTCATAAATTTTTAAAAGATTCTTATATCAGGTACAGGATTTAGGTGAGGATAGAAACAGCAAATGGTATATTGAAAATGATTGTACTAAATTATATTAAGTCAGAATTATCTAAGAACCTCTAGATTTGGAACCAGAGAAGCTGAGCACCTTTTAGAGCTGTCCTGAGAATAAGCATATTGTCCAAGAAAAGATATCTAGGGATCAGATAACTACGTGAGACATCTGGGACTCAAAATGTGCTGGTTAAATGGACATTGAGAATGGATTACTAGGATAAAAGACTTGATGTCAGTTAATATTGGTCATAACTATTGTACTGCTTTGGTCTTTTGTTTCAAGATGTTTATGTTTAAGTTTTCTTGGTTACCTTGGTGACATATAAATCTCCCTTCTCAGAACTAGTCATTGTGAGCCCTCTAAGTAGCTTGATCTGTACCCGACTTAATGTAATAATGCAATTATGGGAATTCTGAGAAAACTTTATTTCATTGTTTGAACTTAGCCCTGCTTGCCTGGGAAAGTGGATCATCTCTACGTGTTGTTTAGAGACTTTTAACTAAGGCCTTATGTTTTGCCCACCAGAAACTCAGATTCAAAGACTGATGCATGGAGTTTTCTATAAGGGCCTGTACTAGGTCCTTATGACTATTCCCACAGCTGCCAAACTTGTGGGTGTGGACCCCTGGATCATCTGAAGAAAGTCCCTGCTCCTGAGTGGACAGCAGAACCCTCCAGAGACCTCAAGATTCATCTAGTATGGACCCAGAAGCAGCTGACATCCAGATGAGACATCTGTTCCAAGATTTTGGACGAGGGCTTAGTATACTGTCCTAGTTCTTTTTCCCTCTTCCCTTTTATTATGTGTCCAACCACCAAGGCCCTGATTCAAGCATGTGTTGGCATTTTCTCCCTTTGCATTCTTGGCCCCCCTCTCTTTTCTGTTTGCAAGAAAACAATGGCTAGCAATGATACCTGGAGCATACTTCCCCAATAGGTCCCTTCAAGGAACTGATCTTCTGCGATAAAAATGCTCATCCTGGCCCAACTGGCCTCTCATGGCATCTTGGCTTACACCTGCCTCTCCTTTATTGGCCAGAAGGGTAGGGTTCTTTCAGACCCGCTCACTTTGACCAAAAGGGTGAAATGTCAAGATTAGAAGGCACCCTGTTTTCCAGGGCTAAGGCCCAACAAGCAAGCTAGGCCCTGAACTTGGCATAACAACAATTCTTTGCGTTCACCATCTGGATGATCTCACCCTTGGCAAAATCATATAATTTTTGTATTGCTTTGACCAGCACCCAGTGTTCTCTGAGCTTGGACAAGCACCTGCGGTATTCATGTTCTGGTCATGATGCCCTGCTGTGAATCAAACTTGTGTCATTGTTGCGGCTACCCCTTGTTGTACAGCCATTGGTATAAGTAATGAGATCTCCCCACCCTTCCTTGGATCACCCCCCACTAGGGGAGGGGACCCAGCATATGTGTCTAGATCCCTCCCTTTGAAATTAAGCTTCTCTTTGATCACTGACTCTCCTGTCTCTAGCCTGCTCTGTTTGGCTCTGGCCAACCACAAGTTAGAGGCACAGGTAACTGAAAGGATGGTAGTACCCTCAGCAGAAACAGGAAAGTCGGGAGGAGAGGAAGGTTTGGGGAGAAAGATAATAGTTCAGTTTGGGATCTATTGAGTTTAAAATGCCTATGGGAGGTCCAGTTCTGCATGTCCAAGATGTAATCAGAGGTAGGGAATTGTAGCTTAGAAGAGATTAGGGCTAAATCAATCAGCTGATGAGATCACCAGGTGAGCTACTATACTGTAGAGAAAGAAGAGGGCACATGGCAGAGCCTAGACATCCACAAATAATGGGCATGACAATCTAAGGCGGGGTGGGGAACCTGCAGCCTCAAGGCCATATGTGGCCCTCTAAGTCCTGAGGTGCAGCCCTTTGACTGAATGCAAACTTCACAGAACTTGTTTGAAGACCCAGAGGGCCACATGTGGCCTTGAGGCTGCAGGTTCCCTACCCCTGATATAGGGCACAATTTCCTATGTAGTGTTAGCAACTGAGAATCTCTCAGCCTAGAGTCATGCAGTTCCTTGTACTCTAAATGACTGTGTTACTGCAGCTGTTGGGCTGAATTTTGTTTGAGTTACCAGCAGGTACTTGAGTATCTACTATGAGCAAGACTCTGGGTTAGACAGAGATGGAGTGAGCAGAGCCAGGGGGCTACATGGCATTGTTAAAGTGTCAGCTTGAAGAAGACACAGGTGATGGCAATAAACAGGGTCCTCAGGGAATACAGGGAGCTCAAAGTTTGGAAGCCCCAAGGAGTCTTCTCTGGAGCCGAAGGAAGGTTCACATCAGAACCAATAGAGCTTCCATCTCTGTCTTCTTGTGTCTGTATATGGGAGTTTGATAATCCCAGATATGGACTAAGCCCAGAGAGGTGGAGTGGGTTAGGAAAATGAAAATGTTTGAGGCTGGACACATGTCTCCAGGAGCAGGGAAGAAGAGAGAAGTGATAGTGAAGGAGACAGAAAGAAGTAGAATTAGGAGGAGAAAGAAGGAAACAGAGAGAAGAGGGCAGGAAGAGGAAGAGAACTCTTCTCCTTGCCCAGAATTTCCATAATCAGGACTCAGGCCCCATCTCCAGCACTCCAGGGTGTGGTGCTTTCTTTATTAGGGATGGACCTTGGCATAGGCCCCAGATGGTCAGCATGACTAGCCTAGGCAGCTGGTGTGAGGACCTGAGGGGGTGAGAGGTGGGAAAAGAAGGGGTAGCTTCTTGGGGGAGAGCAGCAAAAAGGGTGTGTGAAATGTAAGGATGGCTCCCCAGTCCCACATGGCCAGTTTGACCCATATGAACAGTATATACAAGGTGTGGGGAAGAGTAAGGAGTAAGCTTTCAGTCCAGCTCACTTTTAAATAGGACCCATTCCGCCTCCTCCTACTAATCCCTAATAAAGTGAAGGGGGAAAAAACTCACAATGCCTTAGCACTTAATAAATATTTGCTGATTGACTGATAATTCTAGCCTCTTCCCATTTTTATCAATTCCCTCCTGGCTTGCTCCACTCTAGTGGCCCCAAGTCTGGTAATAAAAACCCTGTTTCCCTTTCCTCATTCCCTCAGAGGCTGTAGGCATGGAAGATAGTGGCTGAGTCCCAAAGGATTTTAGTCCTGGGTGGTTAATCCTGGAGGAGGTCCTTTTGAGGAAAGATCTTGCTTTGGTTCTCCAGAATAATGTGACAAAGGGAAGTTGACTTCTGTTGTCCTGGAGGACCTGAATCAGTCATGGGCCCACCCACAAAGACCCTTTGGCCTGTGCGATAGTGGAAAGAGAGCTAGATTTGGAATTGGGTGACCTGGAATCAAATCCTAACTCTAATACAGACTCGCTGTATGATCTTGGGCAAGTCAATCCAATTTTAAGAGCTTCAGTTAAACCATTCAGGCTGCCCCTTTCTTCTATCTCCCCCTTAGGCCTCCCCTCTCTGCTGCCCATGATTACCTCCACCCCACCATCTTGACTCCTTTTGATCTGGTTCAGGCAGCTACAGCCCTGGGAGAGACCCAAGAGAGGGAGGGAACCAGAGGGAGATGTCCAGCTATCTACACCACACCCGACCCTAATGGCTTTACAGTATTCATTCAGGAGGTGAAGTTCACAGGATAAGAAATAGGATAGTGCCTGGGCCTGCGATAAAAGGACTTGGCTTTTCCATAAGGTCACACTACACCACGATCTGCCAGGTGAGGGGGTATAGAATGCCTGGTCCTAAATTAGGACAATGAGTAATCCCTGTAGATTTGTTAGAGCCATGAATTAGGGATATGAGAATGCCAGAGTTAGGAAAGCACACTGTAGGGGTCTGAGTAAGGGTGTAGGGATGCCAGGATCTGAGGTAGGTGAGTAGGAAGCCTGGGACTGAGTTAGGAAAGCAGGATGACTGGGTCTGATTTAAGAACAGATAGGGTGAACCCATTTCATCTCCTTCCTTCTTGGCTCCTAGGATGTTGGCGTTGGCCCTCCTCGCCCTATTCTGTGTGTCAGCTGAGTCTGGTAAGTGATCTGTAGGCATAGGATGCCTAGATCCAGAGAGGGAACCTGGGACTTGAGAGATGTATGGGATGGGCATTCAAGCTTGGGTCTGGAGAGGATGCAGATCTGTGGGAAGACTCCGAGAGATGGGTGACTGAGTCTTGGTGATACTGCCACCTTCTTTATCCCCCTTACCAATTGTTTTGTTTCTAGTTTAGCCACGGTTATCCTCCTACAATGGAGTATGGAGGAGGGGGAGAAGAATGCCTCTCCTACTCAGGCAACCAGCTAAATGGCCCTATCACTGCCATCCAAATCCGGGTCAACGGTAACTACATTGTGGGGTGAGCTAGCCCTCACTACTCATCACTCTCTTATTATTGGATTTCTTCACTTACTCCTCCACCCCTCCTCATTTACCTATCATGTTGTTTTGGAATAAAACGTCTCCTTCCAGAGATGTATTCCAATCATCCTACCAAGTCTCTGGTATATATATGACTCAAACTTCTTGCTTTAGGATTCTTAGATTTGCTCGTTACCAATATCTGGGGCATTTATGTGCAGATACTTATTGCTGGCTTCTATGAAGTTTGTCTCCTGTGAATCTCTGGAAATCTCGATCGCTATACTTCCTACGCTGCCACTATTCTCTATACTAGCTAGTTTTGTAAAGAAAGGTAGGCAGTTTTCTTTTTCCCCTTCCTTTTCAGTTTTAAGCCCTTTTGACTCTATTTGAAAGCTTCCAGTCAAAAACACTCTTACCAGCCCTTGTTAGATGTTCTCTATCCCTGGCCAAGATCGCCATCTTTCATATATTTTAAGCTATGGTCCAGAAATATAAAGCCTATTACCTGACATCTTCTTAACCAGTCAACCAATCAATAACTAAACATTTATTAAGCTCCTACCATGTGCCAGGTACTGTGTTAAGTGCTGGACCAGGTGTTTACTTCCCAGAATGGCCTTTCCCTTCTGAAACTTTTGCCTTTGATTGGCAGCACTGAGAGCCTTCAATTTCTTTTCTGAAACTTCATTATCCTTGGCAATGTTTTTAAGATAACTCTTGGATGTATCATCTGTGCCCACACGCATCATGAGAAGTCAATGGGTTTGAAAAGTCTTTGGAGGTTTTCTGTAGCCTCCTGGATATATACCCTAGCTGTGGTTCCCCTTATTGCTGGTGTCAAGTTGACAAAGAAATGCCTCAAAAATTCATAGCAGGGAGTCAGAAACCACTGTTACTCCTCTCTTTTTCCTCTGACCCAGACCGGATGATCTTTCTCCTGGTAATGTTGGCAGACCCCTATCATTCCTCCTTGGAGGACAAGCAGCTGCTTCCTTCTCAGACAGTACAATGCCCTCATCCATTGCCTCTTAGCAATGACTTTGCTCCCAGCTGTTCAAAGGTCCTTCTTCCCTTTCTCTTCTGTGCCTTTCTTATGCTCTCCTTCTTTCAGATACAAGTCAAGATTCCTCTCCACCTTTTCAGATCCTTTTTCTTCTTTTTCACATTGATTCCCTTCTTTCATTCTACAGGATCACCTGGAAAGAGAAGTATTTCCCAGGCTCCTTCATCTTTTTTTCTTGGATGGATTATATAAGTGGTTGATGACAAGGGAGCCATGGGAGATGGCTGATTAACTATATAAATTTATATATATATATATATAAAATAAACATGTGTATATATATATATATATATATATTTATAGATAGATAGATAGATAGATAGATAGATACACATGTTTATTGGAGAAGGAAATGGCAAACTGGAAATGGCAAACCACTACAGTATCTTTGCCAACAAAACCCCAAATGGGGTCACAGTCAGACATGACCGAAACGACTGAACAAACAAAATGTAGGTTTAAAAAGGCAGGTAGTACATAGGCATATTCACAATTATTGTCAATGTTGTGTTTATTGCCTTGCTAATACATTGATGTAGTGGAGGGAGTGCTGGATCTGGAGTCAGGAAAACTGGAGCTTACATTCTACCCAAGAGACTTACTAGCTGTGTCATCCTGGGCAAGTTAGGAAACATCTCTCAACCTCAGTTTCCTTATCTGTAAAATGGAGCGCCTTCCCCTATGTTGTAAAGACCAAATGAGATAACATATTTGAAGGGCTTGACAAACCTTAAAGTGTTATATAAATGCTGGCTATTATCAAATCATAGGATTGCAGATTTGGAGTTTGCAGGGACCTTAGAGGCTATTTGACATTTACCCATTTTGCAGACAAGAAAACAGAACCAGAGAAAGGCCTCCTTCAATTGCAGGGAGGGGAGGCTTAGAGATTAATCAATTCCAATGTCCTCAACTGACAGATGGGAAAAGTGGAGCTCACAGAGGTAACCTGCCCCAAGGTCACACAGCGAGTGAGTCACAGAGCTGGGACTGGAACCCAGATCTCCTGATTCAACCCAATGCTCTTTATCGCTAAGCAAGGATATCTATCGTTAACCTCAAGAAAGGTCATGTAACATGCCTAAAGTCACACAGCAAGTATGACCAGCCCGAATGATAGTCGGAGCCAAGCTCTCCTCACATCCAGTTTCAGTATTCTGCCCCTGCTCCCTTCACAGATCCACAGCTAAGAGGACAGCTAGAGTCTTCCACATTATCAATAATCATCTTAACATATATTTAACATATATGTATATATATACATACATCAATCACACTTTACAGTTTTCAAAGGTCTCTCCCAAAACATCTTATTTTCGTTACTGACAAAAACCCTGGAGACAGGCAAAGCAAATATTATGAGCCCCTATTTGACAAATGAGGAAAGATGAAAAGATGAAGTGACTAGTGAGTGGGAGAAGCCAAGAGGACCCACATATTTTGACCCCCTTGGTCTCCTTCTTCCTTTCCTCAGTACCCTTCATCCTTATCATCATCCATTCTCTCCTCATTCCTCTTGGTCGCAGAAAACATATCCCTACTGTTCGCTAAAGCTAAACCCTCTAGACAGTCAACAAACCAAGTCAATGAGCTTTTATTAACCACTTACCGAGTGCCACTTTCGCACACACATTTCATCCCATTCCTTCTTGCCTCCTCCAGGAAATTGCTCTGGCAATCATCCCCTTGCTCTCATGCATCTCCCACGGCTCCTTTGTCATCAACCACTTTCCATCTGCTTCCAAATATTCTCTAGTCTCCCTAATTCTTTTTTTTATGTCCTTTCTAGTATATCCTACTACCATCTCATCTTTCCCCTCATGGCTAAACATCATGAAAAATCTCTCTCTGCCTGATGCCTCCACTTCCTAACCACTCACTCTCCCCTCAGACCCTTGCCATTCTGGCTTCTGTCCCCATGCCCCCCTACTCCACTGTAACCATTCTTTCTGATCACCAATGATCTCCCAAATCCCGTGACCTCTTCTTCAATCCTGATTTTCTCTTGACCTTTTTGTAGTTTTTGACAATGTTGACAACTCCTTCTTTCCAGATACTTTGTTTCCATCAACCTCACAGATACCTTACCTCCTGGTTTTCCTCCTACTTCTCAAGATGCTCCTTCTCTGACTCCTCATCCTCTTTTCCACCCCTTCATTTTCCTTAAGTGTGTGTGCTTGGCCCTCATCTCTTCTCTCCTTACATTCTTCCTTCTCAGAAATCTTAACTGCTACTAAGGCCTGGAGCACCACCTCTGTGTAAATGACTCCAGAATCCATTATCTCCATTCCAATCCTTTCTTCTGGAATCCACATCTATATTTCCATCTGTAAGTGTCACAGAACAAGTCAATCTTATCTCCCTTCACCCCATTTCTTATTACCTTTTCTTCCTTCTGACTTCCCTGTTTTGGTGGCACTATGATTCACCCAGTCTCCCATTTTCAAATCCCTGGGGTCATCTTTGATGTTTCCCTCTCCCTCAGCTTTCAGAACTAATCAGCTATTGACTCTGGGGCACCTTCTCTGAGGCAACTTCTCCATCTGCT
The DNA here is from genome assembly GCF_011100635.1 of Trichosurus vulpecula. Lineage (NCBI taxonomy): Eukaryota > Metazoa > Chordata > Mammalia > Diprotodontia > Phalangeridae > Trichosurus > Trichosurus vulpecula. Next base: position 77,808,348 of record NC_050581.1, read on the forward strand.
TCTTTCTTCTCTGTTCTCACTTCTGCCACATTAGTATAGCTCCTTGGGACCACCTTTCTAAACTCGTGTCATAGCTTCCTTGGAGGCCTTCCCTCCTCCACCACCTACCTGCTTTAGTTCATCCTTCATGTTAGGATAATGTATCCTCAGGGCCCTGGTCCCCCCTCAAGTATCTTCAGTATTTTTATACTCTTGTCTCCTTAAGTAAATTTCCTTGCTCAGCACTCAAGGTCTTCTACAGTCTTACCTTTCCAAACATATCTCATATTGCTCTCCACTGTGTATTCCACACTCCAGCTAAGCTAGTCTTCTCTGACCCTTAAGTATGACCTGCATTCTACTGCCTCTGTATTTTTTTTCCTTAGGCTGTGCCTAGAATGCCTTCATCACCTGTTGAATTCTGGCCCTCCTTTAAATCCGCAACCCAATTATCTCCCTGGTCATAAAATAGTCATAGAATAATACCAAACTCTAAAACTAAGGCAGCTAAGTGGCAGTGTGGATAGAGCTCCTGAAGCTCTATGTCAGGAAGACATGAGTTCAAATCTAGATGCAGACATTGACTAGCTGTGTGACTCTGGGCATGCCATTTAACCTCTGTCTGCCTCAGTTTCCTCACCTGTAAGATGGGGATAATAACAGCACCTACTTCCCAGGGTCCCTGCCAGGACAAGATAATATTTGTAAAGCACTTTGCAAACCTTGAGATGCTATTTAAATGCTTGCTATTATTATTATCAAGGGTGTAATGTTCTATCTAAATACATATCTCCCCTCTGCCTAGCACAGTGGTTTACACAGAGTAGGTGTTTGATAAATGTCTGCTATGTTTATAATATAAAATGTTCAGTCTCCCAGGCCAGCACTGTCTACTACATTATTCTGCCTTTATTGCTAGTGGGATGCTAAATACCTGTCTCCCTTTTTTCTTCCTTTTTCCTACCCCACCCCAGTGGAGCCAACTATGCTGGGGGTACCCGAGGTGACCTGGAAGAGATTTTCCTTTACCCAGGAGAGTCAATCATCCAAGTGTCTGGCAAATATAAGTATTATGTTCGGAAGCTGGTGACAGACAAGGGCCACTACCTGCCTTTTGGCAAGGACACAGGCACCAGCTTCAATGCTGCCCCACTGTACCCCAACACTGTTCTTCGATTCATCAGTGGCCGCACTAGCTCCATCAATGCTATTGGCCTACACTGGGATGTTTACCCCAGTGACTGTGACAGCTGCTAACCATCCAGACACAGCAGGCCCGGGGCTGCCTCTCCTTGGGAAAGTCCTTGTCCCCTCGAACCCTACCCCCCACCTTCTAAAGGGTTCAAATAAAAGGATGTTGCTGGAGCTAGGTTGTAGAAGTATGTTTCCATTGTGTACCTCTAACCCAGAGCAAGTGTGCCTATGTTTGTATATGAGAATCTCAAAGTTCAATAATTCTGTTTGGCATCAGGCCAAAGAATGCTTGGGGGTACCTCCAACAGTCTTAACCTCTCTGAGCCTGTTTTCTCATCTACAAAATGAAGATAACATTATCTATCTTAATTTCGACATTTTCTCAAGAGCAGATATAAGGGCCTAGCAAGGGCAACCTTTTCCCGAAGAACACAGGGATGGAAGTGTTTACCAAACCTGGAATTTTAGAGTTGGTATGGAGACGGTGGCTCCTCTCCAAGAATTCTACTCTCCCACTCTCCTCTGTACCACTCTCCTCCTCATCCTAAGACAGTTTTTTTTTTTCCCTGCCTGCTCAACCTTGAGATGGACAGAGTCAGATAATATGGATTCGAACCCCACCTCTAACATTTACTATCTGTCTGACCATGAGCAATCACCTAAACCTGAGTTTCATCTTCCTCTTCTAAAGAATGAAAATAATGCTGCTCATTGTGGTATCTCAGAAGGTTGTCATGAGGCTTGAATGAGTTAGGGTTTGTAAAGGCCTTTGTAAACCATACAGTGCTATATAAAACTATTGCTGGGATTTTTCAGTCCACACTTGCTGCCACCTACAACAAGAGCAGGCCCTGTTTTCCTTCAAGAGTCCATGTGACTTCCCTGATAGGCCCCTAACCTTGTCCTTTCTTTTTTGTTCCGAATCCTTGTTTTTCTGAACGCTGAATCTTGTCAGCAGTGTGATTTAGTAGAAAGAACATTGAACTGTGAATCAGGGAACCAAGTACCAGCTCTGACACTAAACCTTCGATCTTGGGCAAGGCACCCTGGGCCTTCAGGTTCCTCATATGTAAAATTGGGAGATCAGACCTGATTATCTCAAAGGTTCTTTACAGTTCTAACATTTTAAGAGTCTATGATTATCCTTCCCAGAACTGGGGCTCTGGGCCTAAGATCACTCCCATTCCAGAAGCCATCTTTACCCCAGAAGAGGATGACTGATCCAAGAAGAGAAGGATGACAGGATGATTTTGTAACCCATGACCCAGGGATCTCCAAGTTCCAGGTTCACAAGGACCCCTCCTAATCTTAGGGTCTAGTCCCTAAAAGCAATTTTCTCTTTTGGCTCATATGCCCCTATCCAGATTTTCTCCGAGTCACCATATATAACTTAAATATAACATATGTCCAGGTTTCCACAGATGCAGATAACAAAATCCCTAGGTATTATATAAACATTTGAGGTAATAAATGCATATCTAGTACAGGACAGTCTTTATTTTATCCCACCGAAAAAATAAAAGTCTCACAGGAGCCCATAAGTAGATATAGAAAAATGCTGTAAGTATTCATAATAGCCTATAAGCTCTTCCAAAGGAAAATGAACTTGCTATCATTAGGCAGTCCAAAGAATCCCAGAGTGCTAAGCAGTCCCTTCCATATATATAATACCATCCTATGATTTGGACTCTTCCTGGAACTCAAACATACTTTGGGATTTCTGGGCAGCCAATCCCCCTCTTGTCAAGCCTAAAATATCCCCAAAACTCACTATTAAAATGGGGAATAAAATATAGGTCTTCCACTCCTGTAGTAGTAGCTCTCAGTATATAGGGCCATGTGGATGTTCCTGTTCTTTCCCCAAAAGGATCCCTTTCTGGAAAATCTCCTTTTTTCTTTCTAGAAGATCTGATTTCCAATACTTGAATCTGGGAATACTTTGGAGGCAACTTCCAAGACTGGTAATACTCAAGAAATCTCCCTTATCAATTAGAAAGCTAGATTAAAGGATCATACTGTCTAAAAAATTGGGATTCAGGAACACCATCCCTGCACATCTCTCTTAGACATACAGGCAAGCTTATGATTATTTCTGCAAGAATCCTTGATACTCCTCTATGGCCCCAGATGCTTTCATGTCTTGGCCTGGGAAAGTCTACTATCAAAAATCCTTCCCTCTGACCAAATGAGCAAGAAAGTCACGGGTGAGCACATTTAACTTTTATGTCTCCAATGCTTTTGCATTATGTTTCTTATCTCTGTGGAAACTCTACAGTCTAGGATCTTTTACGGAAGGAAAGAAACACAACAGAATTTGTGAAACACACTATCAGAATTGAGGCTGCCACAGAGGTCAGGGTAGTGTTCTACATTGGGTATGTTCTGGAATAGAAAGACATAGGACTGAATGAGGAAGAAGGGAAGGCCCTATATGCATACTGTGGGGTTTACTTCCTATCTTCCTTCCACTGACCCTACCATTGTAGGCTTCCATGAGTGAGAGAGGAGAGGGCAAATGTATTCAGACCACAACTTTCACTAGGCAGCATGCACAGTGCCAAGAAACTAAAGTGACCAGATGCCAGTACATCTGAAAAAACTCCTGATCAGGGCCAGGGACAAGAGCAGAGGGCCATGAGGAGAGAAAAGAGGAGCAGAAACTATCAGTTATTATGAATCCCTTTGGGCTGGTAAGATGAGAAGCTGATTTCACTCACTGTCTTCACTGATTTCCCCTGTCTCTAATCTCTGATCCCTGAGACAGGAATCAGACTCTCCTTTCCCTTATTCTTCTCTCATGAGCCACGGTCTAGTGGTCAGTATTTTTCTGAGCTACATCCAAAGATCTGGAAGGACAATTGGGAGACATCTTGGGAACTGTCAGGAAAAGGATGCTACCATTCAGAAGTATGGTACCTAGCTTTTTTTCAGTACTCTATTATGAATAATATGCTATAAGATCACAACATGTTGTTTCTAAATCTATGGATGCAGTATGCAATAAATTGAGAGGTGGGAACCCAGATGGCTTAATGGATAGAGCACTGGGCCTATAGTCAGGATAGACCTGAGTTCAAATTCAGCCTCAGACACTTAGTAGTCTTTTGACTCAGTTTCCTCATCTGGAAAAGGAAATGGTAAATCTCTCCAGTATCTTTGCCAAGAAAACCACAAATGGGGTCATGAGTGGACAACAACAATAAAAACCCAGATAGGGATTAGGAGCTAGATATAGATGTCAGATTTCATTTTTTTCTAATATTTGGAGCAACTTTCCACTTCATTCCCTAGATTAATATTGGACTAGCCAATGAGGAATTAATCCAAACTGCTGAACAAAATCAGAGCCCTGCTATAGCATGAACTTTCATGGGGAGGGGAGAATAAAGGGTGTGGAGGGGAAGGGGTGGCAAAGATTGAGCAGCCCAGGTGTTTGAAGGCTGGGCTATCCTACCCAACAAACTGAGAAGGCTGGGTTGGTGGCTCAAGTCGAGCGCCACCTGTAGATAATTTAACTATTACACTCTCTTGCTAGATAATTAGCACAGTGAGACACAGCCTTTCCGTTGCCTTATGGCTACATCAAACCACACAACCCAGGGAGCCTTATGGGTTGTTGTGAGGATCAGATGGAATAATATATGTAAAGTGCTTTGTTAACCTTAAAGCCATATGTAAAGACAGTTATTTTTAAATTGGGCAATTTCACCAGTCATGCTCCTGTTCCCTAACTTCCACCTCAGCGTAGTATGGAAAAAATGCTGGGCCTAAAGTGCCAACTCTACTGCATCTTACCTCCTGGGTGATATTGGGCAATTTACTTAGCCTCTCTTGGCCTCAGTTTCTATATCTGTAAAATGAGGAAGTTGGACTATCAGTGGTTCTCAAAGTATGATCAGGAGCCCTCTGGTGGCCCCCTGAAACTCTTGAGGTCAAAATTATGTTCATTACAATAGTAAGATATTTTAATTTCTAATATGGTAAATATCAATAGAAATAACCATATAAACAAAAGCTCTTTGAGGTCCTCAATAACCTTTAATATTTTATTTTTCATGTAAAAACAATTTTAACATTCTTTTTTTTTAATTTTTGTATTCCAAACTTTCTCCCTCCCTCTCTCCCCTACCCCCCATTGAGAAGGCAAGCAATTTGATATGGGCTGTACATATGCAGTCATGCAAAACACATTTCCACGTTGGTCATGTTGTGAAAGAAAACAGACAAAAACCAAGAAAAATAAAGGAAGTAAAGAAAAAGTATGCTTCAATATGCATTCAGACTCCATTAGTTCTTTCTCTGGAGGTGGATAGCATTTTTCATCATAAGTCCTTCAGAATTGTCTTGGATCATTGTATTGTCGAGAAGAGCTATTCATAGTTGATCATCACACAATATTGCTATTACTGCATACAATATTCTCTTGGCTCTGCTCATTTCACTTTGCATCAGTTCACATAAGTCTTTCCAGGTTTTTCTGAGATCATCCTGCTCATCATTTCTTACAGCACAATAGGATTCACAACTTGTTCAGCCAATCCTCAATTGATGGGCATTCCCTCAATTTGCAATTCCTTGCTAGGTCCTCAATAATTTTTAGGAGTGTAAAGGGATCTTGAAATAAAAAAGTTTGAGAATCACTGGACTGGATGATCTTTAAGGATCTTTCTAGCTATAAATATTATGAATCCTGACTACTATTTAGTCAGTCAACAAGCATTGACCAGGAGCAAGTTGCTCTCTTAGTCTCAGTTTCTTCCTCTGTAAATGATGTAAATCATATTTATACAACCTACCTCACAGAGTTTTGAGAAAATCATTTTGTAAGTTTCCAAACTGCTATATGAACTAGGTTTATTAAATTTCTAATATTGAAGTGGGGTATAATGGGGAAAAAAACACTCACCTGGGATTCTAAAGAATTGAGGTCCAATTGGGGCTTTGTGACCTTGGCATTGACCTGGAAGAGATGAAACATTTAGTTTTATGCTTGGTTCAACAAGACAGCTCAGTGAATGTGCCACTATAGGGAGAAGGAACTTCCTGCTAGCCAAGGCAATGCTGCTGCTGGTAACATTAAACCCAGTGGAGTGGTGGCTCTTGGCAAATCTGAGCTTGGAAACATCAATCCATTTCCCTATGAGCAGGAATGATGACAGCCAGCAAGGTGCTCTCATCCATTACTAATTACTAATGTCCTCAGCTCCCTTGATGTTACTCTAAGATGTGGAGATGCAGTTATGCTCTCCTTAAGTTATGACTTCTGATGTGCCCTGTCCCAGGCACTGGTTTAGAATAGGGCTGTCTAGGGGCAGCTAGGTGGCACAGTGAGTAGAGCACTGACCCTGGAGTCAGGAGGACCTGAGTTCAAACCGAGCCTCAGACACTGGACACATGTACCAGCTGTGTGACCTTAGGCAAGTCACTTAACCCCAATTGCCTTGCCAAAAAGCAAAAAAAAAAAAAAAAAAAAAAGAATAGGGCTGTCTCTTCACTTGTGTGATATCATTCATGTCCTGGATAGCTCACCTATTCACTGATGCACAATGATCTAAAACCACAACTTTACCTAGGATTAGACAGAAACAGAAGGACCACTGAATAGAGCACTGGGCCTGAAGTCAGGAAGACCTAAGCTCAAATTCAGCCTTAGTCACTTACTAGCAAGTCATTTAACCTCTGTCTGCCTCAGCTTCTTTGTCTGCAAAATGGGAGTGATAGCAATAGTACTTACCTCTCAGAGTGGTTGGGAAAAGGAGATATTTGCAAAGGCTTTGCCAACCTTAAAATGATATATACATCCTATGATATATACATCATTATTATTATCTGTATTTACTAAGTAAATGTGCCGGGTGCTGTACTAAGCGTTGGGGATATAAAGAAAAGCCAAAACACAGTCCTCGCTCTCAAGGAGCTCCCAGCCTAAGCCGGGAGACAACGTGCAAACAAGATATAGACCGGATAAATTGGAGATAATTAACAGAGGGAAGGCACTAGCATTAAGGAAGATGGGGGGAAGGCTTCTTGTAGAAGGTGGGTCTTTAGCTGAGACTTGAAGGAAGCTAGGAGGTGGAGACGGTGGAGAGGATCCCAGGCATGGGGGACAGACAGCCAATAAAAATGCATGGAGTCAGAAGTGTCTTGTGAGAGGAACAGAAGAGGGGCCAGTGTCACTTGATCACAGAGTATGGAGGGGAAGAGAGAAAGAGTATAATGATACTGAAAAGGTAGGGGGGAGGCAGGTTATGAAGGACTTTGAAACGCCAGAGCATTTTATATTTGATCCTGGAGGTGATGGGAAGCCTTCGCAGTTGAAAAAGAGGGTGGGGGAGGTGACAGCCAGCCAGACTTGCACTTTAGGAAGATCTCTGACAGCTGCGTGGAGGATGGACCGGAATAGGGAGAGACTTGAGGCAGGGAGAACAACCAGCAAAATTCCAAGCGTGACATGCTGAGGATCTGCTTCAGGGTGATGGCAGGGTCGAGAGAGGAGGGGCCGTGCAAGAGAGATGTTAAGTTACCATGGTGGAAACCACAGGATTTGGCAAGTGATTGGCTGGGGCGGGGGGAGGGGGACGGAGAGGGACGAGGTGAGGAGTCAAGAAGAACCCCTAGGTTTTGAGCCTGGAGGACTAGGAGCGTGGATGTTAGTGCTTTCGACATTAATGGGGACGCTTGGAAGAGGCGGAAGGGTGAAAGTGGGAGGAAAAGATAACTAGTCCTGCTTTGGATTTGCTGAACTTGAGATGCCCACGGGTCATCCGGTCTACGAGGCAGCCGAAGCGGACACGGAGATGACAGCAGAGCGGAGGAGCGATGCAAAATCCATCGAGAAAGTACAGACTGAGCGAGCAGAGAACAGGGCCTGGGGCCGTAGCTGGCTCAGCGGCTGGTAGAGCAAGTACCAGGAGCTGACAGACAGGACAGCCGCGGAAGTGCGGCCTCCACAGGGTCCCGAAGCCCCGCCAGGAGCACATTGGGACTCGAGGACTCGAAGAGAGGAGGGGCAACGCCGCTACGCCAACGCCAAAACTGCGGCCAAGCAGAAAAGGGCTCCGCCGGAAGGTGGCTGGGGACGACCCCACCCCTTCCGGCGCCTCAACCGGTCTGACGCTCGTCATTTGTCGAAAAGACCGGAGGAGGCGGGGCCGCCGGGGAATTCGAACGCCGGGAGGGACCAGCTCTGTGGAAGAGGAGTTGGGTTGGGGGTGGGGCCGGCGACGGCGGCGGAGCAGAAGCCTTAGAGATGGCCGTAGCGGCTGCTGCTGCAGGTAGGGGCTCTCGGGGCAGCTGCGGTCCGAGGATAGCCCTCGTTGCCTCAGCAGAGGTTTGCCTCTCCAGGTTATCCCTTTGAGGTTTCCTGTGCTGGCGGGCGGGATGGGGGATGGGGAGAGGGGAGGTGGATTCGGTCCCGCGGTGCAGGCGCAGGCGCAGGAGGAGCCGTGCGCGCTGCTTCCGGCGCCCCCAGATCCTTTCCCTTCGCTCTTTTCCCCAGGGTGGGGAGGAAGAAGGGTCAAGGTTGGAAGATGCTGGGAAGGGGGAGAGGCGCAGAGAGAAGAGAGGGCAGGAGGAAGGAGAAGTGAAGAATGGGTTATTGATGTCTCCCCTCGACGGGCCTGAGACTCGAAAGAGGGACCTCTATGTCTCCTCAAAGGAAAGCGGGGTTCAGGAGTTGGGAATCACGGATTAGACGAGAGCTAGAAATGAAACGGAGGTGAAGAAAAAGGGTCTTGGAAATGGAGACTAATGAAAGATCTTTTGTGGGACAGATTGGGGGGAGAGGGCAGAGAACGAGTGGACTGAGGACTCAATGACAAACTTGTCAGTCTGGAAGCGTTGTTAAGGGTCTCCTATGCGTCAACCACTGTGTTAAGTGCCAGAGATACAAAGACAAGCGACAGCCCCTGCTCTCAACTGTCTAATGGGGAGACGACATGAAAACACCTATGTCCAAACAAGATATATGAAGGATAAGTTGAAGATAATCAGTGGAAACTAGTGATGGTCAGATAGTTTATATTGTCTCTACGCAAAAGCAAAATAGTCCATTTGTCGGGGTTTTAAGTTGTCATAGATGTAACACTTTAGAGGATTACTCTTAGCATCACAGGGTGATAGAGATGAGGATCTGAGGCTCAGAGAGGTTTAAGTGACTTGCCAAACACAGATGGTGACAGCTGGTGTTCTTTGTTCCTCTTACAAACTCCTAACTGGTAGGGTACCGTCTCCTAGCTTGACTCCCTACCACAGACATGCAGACCTTTTCAATTAGGGACCAGTGCTTTCCTTAAGCCTTCCATCACACTCTGATCGTTTCTACTGATCACCTGTAACATTTATGTGTTATGTATCATACAACTTATTTAATTATATTCTGTCAGGTGCTGTTTATTCTTTTGTCAGTAGACAAGCATTTATTAAGTGCTTACTATATGTCAGGTTTATATATGCTTATTGACTCTAAAAACTAGACTTGTACCTTGAGAGAGACCTGTAGTATAATGAAAAGGACACTGAACTTAGCCAGATATCAGGAGGCTGAGCTTACAGTCCTGGCTCTTAATCTCTAAGATTTCTTGTATCTCTTAAAAACAAAGCAAAAAGACACCTGATATCGACAGTGTCTGAAAGAAAATATGTTTCATTCTGCATCTTGGGTCCTTCATCTCTATCAAAAGGTGGGTAGCATCTTTCATCATGAGTTCTCTGAAATCATGATTAGTCATTATGGTGATCACGTTTCAAGAGTGTTTGTCTTCCTTTATATAAATTTATTTGCTTGTATAAATTTCACTCAGCATCAGTTCATAAAAGTCTCTCCAGGTTTCTCTGAAACCAGCCCTTTCATCATTTTTTAAAGCACAATAAATTTCCATCACATTTTTATACCATCACTTTTCCATCCATTCTTAAGTTGATGGGCACTCCCTCAGTTTCTACTTCCTTACCACCACAAAGAAGGACTATAAATATTTTTTGTACATCGCTACTAAGAGTTTGTTTTGCTTAGGATTAATCCTTTCCTTAATCTACCCTTCTCTGTTTTCCCTCCTGTTTCTTTGTTGAGTGAAATGTACCTCTGTACCCAACTCTATGTGTATGTGTATTAACGCTTCCCTTTGACCAGTTTAGATGAAAGTGAGATTCAGGTATCAGCTGCTTCCCTCAACCCTTTCCTCCTTGTTTGTGTAGACTTATATTTGTGCACCCTGATTATGTGAGATAATTTTCCCTGACCTTTCCCTTTCATCCCTTCACCCTGCTACCATGTTCCTCTTCCCTTCTCTTTTCATTCGTCTTTCAAGATCATCAAGACATAACAGAACCAATCACAAAACCTCTTTCTGTGACCCCTCATGATAGGGTTCAGAGGGAAGTCTTTGGGGTTGTAATTTTTACTTTCTTAGATCCTAGGTGAAAGGGAGTTTGGGAAAACTAGTTGTTTGGGTTCTGGAAAGGGAAGAAAATAAAGATAGGGAGGTGAATAAGTAATGGGCAAGGAGGAGCAACAATTTTTTTTTCCAATAAACACTTGGGGGTCAATTAACAATTACATTAATAAATACTTCTTGATTGATTAGTTTTTTCCAGCCCTTTGTTTTCCTATTTTGTCCACAATGGGGCAGCTTAGCAGAGTAGACAGGGAGCCATCTACAGAACTGAGAAAACCCAGCTGTAACAGTACCAGCTGTGTAGCCCTAAGCAATTGACTTAATCTGTCAGTGCTCTAGGAGTCTACGAAATAGGCAGCTTAGCCACTAGGCAGCTACAGGAATGGCACGTAGAGCAGTGGATGTCAAAACTGGAGTTCAAATCTTGCTTCTGCCACTTCCTAGTTTTTTCATCTGAAAACTGGGGATGGTAATAGCACCTACTTCACCAGATTGTTGTGATGATCAAATGAGATGATTAAGTACTTTAGCAAACCTTAAAGTGCTTGCTATTATTAGCTATTAAGTTGCAGAGAAGGTATAGGTATGTTTTGGTAGAGGAATTTCTTGTACCAATGAAGTCACAGGTCCAGTCCCCTATTTTTATTTTGCCCCCATAGCCACCCCATGAAATAAAAGGGTGGTGAAACTGAGAAGTGACTTGCCCAAGTTTACACTTCTTTTTTTTTTTTGGCTGATTCCCCAAATGGGCCCAGTTCAATCAAACTCTTTGGTGTATATTACCTAGTGGATAAGGGGCTTCATCACAGGAGCCCATCAATCCAACCATCTTTCTTGGTACTTGCTAGGTCCCAAAGGGCAAACCATATCTTCTTCACCTCCTAACACAATTAGGATTAGTGTCTTATGGTTTTACACAGCACTTTCCTCACTGTTACAATATGATATGTACAGCGTAAGTGTTATGATACCCTTTTTCAACATGAGGAGACTGAAACTCAAAGAGGTATTGGTGCTTGTCACATAGTTATTGTTAGTCAATAAATCTGAATCCAGTCCTTCTGATTCTAAGATCAGTTGTTTTTCCACTACACCACACCCACATTCAATAAAACCTTCACTAAAGACCTAACCTGATTCCTCATTGTGGTGTGGAGGTAGTCCTAGGTTCTTGAAGGCTATGCCAGTGGAATACGAACTCTGATAGATCCTGCCAAGCTGATGGGTAAAATATGATATCCGACAACCACTGTAATCAAGTTCAGAGAGGCTCAGCTCCAGAGTAGTCACAGAATGGATTTTATTTTGATCACAAAAAACTTTTAAAGAGCATTTAAGTTATAGAATGGTTATAATTTGCCTTAGATTTACCTGTATCAATAAAATTTTATCTTTCAAGGAAGAAGTATTACCCTAAATTTAAGACACTGCATGGCCAGCAGTGTCTTAAATAATCAGTAGCCAATAAACATTTTAAAGTGCCTACTGTGTGCTAAACAGTGGGGATACAAATACTGAAAAAAAGTCCCTGCCCTCAAGGAGCTTATAATCTAACGTGGGAGGACAATACACAAAACAAAACTGAAAAGCAAGGTGGGGAAGGGGTGGAAGGTGAGACTGGTGAAGCCAAAGATGACCAAAATGAATGTATAAATACAAGATTCTTTCTCTTGCCCACTGCTCCTTGGGATCTTTTAAGAGGTGAAAGGCATATCAAGCCATTCTATTCCTTCTTAATAACTCTCAGGCAACATAGATTAGTAGAAGGAGCATTAATTGCTAAGCCAAAAGATCTTAGTCTGAATCCTGACTGATACTTGATGGCTATTTGATTCCTGTAAATATGGAAAACAGACAATACTTGCATTGCCTATCTCACAGGAATTTAGTGAAAATCTAATAAGATGATAGACATAAGAGTATGGTTTTGCTTGCAAAAATTCCATATAAATGGAAGACATTTCAGCTAGAGTCAGAAACAAGATGGTATACCTGTGGGACTATTTCTCAAGGACACTGGCTGCATATATTGGTAATTCTGCTGTTAGGAAGATAGTGTTAAGTATTTATCATCCATAAATATGTTTGTATTTCCTTTTCACTATATACTTGAAGACTAGAGGGTACAAGTAATGGTGATGTTTTCTTTTGTTAACCTCATCTCTATCATCTAACTGTTGTAATGTTTCTTGTTTCATTACTTAAAAGATTGTTGCCCACTGAAAAGAAGGCATCTTTGACTTTACTTAGTCATCAATAAGAATTCCAATTTTTATGTTTTCATAGTCATAGAATGTTAGAACTGGCATGAGCTTTGGATTAAAATGTTAGAACACATCTTTCCTCTTTGTAGAGAAGTGGGAGATTGTGGGTATGGAATATGTGGCATGTCGTCAAACTTGATTATTTTGTTGGTGGCTTATGCTGTTTTTCTGTATTATAAGAGAAAATTCAGTGAGGAAAGAGAGCATATTTTTGAGAAATGACTATGATGTTAAATCAGTTTTAAAATGGAGGAAAAAAATACAATATTGCCTTAGAAACTATGTGGTTAAACTTCACTTTACAGACAAGGAAACTGAAGTCCCAAGAGGGGAATTGATTTCCTTTATATCACAGACCTGATTTTGAAGCAGAGCCAGTACTCAAACCCAAGTCTGACTCACAGTCCAGTGTCCCTGCCGCACCATGTTGCCCAGCTCCTGACCAGAGGGAGCTAACACAATTAAGGGAATGATATAAGATAGTCATGTAAGTGCACGTTTAACATTCTGTAGTATCACAAGGAGATAGGGATGTTGGAAGGAATGCTGCAGGGCAGTGAAGCAACTTGGAGACAGCCATTATAAGTATCAGAGCCAGAATGCAGACTCAGCTCTTCTAACTCCATATCTACGGCCCTTTTTAATCATGACTGCTGAATACTAGCTGCATGACAGCTGGCATGTTATTGTCAAATTACTTCATGATGTTTCCTTATCTGTAAGATATAAATTATATTTTCTCCTTTTTATTATGACCTTTAATATCAAAAACAAACATTTCAGTGTATAAAGAAATGTGAAATTGAATTGTTTTATACTTTAGCCACTGCCTCCCTTCATAGAATTCCCAAATCTGTATTCCTCTTCTCACCTCTCTCCTGAGCCCTAGGTGATTATCTTCAACTGCCTGCTGGACATCTTCATCTGGATGTCACATTGGCTTAATTTCAACCTATCTAAAACTAAATTTGGCTTACCTTCCTGACTTCTTCCATGGCTGTTTCTAGCTACTCAGGTTTAAAATTTCAACATCAACTTTGATTCTTCCCTCTCCTTTACTCTTCAAATACAACCAGTAAATAAGTCCTGTTTTCTGCCTCCCCAGGCTACCCCAAACTAGGTTGTTTTTCATCCTAACATACCTTTCCCACCTCATCTCCCACTATGCCTCTATATGCGCCTTACTCTGCAAAATAGGCTCCTTGACTATTCCCCAAAAGTATCTTATAATTTGTATCTTTGCTTATATGTCTGAATAGAGAGAAATCTTAGAGGTCACACAGGGTAAGCCCTCTAATTTTATAGCTAAAGGAACAGGCCCAAAAAGGGCATGAAGACTCAGCCAAATATCAAAAGGCAAGTTCTGGGAGAGAACATTAAGTCTCAGTATACTAATGTTTCATCTTCTCTTCTTTAGGTGCTACACGTAGCCAGCTGAGCAAAGGCAGAACCAGTCGGCGACCTGCCATAGCACGAGTACGTGTGGCTGTGAGGCTTCGGCCCTTTGTGGAAGAGGCCAACAATACCAGTGAGAGCTCCTGTGTACGAGGCCTGGACAGCTGCTCCTTGGAGATTGCCAATGGGAGAAATAGTCAGGAGACACTCAAATACCAGTAATGTCCCTGGGCCCCCTTCTTTATCCCACTGCTTCAGAATCCTTAGGACCCTTACGTTGGCATCACTTGTGGGGACTGCTTTGTTGACCATGTTTATTGCTGCTCCTCATGCACATGTCCCTGCTGCCATTGCCATCTCTGTGCTCTAGGTCCTAGGCCCTCTTCCTTCTGTAGTCTTGACTGGCTTGTCCAATTCCTATCTTTCTGGTTTACAGGTTTGATGCCTTTTATGGGGAAACAAGCACCCAGCAGGACATCTACGTTGGCTTTGTCCATCCGATCCTGCGCCACTTGATGAACGGACAGAATGCCAGTGTGCTTGCCTATGGTCCAACAGGCGCAGGTTAGGGAAGGGTAGAATGGGTCCAGGGCTTTGTGCAGAGGGCAAGAAGAGATAAGGAGGCTATCTGAAAGCCAGTAATCTTACTGTTTCCTCTTGTTTTCTTCCTACAGGGAAGACATACACAATGCTAGGCAGCCCAGAGCAGCCTGGCATTATCCCTCGGGCCCTCAAAGATCTCTTACAGCTTACCCGGGAGGAGGGTGCTGAAGGGCGACCCTGGGCCTTTGCTGTCTCCATGTCCTATTTGGAAATCTACCAAGAGAAGGTGAGGCTTCCCCTGAATCAGAAGAGATTAAGGCCAGAATTTGAGACCTAAACCTTTGGGACAGGTAGAATTCAAGAAGGGTTTCTTGAGGGAAGAGAAGGAGTGGTTGAGTGGGAAACTTAAGATCTTGTTCAGAGGAAGTGGGTTAGGATGGTAGTGAGGCCCAGCTGTAGAAGGTCAAGATGCCGCATATAAAGGATTCTACCTTGTTTTTGTGTTTCCCAGGTGTTGGACCTGCTTGCCCCAGCCTCAGGGGACCTAGTGATCAGAGAAGATCGGTGGGGGAACATCCTGATCCCTGGGCTCACCCAAAAACCCATTGCTTCCTTCACTGACTTTGAGCAACACTTCCTGCCAGCCAGCAGAAACCGGACTGTGGGAGCCACCCGGCTTAACCAGCGCTCCTCTCGAAGCCATGCTGTGCTCTTGGTCAAAGTAGGTTTGAAGAGAGGAAGGCTCGAATAGTGTTGTCAGCATGTTGGAGGTTGAAGGATCCATCTGGGTTTTAGATGGGTGGTAAGAGGTAGAGGCAGCACAGGAAAAAGGTGCCTCTGAACTTTCATTCTCTCAGTAACCTCTCACACACAGGTGGAACAGCGGGAACGCATTGCCCCATTCCAGCAGCGGGAGGGGAAGCTCTATCTCATTGACCTGGCTGGTTCAGAGGACAATCGGCGTACAGGCAACCAGGGCTTGCGACTGAAGGAGAGTGGAGCCATCAATGCCTCCCTTTTTGTGCTGGGCAAGGTGGTAGATGCATTGAACCAGGGCCTGCCTCGTGTTCCCTACAGGGACAGCAAGCTTACTCGACTGCTGCAGGTTAGGTTGCTCTGGGATGCAAGGGTCCCTGGTATTGCCATTCTAACAATGTAAAAAGGAGGCAGTCTGATTTCTTCCTGAGGGACAAAGGTTCTCAGTTCTACTAAAAAACCCTTCTATATGTATAGCACTTTGTAGTTTCACATTCTCTCTCTGAAGGTCACAGTAACTCTAAGATAGGCAGGCCAAATGGCATCCCCATTTTACAGCTGAAAAAAAAGATGCTCAGAGATTAGGTAACTTGTCAGTAGAACCCAAGTGTTTCAACTCCACTATGCCAAGCTGAGGATTGAGAATGGCCAAGGTAGAGGGGAGGGAGTGGGATGGTGACAGCAGCTGTACCTTTGGAAATAGGAGCACACCATGGTTGAAGATTGGGTACCTGGGTCCCAACTCACTTTCCCTGTCTTCCTTAGGACTCCCTCGGAGGTTCAGCTCACAGTGTGCTCATTGCTAATATTGCTCCAGAAAGGCGCTTCTACCTAGATACAGTCACATCACTCAACTTTGCCTCCAGGTCCAAAGAAGTGATTAACCGGCCATTCACCCATAAGAGCGTTCAGCCTCCTGGTGAGAAGGGTATAGTAGGAGAGGGACAAGAAAGGAAAAGGAGGGAAGAGCCTCAGATCAAGTATTGTGATATCTGTAGTCTTGCTGAAGCTGCTGGAAGCAGAGACAGACAGATATGATATCCATTTCACCATGTTACTTTTATCCCAGTGAAGTCAGCCCAAAAGGAATCAATGGACCCTCCAGAAGCAAAGAGGGCCAGAAGCCAAGAAGAATTGGAGGATGGGACAGGTAGCCCAGAGCCCCCACCTAGCTGTCCCAAACACAGGTGAGACAGAAGGGATGGGGCATCCATTTTGTCCTCCCTCCCTTAAATATCCTCTCTCCCACATAGACAGCAATGATGTGTTCTGGGCAAGTTTCTTCCTAAATAAGAACAGTACAATTTAGGGTTAGAATTGGTGCATATATACGGGCAGACATACTACTGATTGTTAAAGCAGAGGGTGTGTGTGTATGTGTCCACCAAAAAGGAATTTGAGCTATGGCCCTGAGAACATACCCCAACTCTCTTTATCTGTCCTACCCTGCCATGGCATTTAGGCATTGAAAGTAACATCCTTGAGTCAGCTGTCTCAAGAAGTATTCAGGGATTAGTCTGGACACAAGTTCCATTCAGGTTTGAAGTTAGAGATATTAGGTCCAACAACTTTTCCCATGGCTTACCCACACAGCAAAGTGTGACTTTGCAAGGGAAGCATCTAATCCTAAGAATTCAGAGAACATTGAGAGGAAAGTGCATATAAACTAGAAAAGGGCAAGTTTCATTTCCCCTCCAAAGATGGAAGGAAAAAATAACCCTGGCTCAGTAGCACAACTATTCAGAGCCATTCTAGTCTCAGGCTCATGAAGTGGTCAGCCCTAGAAATGTTAAAGTAGTTAGTAAAGCTAATATAGCTTGCTTAAAGCCCTCTTTACATACTTTTTATGTGATCTTTACCGTAGCCTTATGAAGCAGACAGGGCAGGTGGTATTATTGCCATTTTATAACTGAGGAAATCAAGGCCTCCAGAAATCATAATGACATGCCAGAGGTCACATAGCTAGTAAGTGCTAGAGCCTTTGGTTGAAGTGCTGTTCCCACTTCTTCAGGTAATCAGCCACTTCTAGTAATGAGAGCAGCACTGGACCTGGCCCTAATTCTCTAAAACGCCTTGCTTTGAACTGTCCTGAAACCTTTGATTGCTGTCATAAGCATCAGCTGACCCTTTAGCATAGCCTTTGTACCAAATACTTGATGGCCAATGGATTGTACCAGAACATTGGGCTCAGCAGCCGAAAGGGCTTCCTATCCAAGAGCAGCCCAGTTGTACTGAGGATGAAGGAGCTGTCAGTCATTCCCCAGTGCTGAATGAGCCTGAACTAGGTACAGAATCTCTGGGCTGGGCATTGTAAAACTGGACATGAAATAGAAAATGGTTCCTGCCCACGCAAAATTAAAGACGTGACAGATAAAAGAAAAATTCACTATCCCAGTAGGATGCTATTTTTCCTTGTTCTCCCAAATGAGTTGTCTAAAACCCCACACTGCTCTCCCCCTTTAAAAACCAAACCTCAGTGTCCCTGCACTGCCCTCCTACTCCACTCCCCTGTCATCAGCAACTTAAGGTCCAAGTGACTTATCTGGTATTTCTGCTCTGGGTGGCCTGACTGATGCATTACTTCACAGGGCCTTTGTATTGCTCTTCCCAAACATCAAGTCCTATAAATCATAAAGTCCTTAACCACTCTAGCTTTTGATAATTTTATCCATGTCTTAATTCCTGTAGTGATTTGTGGTGTTTGCACCATTCATTATGGCACAACATGTTTTGTCTAGGGTTTGGGGTTACCTTTTTGTGGCAGTCAGGATTCAAACCAAGATTTCCAGAGTCACTAGAATTTGTTATACCTACTGCATTGTGGGAAGATGGGGAATTGACCTATGGGATGTAGTTAGTTGTTAAATGATGAAAGAGAAGGAAGGTAGAAGTGAATTCATTTATCCTCTTAGCCCCCTGAAGCAACTGAATACTCTAGAACCAGCTGTGCAAGAGCGCCTGCTAAACCTGGACCGAATTCTAGACTCCCGGGGGAGCCAAGGGACTTCAATCTTAAGCACACCACGAAGAGAGCGAACAGCCCTAGAAAAGGCTTTGAAAGAGAAGGACTCAGAGATTCAGGTACAGAGCAGAGAGAATTCAAGGCTGGGCTGAGACTCTCCTTACTTTTATGCTCCTGCCATGTGTTTCTTTCCTACCTTCTTGCCAGCTCCCTCATCCCGGACCTTGATTCAGACTCCATCCCTCCCTAGCTGTACAGCCAGGAACTTCCTATCTTAGCTCTTCTTGTGACATCCTATTCTAGTCCCTTAGGAAACAAATCTACATTAGGCCCTCAGGTGCTTGATACAGACTAGATCACCTTTTTTTTCACTTATTCCCACAGAGGCTGAAGGAAAAGTATAAAGAGCTGGAGGCCAACAGACTGAATCAAAGGCCCAAGGAATTGGAGGAAGAAGAGAATGGCCCCCTGGCCCCACCTTGCCCCTTTCCCTCCCAGAAAGTCCCCATGACCAAACCCCTGAATAGGGTTGTACCCTTTCAGCAAAGTAAGGAAAGGGGGAAGGAGTGGGGGGCTAGAAGTTCGGGGGGGGGGGGACAAGGGAAACTAAAGGGGAGATTGGGGACTGCTTTGACACAATTATTGCCTCCAATCCTCACCTTTAGTTCAGGAACAGACAACATCCCAAAGCAAGACCCATGTCCTGCAGAAAGAAAGCCAGAAGAGGAAGGTAAGACAACCTGGATGGTTGGATGTGCCCCACCTGTGTCTGTGAGTGAAAAGCTAACACTTTGTTTGGCAAACCTTTGTCATTCGACTGTCTATGGAGCTTCTTAAGGATATGAGTAGCCCCCAGCTCTGGGAACTACAACCTAGTTGGCAGAGGTGAAAAATGTAAACATAAGAATTAAACACTAGATGAGGTCTACGATAAAAGAGATCTCAGGAGGTGGCATGTAAATAATTGCCAAATGGGAGGTACTCTCAAGTGCCATGGGAGCTCCGAGAAAGGAGAAAGCAGAGTGGGCTAGAACAGCCAGCTCTGAAAGGTTTCCTGGAGGGTGGTACTTGAAGGATGGGTTGATTTAGGATAGGTCTGAGGCTGGGGTGGGAAG
This sequence comes from Trichosurus vulpecula, assembly GCF_011100635.1. Classification (NCBI taxonomy): domain Eukaryota; kingdom Metazoa; phylum Chordata; class Mammalia; order Diprotodontia; family Phalangeridae; genus Trichosurus; species Trichosurus vulpecula. The sequence continues at coordinate 77,827,951 of NC_050581.1, forward strand.
GGATAGGGTGTGTTCCGGCAACAATCAACCCTGTGCCAGAGAATAGTGGGATAGGGATGAGGGGAAGCGAAGGCTGGAGCTGGCCGGCCCCTCCACGTGGTGCCTGCTGCCTACCTGCAGCCCGCAGGGAGCCCCTGGAGATGATCCCCCACATACCCTCCTCTCTCCGTCCAGCTGCAGCAGGAGGAGCAGGCTGAGGGGCTCCGCACCACCTTGGCGCTGCTGCAGGTGCCCCCAGACCTCCTGGCGGAGAGCCGCAGGAGGATCCTGGACCTGCTGAACACGGGCTCGGCCAAGGAGCTTCGGAGGCTGCAGCGCATTGGAGAGAAGAAAGCCCAGCTCATCGTGGGCTGGCGGGAGCTGCACGGCCCCTTTGCGGAGGTGAGGCGGGAGCCTGGGGCGGCCCGGGAGGACCGAAGGACGGGAAGCGATCCTTTCCGAAGGCAGTGATGCTCTTCTCTCCCCCGCAGGTGGAGGACCTGGGGCGGGTGGAAGGTATCTCCGAGAAGCAGGTGGCCACTTTTCTGAAGGTACAGGGGAGGGCCGGGGTGGGGGGGGGGGGGGTGGAGCTGGGCCCGGCAGGGGCTCTAACTCCATTCGCTCTCCTTTTCCAGGCCAACATCCTGAGCTTCGTCGCGGAGTGCTTCAGTGCCTTGCCTCGGCAGGACGCCTGAGCGCTGCAGCCGCCGGCTGCTTCTTGGCCCGAGGAGCCCCTGCACTCTGTCCGTGTTTTAGGGGAGGGGGAGGGAGGGTTTTGTAAATAGAGTATTTTATCCAGTCGCCTCTGCCTGATTCTTGGGGGGGGGGGGGCGGGAAGCTCCCGGGGCCCGCCATCTGCGCATCTACTCCCGGCTGGTGGGGTGGAGGTGGGGGTGGATGTCGTCGCTGTGTACTAGCTAATTACTGATGATCTATTGTCTAACATAATTTAATATTCTCCCCTTTTCTGTAGGGGAAAGTAGTCCCTCTCCGTAAAACGAGTGGGGAGGGCCAACAGCCGCCATCTTTTAGGGAGAAGAGGGGGAGGGGAAGAGCGACAATTGTAAATAAACTCCTAGGGGGAGGGACGGTGGCCGAAACGCGGCAAAATACTTTTGTGAGGCCTGGAGGGCGACGACCGTTAGGCGCGTGCCTAGGATTTTCTCCGCCCCTCCCACCACTGCGCGCGCGCCCAAGCTCCTGGTTCAGCAAAGGCAGCGACATTACGCGCGTGCGCGCGGAATAACGGCCGCTGGCGGAGAGAGGAGGGGGGGGACTCGGTAGAGGGAGGGGGGAGCCGCCCCATCCCCCGCGTGCCCACCACCTGCACCATCCTAGGCCAATCAGCTCCTGTCTTGAGGGTCTCGCGCTAACGGAGGCTGGGGCAGCTGGGTGCCTCCCCTCCCCCTCCCCCTCCCGCCCGTGTCCCTCTCTCTCTTCCCCCTCCCCCCCGGACTCGCGCGCCCGCGCTCGCGCTCGCCCGAGACTCCGTGTGTGTGTCCTCGCGCCCCCCTCCCGCCCGCTCGCCCGCCCTCCCCGCGCGCAGTGTGTGCTCCGCTCCCCCCCCCCATCCTCCTCCTCCCATCCCTCCCGCCCCGCGCGCCTCCCGCCCGCCCTCCTCCTCCCTCTGGTCCCCCCTCCCCCCACCTCCTCCTCCCGCCCCGGGGTGAGCGCGAGCCGCCTCCCTCCCTCCCTCCCTCCGCCATGGATCCAGGCAACTGGAGCAGCTTCATCTTCCAGGTAACAACCCCCCTCCCCCCACCCCCCCACGCCTTCTCCTCCCCCCCCACCCCATCTCCCTCCCTACACCCCCCTCCCTCCCTTCCGTTCCACCCCCCCCTCCGCGCGCCCGGTGCGCGCGCAGCTGCCCCCCTCCTCTCCCTCCCTCCCTCCCCGAGGCGCAGAGAGGGAGCGCGCGCGGCGGGGGCAGAGGCAGAGGCTTCTCCCTCGCGCTCCCCCCTCCCCCCACCCACCCCGGGGATTCCAACCGCCGCAGCGTACCGGGCGCCCAGCCCGCCGCCTCGCGCCGCTTCCCGCGTCGTCTCGCCCTCCATTCCCGCTCCCTTCCCGGGTCCTGCCCCTCGGCCCCGCCCCCCCCTCGGCTCCTGCACCAGCTCCCGCTCCCCACCTGAGGGGACTTTTTCCCCCTCCCGCCTAGGGGGCGTTGCCTCTCTCCGCCTCAGCCTTCCGAGCGGGTGGGGTGGCAGTTGGTCCTCTCGCCTTCTGGGAGGGGATGTGGATGTGACTGTCCCCCAGCCCCCACTGCCCGGCGCGCTCCCTCAACAATGAGGGGAGGCGGCCTCCCCAGGTCAAAAACGATTGTTCTCTTGCAGTGAGGAGAGTGGTGTGCCACTGAGGGGGGTCGGGGGGCTGACCCCACAACCCCGGGCTTCTCGCCGCCACCACCCGGCTCTCGCTGGCTTGCCTGTCCCCTCTTCCGGAGCATATTGCCCTTCTGGCCACTTTTGAGGCCATTTATGGGGCCATCTCCCCCCAAGGGGCTCTGACCTTTCCCCCCAATTAAGGGGACGGGCACTTTCATGAGGATTACTCTCTTTTTTTCAGTTTTATTGTTTATATGACACTTTTAATCCAGGGAGCTCCAGAACCTGTTTTAAGGGGTCGTTACCCCAAGTACTCTTTCCCTCTCTTCCTCACACCCCACTGGCTGGAGGCCATGTTTCCTGTTTTCCCTTGCACCCTCCTGGCCCCCCCATTCCCTGTATTGGGATTGGATTCCAGGGGGGTTGGCAATCTAATGAACTCTTTTCCCCCACCTCAGGGTCACGCCCAGAATCCCCTGCAGGTCGGGGCTGAGCTTCAGTCCCGGTTCTTTGCATCCCAGGGCTGCAACCAGAGTCCATTCCAGGTGAGTACTCTGAGTACCATGTGGAGGTTGGGGGATGAGGGGGTACACAGGATAGTGGGTTCTGGGAAGTCATCAAGGAGCGGGACACCCATGTCCCACACGTTCTTTCCCTCTCAGGCTGCCCCAGCCCCCCCACCGACTCCTCAGGCCCCATCCGCCGAGCCCCTCCAGGTTGACCTCCTCCCCGTCCTCGCCGCAGCCCAGGAATCTGCTGCTGCTGTGGCGGCGGCAGCCGCGGCGGCGGCCGCAGCCGCTGCCGCCCCCCCAGCCACTGCCACAGCTTCCACGGTGGACACGGCGGCCCTGAAACAGCCCCCCGCGCCACCTCCGCCACCCCCTCCGACCTCCGCGCCAGCTCCCGAAGCTGCCCCTCCAGCTACAATCGCTGCTGCTACTGCCACGGCTGCTGCTGCCCCGACCTCCACGGCCGTCGTAGCTCCTGTGGCTACTGCTCTGGAGAAGAAGTCAAAGAGCAAAGGGCCGTATATCTGTGCCCTCTGTGCCAAGGAGTTTAAGAACGGCTATAACCTTCGACGGCATGAAGCCATCCATACGGGTGCCAAGGCCGGGCGGGCCGGCCCCGGTGCTATGAGGATGCCCACCATGGTGCCCCTCAGCCTCCTAAGTGTGCCAGCGACACTGGGCGGAGCTGGCGGGGGTGGGGGCGAAGGGGGCGCCGGGGGTGGAGGGGCCGGAGTTGGAGGCGGCGGAGTGGTCACCACCACGGCCTCCGGGAAGCGGATCCGGAAGAACCACGCGTGTGAGATGTGCGGAAAGGCCTTCCGTGACGTGTACCACCTGAACCGGCACAAGCTGTCACACTCTGACGAGAAGCCGTACCAGTGCCCCGTGTGTCAGCAGCGCTTCAAGCGCAAGGACCGCATGAGCTACCATGTGCGCTCACATGACGGCGCTGTGCACAAGCCCTACAACTGCTCCCACTGTGGCAAGAGCTTTTCCCGGTGTGCACAGGGATGGGCCACCCACGAGGGGGGAGGGACAGGTGCCCATCAGGCAAAGAAGGCGTCCACGGATGGGGGAGGAGACGAGGGAGCTTCAACGTAGTGAGGGCGAAAGGGACCTCGAGAACAGGAAAAAGGGAAGAAGCCCTGCATGGGGGAGGGACTTCCTGGGTAAATACCATTGCTGGACTTTCTGATGGGAAGACACAGTCCTGAGTAGGGGAAGTGGGATCACCCCCACTTTTAAGGCCAACTGCCTAACCCCTTCCCGTACACATTCCCAGGCCAGACCACCTCAACAGCCACGTCAGACAGGTGCACTCAACAGAACGGCCCTTCAAATGTGCGGTATGGAGACCTCGATGTACTGCTATTTTTTTCATTGTTTAAACCCCTTTATATCTATCCAGACTCAACTTCTCAGACCTCATTCTCAGAATTCTTATTTCTATTAGGCCTTTAATTCAATTCTTATTCCTCTTAAAGGTTTAATTTTTTCATTCCTATTTGCCTATGGCTCTAAGATCCCATACTCCACATTTCTGGGGCTTTGACTTCATTCTGCCCCCCCATCCCCAGTACTCAAACCCTCTCTTGAATTGCTCTTAACCTCTCCTCTGACTTCTCTACCCCAGACATGTGAAGCAGCATTTGCTACCAAGGACCGACTTCGAGCACATACGGTGCGGCATGAAGAGAAGGTGCCATGCCATGTATGTGGCAAGATGCTGAGCGCAGCCTACATCTCTGACCACATGAAGGTGCACAGCCAGGGGCCTCACCACGTCTGCGAGCTCTGCAACAAAGGTAGGGAGTTGAAGGGGCTGGAAGCAAAAGGTTCACGCTACTGTTGAATTCCATAATAAAGCTATAGATCAGCAAGGCTCTAACAGCAGAGGGGAACAGTTTCCTGATGTATGGTTCAAAGGATCAGTTAGTTTCCCCTTGGAAAAATAGAGTGCAGCTACATTTGGAGAGAGACACAGTAGCTTACTAAAAGACTGAAGTTAGTAGAACCACGTTTATACTATCAGAGAGAATACACAGCTTATCACTAAGAAATTGTGCTCCCATTTTCTAAATCTTAGTGAGGAAAAGATAGGTGGGATGCAGTTACCTCTGGAGAAAAAGCAGCCAGGTAGAACAAATTTCATGGGAAATTGGGAACTGGTTTCCCTCGGTGTTAAGAAACAAAGGATACTACTGCTTCTGCAAAGGGATACACTGAGAACAAGTTAACTGGATATAATGGGTCAAATGCAACAAATAGTGTTTGTGGAAGGACACGTCAGGCAGAGAATACTAAACCCACTGGGTGACAATAACTGTAACTGCAATGGTGGGGGATGGAAGAGCAAAGACCTGCATCTTTAATAATGCAGGCAGCTCTGGGGAGGAATGTTTGTTGAGCAGAACAAGCTTCCTTTAAATGGAGTAAGTTTCCTCAGTAATTGGGAACTAAAATTGGGGGGGTTGGGGGACACAGCCGTCTCTGGGGAAGGATACATTCACTTAGAAAATATGCCCTGAGCAGCTAGGAATCCTGTCTCCTGCCATCTCTGGAGAGGGCTTTGCCAGTTGGGAAGAATAAGCTCTATGGGTCCTGGGGAGAGAGATCACAGCTATCTCTGGGTAGGAATATCTGCTGAGTAGACACAGTTCTAAGTTTGGGGAGTGAAAAGAGAATACCACCTCTGGGCAGAAGGGCAGATCACCACCTGAATAGAAAGACATTCCCCAGGTTGTTGGGCATAGCCGAGTTCCCGACCTAGGAGAACATCCCCGTCTCCGGGGTCTCCGCTTAGCTGACCCCTGTCCCTGTCCCCATCCCGGTCACCCCGTAGGCTTCACCACGGCGGCATACCTGCGCGTCCATGCGGTGAAGGACCACGGGCTCCAGGCCCCCCGGCCCGACCGGCTCCTGTGCAAGCTCTGCAGCGTGCACTGCAAGACCCCTACCCAGCTGGCTGGCCACATGCAGACCCATCTCGGGGGGGGCGCACCCCCTGTCCCCGGAGACGCCCCCCAGCCACAGCCGCCACCGCCGCAGCCCACCTGCTGAGGGGAATCCCTGCACCCACCAGGCAAGGCGAGGCGCACGGCTGGTGGGGCATGGGGGTGAGGGGTGGAAGGGGATCAGAGGACCCTAGGGGTAGGATGAGGGTGCTTAGGAAGGCCCAGAGGGGCAGGTTAGGGTCAGTAGGGAATATAGGTTAGGGAGGAACTTGGGGTAGGGAGGGCCTTTGAGGAGAACTTTTGAAGTATCTCCAAGGGAAAGAAGACAGGCTGGAAAGAGAAATCCCCAACCTTTGGAGAGCAGGAAATGTGCAACGGCTGTGTCCCAGGGGAGGGAACGGTAGAAGAAACAGCTTCCCAGGCAGAGAGGGGAAGCAGCTACAAGGGAGAAAGATCTTGCCACAGGTTCCACACTGATAACTCTTTCTTTCTCTTTTCTCCTTCTCTTCCCCTCCCTACTTGCTGCAGGTACAGGTGAGGTCTGTCCTATGGCGGCAGCAGCATCAGCGGCGGCAGCGGCGGCGGCGGCAGCAGCAGCAGTTGCAGCAGCTACCCCCACAGCTGTGGGCTCCCTTTCTGGGGCAGAGGGTGTCCCTGTGAGCTCTCAGCCACTTCCCTCACAGCCCTGGTGAGCCCTAAGGTGGGGGTTGGGGTATAGAGGAAAGGCCTCAGTCCCCTCTCTCCTCTCCCACCCCCTTCCCACCAACTCTTTCTTCCCCCACCAACCAAGGAGCCACCAGAAGGAAGGAGTGAAGAAATGTTTTCTTAGGGGAATTCACTAGATTTTAAACATTTGTTTCTCTTCTCTCTCCTCTTCCTATATGAACCCCATTGTTCCTCTGGTGATTTGGGGGCCCCCTAGACTGATATCAGGGGTAGCAGAGGACAAACCAGCTGTCTCATTGCCCTCTCTTCTCCATCGCCCTTCCCATGCTCTCCCAGGGATTCAAGAACCTTTTCCCTTAAAGGTCCTTTTCCTTCCCACCTTTCCAATCCCCTATTTGCCTACTGTCTGCTGCCCATCCCTGGGGAGTTGGTGCTGTTTAAATGGGAGGGGCGGGGTAAGAGTGTGGAGGAAGATAGAAGGGAAATCAAAGATTCTGTCCTCGGTGTGGGGAGAAGAGAGATTTGGAAAGAAAGAGGCTGAGATGAGGGGCAAACAAGAATGGACTTAGTGTCACAGGTGGAGGTTTGTTTGGGGTCCTTGGCCCTAATCTTATCCCTCTAGAATGTATCATAAAGAAGACTGGGCAAGTAAGGGGATAAAACATTTTGGGGAGAAGGCAGACTAAGAGGCGGGACCTTGGGGGAGGGGAGTAGGGTGAGTAAAGGACAGAATGAGAGGATAAAGTTTTGGGGGTGCCAGAAAATAAAGGTGCTTCCCAGGGGGGGAATGCAGCGGCAGTATTTCCCCCATCCCCTCTCATCTCAACTGTAGTTCTGTCCTTTTTTTTATCCCTTTTTTTCCCCTCCTCTCCCCAACAGAAATTGTGGCCCTAGCCATGACATCGTGTTCCTGTGTCCCCTGCATGTTCCCCACCCTTTACCCCCTCCCTTTGCGGACCCCATTACAATAAATTTTAAACAAAAACATACCTGATTCTGGCTATTTGTCTCTTACCCCACACCATCTTAGTCACACAGACACCTACACCTGCCAACCTAGGGTCATGACACAATAGCAGCCCCCGCTGTTCTCTGTCCCTTTTCCTCCCACCCATCCAGACAGCAGAGTCTATTTCTTTCCTTACTGTGGGCCCTCATCTCAGACTCCTCAGTGGAGGACACCAGTAGCTGCAGCCCAGATGCAGGGTGGAGCAGGGAGGATCCAGTGTCTGTGGCTAGCAAGGTCCAGGACTCCTAGGTCTCTGGGGAAATCCCTGCCCTGGAGAAGCTAATGGCTATTCAAGGCTTCTGCTAGACATTTCGCGGGCTATCTGCTCCCCCCAGCATCCCTGCCTAAGGGCATATCTTGGAACCCCACCGTCAAATACCTGCAAAGTCATGTCATCGATGCAAGCTGGAACAGTGGCAAGGCTGGGGAAAGTCTGAGATCCCCAGGACCGTGGGTGGGTGGGGCCAGCGAAGAAGGGAAGTTGCAGTTGGCCCCTACGAACACCCAGTTCCTGCCTTTACCTACCCTGAAGCTCACCAGCCTTCCCTGAGGTGCTCCTTCACCACCCTTTTACCTGCGCCGCATCTCCCGACCCCTTCCTCGTCACGTCCTTCTCACTCTCTCGGACCCTTCTCTCCCTACCCTTTCCGCCTATCCCTGGTCCACCTTTAGTGAGGGGAAGGTGGACCCTTCTCTTCTTGCGCTCCCCTGTGGGTCCCTTCCCTCTCCCATCACCCATACCCTGGTCCCGCAGCCTAGCCTGTCCCCCACTCTCCAGACACAGCCCTGGGCTCCTCTCTCCTTCCCCCCATGCCAGCCTCTCCCTTCTGGTCTCACACCCCGCACCGCGGCCCTTCAAGCTGAGGGAGGGGGAAGGGAAGTTCGGTGACCGTTGGGCTGGAGGGGGGCGCGAGGGCCTAGGGGGTCGCGGGATGAGGAGGGGTGGGGGCACGAGGCAACCTGCTGGTTGCCAGGGTAACTCGGGGCCCGGACGCGCGAGGCTCCCCCGGGTCCAGGATGGGAGGGGAGGCGATGGAGAGCTGGGGGGCGGGGGCGGCGCGCGCAAGGCGGGGTGGAAGGAAGGAGGGGGGAACCACTGGCTCTGTCGCTCGCTCTCTCGCTGCCTCGCTCGCTCGCTCCCCGGCTGCTGCAGCGGCAGCGGCGGCGCCAGGAGCAGCCCCCAGGGCTCTGGGGAAAGAAGAGGAGGTAAGCGAGGGTGTTGTGGGCATGGGCCCCGGGGCCCAGGGTGGGAGTGGAAGGTGCTCACTATGTGAATGGAGGGTGCCTGGACTAATGGAGCCCCCGCGCAAGAATGCGGGGTCCCTGCGGGGGGGGGCGGAGAGAGGTACCAGGGTTCTGGATGGAGACCTGAAGGGAAAGGGTGCATGCGAAACCAAGACGCTACGGTAATGTAGAGGCACTGGGATCAGGGAGAAGCAGCAGGGAGGGTGGCGCTCCCCGGGGAGAAGGGATTGGAGAGAAAGAAGGAAGGGATTCCCCCTTCCCCAGGGGAGGGGGCTCCATACACACGCAGTAAGAAAACCACCAGTCTGAGCTGGGGGGGAAGGGGAGGGGCGTGAGGGAAGGGAGGAAGAAGGGATGGAGAGAGTTACCAAACAAGGGAGATTGGAACCAGTTTGAGGGGGGATGGAGGAGAGATGGGAGAGGAGATAGAAAGGAGGTGTCCATCTGCCTGGGAGTGGGTTCATCAGCGTGCCTGTGAGACGCTGCATTTGGTAAGCAAAGCGGTGACTACCTGCCTCCTGCCTGCCTAATGCTCGGGGTCTGGGTCTGCCTATGCGCGTCTGCATCCCTTTCCATGGCTGAGTTTCTCTGGATGACACAGGGGAGGGGGGCCCTGAAGAAGGTGGGTGTGGGTGGAGAGCTGAAGGAGGGCTAGCTTTCTGCTCCCGGTACCCAAAGGGTTAACCCAGGTCTCTCCTGCACTATAAAGACAGCTTAGTGAAGGAGAATCTCACTTTCTAAGGCACCCCGTCACCTTCCTCACTTCGAGCTGGAAGGAAGAAAAGTCTCAGCTCTTTCTATTACTTACCCAAAGCTGCCAGCCTGCCCTGGAGCCGGGAGGGAAAAGCAAAGACCTCTTGAGGTCCTTCCCTCTGAATCTGTGGACACGTAGCCATTACCGTGCCCCTTCAGAGTCAGAGGTGCCTCTATTCAGAGCCAGCTGAGGCTCCTGGGCTCCATGTTCTACACTTTCCCTTCCCCAGACCCAGCTGTGTCTCCTCTTATTCCAGGATATCCTGTTGCTGCTCTCTCCCCTTCCCCCACTATCCTATCCCTCCCCTCTCCCATCTCAAGATGGCATCCAGTGGCTCTGATGGGGCAGAGATGAAGGGGGATGAGGAGGGTACCTCAGCCCAGGGCGAGGGGACTGGAACTACTCCTGGAGCAGAGACCACCCTTCCCCAGGCTCCAGCTGGGGCCCAGGACATCAAAGAGACCCCCCAAAGGGGTTCAGATTCCACCAGACCCTCAGATGAAGGCCTAGAAGTGGGGACATCCCCTGAACAGACAATAAAAACTTCAGAGGCACCAGAAGGGATCCCAAACCCAGCCAAGAACATAGACTCCATAACAGACCCTGGAAGTTCACTGGCAGAACAGACCCCTGGAGCCGACTCACATCCTCAGCCAGAAACCTACAAAGAATCTGTCCCAGCCCCAGAAGGGAGCAAAGAGCCAGCCCCAGAAGGGAGCAAAGAGTCCGCCCCAGAAGGGAGCAAAGAGTCCGCCCAAGAAGGGAGCAAAGAGTCCGCCCCAGTTCTAGAAGTAAACAAAGAACCATCTCCAATCCCAAGCCCAGAAGCAGAACAGGAGACTAAGCAGGAACCAGTGTCTGACCTCAGGCCAGTCCCCCAGCCTACATCTCCTGTCCAAAAGGCAAAGCCTATCTCCACAGCCCCTGAGGACCTAACGGAGGACCTGATGGAGAAACAAGAGAATGGGGCAGCAGTGCCAGTGCAGGCTGGAGAGGGGGACAAGGGCACAATTCCTCAGCCCCACTCTCCTCCTCCACCCAAAGGCCCTCCAGCCAATGGGGCACCCCCAAAAGTGCTCCAGCAGCTGGTGGATGAGGAGAGAGGAGTTGGGGGGCATGGTGCAAAGCCTGGCTCCCCCAGAGGCAGCCTAAGCCGCCAGCCCAGCTCCCTGCTAGGGGGGCCAGGAGTTGAGGGGGGCGAAGAGATCCCAAAGCCACGTGACTACATCATCATCGCCATCCTGTCTTGCTTCTGCCCAATGTGGCCTGTCAACATTGTGGCTTTTGCTTATGCCATCATGGTGAGTCCTTGGGATTCCCCACCTTCCCTCTGCCCTAGCTCCCTTATACCCTGGCTCAAGTGCTCTCCATGTCTGTGACTGGGAAACCCCAGGGATGAGGGGGGTGGGAATTGGGGGGAGAGTGTTTCTTATTTCTGGGCTACCTTCTCATGGACCGAGAACCACATCTCCACCAGATTCTGGGCTTCTTCCTTTAGATTTCTGTCTACTTATTCCTCAACTTTGACTTTATCTCTCCCTGGCCCTTGTATCCCAGAAACTTCCTCCAAAACCCTCTACGTCCCAGGGAGGGCTAAAGGGATAAAAAGAGTTTTTGACCTTATATTGACGATCTGTTATCCTTTTCTCCTCCTCTCTATACATTATGACTGACACTCTGGCTGAATAATGATGGTCGCCACCTTGTTGGGCCCTCACCATGATCCTCAATGCTGTTGGTAACCACTCCAGTCTCGGAACAGTCTACAGCAGGGTGATGTGGATGGAGCTCAGCGCCTGGGAAGGGTGGCCAAGCTGTTGAGTATCGTGGCATTGGTGGGTGGGGTCCTCATCATCATTGCCTCCTGTATCATCAACTTTGGATGTGAGTATGAACTTGGGTTGGTTGGGGAGTAGGGTTGTGTCTCAGGCTAAGGATGGGGAAAGGGTTGGGTGAGTGGTGGGTGTTTATGGTAGAGCCTGGAAGTTTCTAGCCAGAGAACTGAGTGGGTGGAGAGGGGTTGGTTTTCTTTGAAGGACTGTGGCTCTGTGGATACAGAGCTAGATTTAAGGAAAGGTGGAACTGGCTGTTAGTGGAGGTCTAGCATCACTAACCTCATGTACCTGCTCTCTCTGTCTCTGTTTCTCTCTCTCTCTCTCTCTCTCTCTCTCTCTCTCTCTCTCTCTCTCCCTCCCTCCCTCCTCTCCCCCATCCCCATCCCTTTCTGTCCTCTGAACAGTATTTAAATGAGAGGCTCTACCTTGTGTCCCTACGACTTTTTCTTCTGAACTACCAGGGGTCCATCTCTTCCCTGGGGTGAGGCCTAATGATGGCCCCCACTACCAGCCCTTGATCCTGCAGAGACCCAGGGAGCTGGATCGGGGCCTTGTTTACGGTATCCCTTTCCCCTCCTCTTCCTGCCCTTTTTCTATCCTCTTTGCTCACCTGCCAGTCTTTCCTTTCCTTCTTTCCACCCCTTTGCCCATCTTCTCTTGCTCCCTCCCGTTTCCCTCTTCCTCATTTTCTTCCCATATGCTCAGCCTCCTTTTCTCCTTGTTCACGGCCTTCTCCCAACCTCTCTTTTCTTCTCATCACGTCTTTCCCAGTCCCGAGCTGCCCTTTTCTCTCATTTCCCTTTCCATCGACTGCCTCAATTTCTTACCTTGCCCCTTCCCCTTTCCTGGGCATACTACAAACTGAATAGACTGAAGTAGGGGCTGTGGTGGGTGACCTGACCCTGTTCCCCACCTCCAGCTGAACAGACTGATCTTTCTGAAAGCCTCCCCTCCTCCTTCCCTCATAGGAAGGGGTTGCCAGGGGCTCTGCCCAGCTCAAGTTGGGGAAGGGAGTGATGGTGGGACATCCTCCTGGGAATGATATGCAAAAACAAAACCCCAGCCTATCTCTGACTGTTCATTCTCTTCAAAGACAATTCCTGGGAGCAGACTAAGGGTCTGCCCTCCCAAATATCTCCCTGTGAATCAGAGTATGGGGAGAGAGCTGCATTGAGGGGCATGAGGGGAAGGGAGGGGGGTGGGCCTTAAAGAGTTTCCTAATTTCATGGGGGGGGGAGGCCTGGGGTGCATTGCTGTTTGGTCTGTGATGCCTGTTCTACTCACATACCACGCATGAGGGAATGGAACTGGGGCGGGTAATTTCTAACCTGGGGGCGTGCTGGCCCAGTCGAGTCACCCGGGCGCTGTGCCCTAGTCTACATCCCCCTCCCCTGACTGCCAAAAGGAGAGGATTTTAACAGTTTATTTATATATTAGTTTATTTATAGGGGGAGAGTTGTGCCATTCACGTGCTTTGTAAGAAAAAAAAAGCCAAAAAATCGGACCAAATGCCCAGAGGCTGAACTCGAAGCCTGGGCTTGCAAGGGGCGGGTCCTCGTAGATTTTTTTAAGGGGACAAAGGCGACTTTGCCTCACAAGGAGGAGCAAGAGGTTTGGGGTGGGGAGCTACCCAGCCCAGCTGGCAGAGAATTTTTTTTTTCCTTTCTTAAAAAAAAAAGTGTGGGGGGGAACCCACAGATCTAAAAAACAAAACAAAAAACCAAACCACACACACACACACACACACAACAGAATTGTCTTACTGGTTACCCATTTTGTATGAAGGATGCTGCATGAATCTGAACACCAATAAACTGAGATTGTGCATGAGACGTTGCTCCCTCGGCTTCCTCTGTCCATCTGTCAGTCCGCTCCCGCCCAGAGCTCTTTCCTCCCCGCCCATTATCAGTCTCTAGGTGGTCCTAGGCACACCCTACTCCCAGAACTCAGACGGCTCTCCTGCAGCGCCCCCCTCCCCCACCAGCCTCAATTCCCTCGACTGTAAAATGGGTATGGTGATACATGCGCTGCCTGCCCCCTAGAGTTGCAGTGAAGAAAGCGCTTTGCAAAGCCTAAAGCGATACATAGGTGTGTGATAACCGGTCGGTTCTCACTCTCCTCTCAAGACCCTTAAGATATCGAGCCTCTGTGAAAGCCGGGCGCGGAAGGGGGGTTGGGGGGGGAGGGTGGGACTGGATGGGGCGGCGGGGAGAAGGTGCAGTGAGAAAGCTCATGCCTACGCCAAGCAGATTTGGTGCGGTGCGCACGCGCGGTCGCGGTGGCCATCTTAACTCCTGGCAGAAGCCAAACTGGCCGATTACAGGGCTTCACCCTCATTTTCGGCACCTCAAGTCCTGCCCCAGACGCATGCGCCTACTATGGTCGGAATTGGAGTGGGGGGGGGGTGATAGGGGGTGGGCAAGGGTGCTACGCCAGGGGCGTATCCGATCTCCTCGCGCTTGGGACAGAAACGCGGGTGGACGTCGCGTGGCCGTGGGGGTTGGTCCCGGGATCGACCGGGGGGGGGTGGAAACCCGTGTGGATGCGCGCGCCGCGGTCGCTGGGGCGGAGAGTTGGGTGGGGGCGGAGTTAACGTGGGAAAAGCGCGCGCGCGCGTGGACTCTCCTCGCTCAGCGGCCCATCCCCCAGTCCTGTACGTGTCCGACCCCCGGGGGAAAAGGGGGAGAGCCAGGAGACTCCGTCTCATCTAGGTGTGTTGCCTTCTCTCCCGAGATGGCTTCGAAAATTGGGGGTGGGGGCGTGGCTTTTTGTAAAGAACTACTTTTCCTCTTCCTTACGCTTTGAGATCCCGGGGGAGAGTCCTGGGGCTGATAGTGAAGACCCTGGAGGTGGGGGGCTGGGTGGGGGCGGGGAATGGGGAGAGGGGAGGGGTGCAGCGAGCCCTTATGCCGCCAGCCTGGAGATCCCCCTTGCGGATCCTACTCTCTCGATTGGGATTGGGGATCCCTATTGTTGACTCACCTCCCCCTGAGGGCAGGCCAGTGCCTCGAGGCCCACGCTCCCCTGAGCTGTCAGTCATTGTAGGGCTTCCTCCCCAGCAGTTCAAGGGCCCTGGCCCAGGGCCATGGAGTCCTTGGCGGCGACCAAAGCGGCGCTGGAGCCCGGGGAAGGGGAGGTGACTTCTGGCCTGGAGGCTTTGGCTGTGGAGGACCCTGCAGGGGCCCCTGCCCGGACTGACCCAGCCCAGGAGGCAGAGGAGGAGGGAAGGGAAAGGCCCAGAGAAGAAGTCCAGGTGGAGGTGGAAGCAGAGGAGCCCGCCCTTGAAGAGGCACAGGTAGAACCAGCAGGTACATCCGAGGAGGAAGAAGAAGACGAAGAAGATGAAGGCAAAGAGGACTGGTGTGTGCCTTGCAGCGATGAAGAGCTAGAGTTACCCCAGGATGGGGAACCCTGGATGCCACCTCCTGCTGAAATTCGAAAACTCTATGAGCTGCTGGCCACCCATGGGACTCTGGAGCTCCAGGCTGAGGTTCTACCCCGAAGACCTCCCACTCCGGAGGTCCAGAGTGAGGAAGAGAAATCAGATGAAGAGCCTGAGGCTGAGGAGGAGGAAGAGGAAAAGTGAGTGAGTGTAGCAACCTCCTGGTACACGGCACCAAAGGAGAAGGGATGGGAGGGAAAGGCCTTGATAAGAGCAGGGTGCAGACAGGTCTGGGAGGAAGCTATCATTTAGAGCGCACCTGCAAGTGCTTTACTGCTATCTCATGTGATCCTCTCTACAGGGAGAAAGCAGCAGGTGCTGTGATGATCCCCATTTACAGATGAGGAAACTGAGGCAGACAGAAGTGAAGTGACTGGCTCAGGGTCACACAGCTAGTGAGTGTCGGACGCTAGACTTTATCTCAGGTCTTCCTAATTTCAGGCCCAATACTCTATCCACTTCACCTGCGAAGCAGGCTAAATGCCTAGGGAAAGATGTAGGGGTAGGGAGGCCAAGGAGTAACGAACAGAAGCAGGAGGGAATTAAGGGGCAGAGACTGAAAGAAACCCAAAAAGCTGAGAGTAATCCCCCCCACACCCCTGCACTGGGGGTGTTGAACAAAGGAAGCTGCCCGACAACCCTCTCTCTCTTTTGCCTGGCCCCAGACCTCATGTGCCCACAGAATTTGACTTTGATGATGAGCCCATGACGCCCAAGGATTCTCTGATTGACAGAAGACGTACCCCAGGTACGGAACTGGGGAGCTTGTGTGGAAACAGGAAGGGAGGGGAGCAGGTGGGAGGTTCAGAGGGAGAGAGAGCATCCTTCCCCCCCCCCCAAGCCAGCGAGGCATAGCTTTGCGCCCCCCGCCCCGCCCCCCACTCCAGGCGCAGTGGAGTTTGTGTAATTGACCTTAACTACTCACTCTCCGGAGCCCCTAGCGGTAGCGGGGCAGCTGGGCGCGGGGGCCTCAGTCTTCCCATCCGTGCGCTCCTCCAGGGAGCTCTGCCCGGAGCCAGAAGCGCGAGGCCCGCCTCGACAAGGTTCTCTCCGACATGAAGCGGCACAAGAAGCTGGAGGAGCAGATCCTCAGGACCGGCCGAGATCTCTTCAGCCTGGACTCGGAAGACCCCTCGCCTTCGACCACTCCCGTCCGACCCACGGGAGGAGGGCTCTTCTTGAGGCAGCGGAAATACTGAGGGAACGGGGGGGGGGGGGCTCACCTCTGCAGCCCCCCGAGCGCGAGCTCGCTGGGAGAAGGAGCTAGCGACTGGAGGAGGGCAACGTGGTGGGCTGGACCGTGGTTTCGGGGGTTGTTTTTGTAACTGAGTGGTTACATTTTAAGTTTTTTTTATGCCAATCTTTAGTATCTAAATAAACGCTGTGCAGCTAACCCCTCACCAACTCCCCTTTATCCCCTGGCTGCGGAGGAGGGGTAGTTAAGCCGGAGAAACTCAGAAGTTCAGGCGGCTTTGCCGTTCCCTCCCCGCCCCTCTCCATTGGGGGCGGGGAGGGGGGGGGAACTTGGATAAGGAAGGCCCCAGGATTCCTTGGGAGTTGGGTGCAAGAGACTATGGACCAAAACTTTGGCTTTTCCTCCCAGGCTCCCAAAGTGATGGGTTTAGGAAGTGGAGCCCTTTTCCGAGGAGAGTGGGTTGCCTTCCCGGCGGAGTAAGCCCCTTCCTTCGCCCCATGCTCCGAGGGCCCTTTAAATGCTCCGGTCCCACCCCTCCTGGGCTGGGGCTGCCAGGAAGTCTACAACGGGGGGGGGGGGGGGGAAGACCTGCGACTCTTAAGGGATGAAATCTCGGCAACGCCGACAGCACCTCCCTCCCGGTGGCCCTGAGACCCCTCCGTAAGTGCTCTCCCTACCCCCGTTCCCACTTTCCCTAAGGAGTGTGTTAGGGCTGGGCGAGGTCGGGGTGGAAGACCGCTCGGTGACCCCCTAGCCGGAATCCTGGGGGTGCCGGGGAGACCCGGGAAGTGCTCAGATAGCAGGCTAGGAAGGCGTGACCCAGGTGAGTTGGTCCCCTTCTCCCCTCCCCACCGGCAGCCAGTTCCTGATCCTCCCTTTAGGCTGCCTCTCGTATCGGATTCGATGCCATTGCTAGGAAAGGCTCGAGCGTCGTTGGGGCTTTTCCCTAGCAGCCCTCTTCATTTCCGGAAAGGGCACTTGGCAGCGACCAGAACAAGTGGGTGTGCTGCTGGGAAGTGGCCCTGGGGGTCCTCGGAGAGTTCCCAACCTACCGAGTCTGTAAAACTTACCTCCTGATGGGAGTGCCCCTAGCCCCGGGATTTGTGGTTGAAGAGCGTTCTGGTCTCTTACCCGGAACTAGGCTTAGCATTCTCCTGCGGTTAAGAGACCCATTTAGTGCTGTCCACATCCCAGCCTCTTATCTGTCCTGAGGACAGACTTTTCCGATTGGCTCCCTGGCACACTAGACCAAATATCCCTTCTGGGGCGGGCCGGACTGAAGTGGAACGCAGTCTCCTACTCCTCCTCACCTACAAGGGGTCCGACTTTTGGGGTCAGCTTAGCCTCAGGGCATCCCTTTTCCCAATGGGGAGGGGCGGGGACTGTGTATGAGTCTGGGAGCTCTTGGACTGTACCGGATTAGGCCTGAGGACACTGGGAAGACTTATATACACCCACAGACTTTAGCAGTAGTTCTAGGTAACTTTCTTATCTTATGCTTGGCCTCAAATCAGCCCCATTGGGATATTAACACTTAATACAGTTTCTGTAACTTTTCTATAACTTGAGTTCAGTGTGATAATAGATCCTCTGGAATCCTCCTCTCCCTCTAATTTTGCATTTACCTTTATCAGTCTTTGGCCAGCCCTCTGGGCCCAAGTCCTCGAGGAAAGAGTGTCTCAGTGTTGAGGTCTAGGGGTGCTGGGAACCCCGAATTTGCCTCAAGCCTTCTTTCAGTCAAAGACAAGGTTTATTAAAACTCCTTATGAGCAGGATTTTAAGAATCCGCCCTATTGGCCAGATTCTAAGAAAACGAGCTAATACAAGCTGGCCAGACTCTTAAGAAATCTGAGCACTTTAATGGGGGCAAGATGGACCCTTTTGTACAGAAAGACTGCGGGAAGATTTGTATGTGATCAAGGAGTGGCCAATAGTTTGGGGTGATTGGGAGGTAAGAGAGAAGGGGTCTAGATGGAATTAAGGCATGGCGGAAATAGCCTGGGTGGTGCCAGGTGCAGACTGAGGGCCACAGTGGAAGGGCAGTTGAAAGAATTATACTGGCATGGGCCTGGTGCTTTGGGCAAATGCCAGACACTTGCCTCGGTGGCTTTAGGGTCGTTTTAGGGGCCCAGTGTAAATCCCATTCCATCCCCCATCATTTGGACCCACCCTTCTAATTTGGCTCTTCAGCCTTGACTCATTCTGGTATTCATAGTGGGTTTGCCAAGAGAAAAGCAGGAAGCAAAACAAATGGCCTGGAAACCAAAAAGGACCTTTAGAAATCATATAACTTGATAATGGGTGGGGCATTAGAGATTATGACTCTCCTTTTGCAGATAAGAAAACCTATCTAAGGAAGAGGAAAAAACCATGCTCCTGTTCTTGACCCCTAGTCTTCACTCCTGTCCCCTCAATAGGCTTCTCAGAGGTTTTTCCACTGACAGTTCTTCTTTAATAGTCCACTCTTACCAGTTCCCAAGAAGGTGCAGTGGGTAGAGGTGGGGAGTTTCTGAGTTCCAGTCTGGCCTCAGACCCTTAATAACTATGTGACTTGGGGCAAATCACTTTACGTTTCCCAGGTTCAGTTAATTGCATCTTCCTCACAGGGTTGTTAGCTATTATACACTAGCTATATATAGTAATTACTAGTTATAATTATTCATTGGTTAGGCCAAATGGAAACACCTGCCCCCAGAAATAAAAGCATATTGATATAAACGCCATCAGTGTTCATACATTCAACAGATGTCCCCAAAGTATCTATTATGGATACAAAGATAGTTTATAGGATGCAGTACCTTTCAAAGGAAAGTTATAAACAAGGTGTTATTAAAAGTAGTTTGTGGATCTTTCAACAGAAATTTAGTAAAGCATCTATTGTGTGCACTGGGTCCTGAGAGAGAACATGAGGGAGCTGGCCCAGCATAGAAGATAAAGAAGCAGACTTGGTCAAGAAACATTTTATAAATAATGTGTCAGTTCTCTATGCTCAAGATACTAATGTGAAAAAAGTCCTTGTTCTTGAGGGACTCTCGGGGAAGTAGCGTTAAAAAACACCTATGTACATGGTGAATTCGGGGTAGCATTGAGAGGAACTGGGAAAGACCCCTGTGGAAGGTGAGGTTTGAGCTGAGACTTTTAGGAGACAGGTGAAGAAAGATTGCATACCAGGCAATCGGGGAAAGACAGCTAAAAAGCACAAATTTGGGAGATGAGTATCTTGTGCAGGAAACAGCAAAGGGCCGGGTATCTACTGAACTCTAGAGTTAGATAGAACTAAGTAAAGTGTGAGAAGACTGGACAGGTAGGAAGCAGCTTGTGAAAGTCTTTAAAAGCCAAACAGAGGAGTCCTGGAAGTAATGGGGAGTCATTAGACTTTGAATTGGAGGAGGGTGAAACATGATCAAACTTGCACTTTAGAAAAATCACTTAGGTGATTGAGTTGAAGGTGGACTAGGGTGGGGAGAGACTTGAGTCAGGGAGGCCCGTCAGGAAGCAGTAGTTCAGGCGAGGTGATGAGGGCCTGCACTAGGGTGGTGGATATGAAAGGAGAGGAGACAATATCAGGACTTGACAATGGATTGGATATAGAGGAGGTGAGAGAGAGTGAGGGCTTGGAGGTGGCACCTAGGTTGTGAGCCTGAGTCACTTGGAGGATAGTGTTATCTCTTTATTTAGTAAAAGGCTGGTGAGGAAAAGGGGAAGGGAGAGAGATACTGAGGTTAAATTGTCTATGGGACATACAGTTTGAGATTTCTAGTAGGCGGATGGAGATAGGAGTCTGAAGGTCAGGAGGGTATTTCAGACATTTACTAGCTATGTGACCCTAGGCAAGTCCTTATGACTCAGCCTTTTCCTTGAAGGGGATAGCTCTTCCTCAACAGGATAGGGGTAAATGGTCCCTAACAGTCCGAGGGTAAACCTTCCCTTGAGTCAGATGAGTTTGAAATGGATAGGTAAGTCTGAACTTTGGGACAGTCTTCCACAAAGCTAAAATGCTGCCCTGGGATTCAGAGTCCTCTCTTCATCTGGGAGGTTTTACTATGATGGGTGAAGTCTGAAATAGTTGAGGAAAACAATGGTTCAAGCTTCCAAATATATTAATTTATTAAGCGATGCATGCTGATTGCATAACAGATCAAGACCAGACCTCCTCAGCTCACCCCTGGACCCTGAATACAGAAGGAGATGGATTTTTGTGCATTAAGAGAAAACAATTAACGAGATATAATCCAGGATACAAGATTTCTGATATCTAAGTGGAAGAAACATTAGGGACTTTCTAAGTTAGGTGGGAGAGCGTGAACAGGTACAATTTCCTGAAATCAGGAAGAGGTTTACCCCTCTCCCCCAAGTGTCTGTATTCAGTTAAAGGAACAAGGAAACAATAATTGGTGGATCAGTACTGGGCCAGTTTTCAGATTTGCTTTAGAGGTATAATTATGAGAAAACTACCTGCATCAATCTTCAGATCCAACTGGATTTCTGGTCACTTATAACCTAGGTCCTTAGTTAAGAGTCTCTAAGCAGCAGGTAGAGGTAGTCCAGCTTCCCAGCCATGAAGAGCTAGGTTTAAATAATGCAATAAAGTTTTCTCACAAGACAGAAAATGGACTAAACCCATAACTGAATAGAAAGGGAACTGAGCCAGATCCAGAATTAAGTCATAAGATGGAGTCAGTGTGGTTTACTCAATTTCCACATCCTCTGTGTCAATTTCCTTATTTGTCAGATGAAGAGGCTAGATTCAGTGGCCTCAGAAGTCTTTTCCAATAATAAAGCTATGAGCCTGTGAACCTTAGTATCATAGTTTATGGTCACAAATAGGGCCCGTCATCATAAATGCACTAACAAAGTACCGAGGAGTGCCATGTGAGATCCAAGGGGCACAGTTACTGCATGGGGTAAAATCAAGACAGATTTCATGGCAGAGGGGTTGTCTTTGAGTTCGGCATTAATAGAGGAGGAGAGATTCAACAGGCAAGGAAAGAGAAGAGAAGGCATTGTAAGCGTAGTAAATAGTATAAGCAAAGGATTGGTAGTAAATGAGTAGTGAATGTTTGAGCAGAACTGATCAGGTTCAGCTGGAGGGAAGGCTATGGCTAATGAATAGCAAAAGGAATTCAGACTTTACCAACGTGGAGGCACTGAAGACTTTTGAACAGAGGAAGTGATCTGTGATCTTGGATTTGGAGCTGGTGGGGGGGGGGAGCAAAAAACAACCTTAGAGGTCATCTAGTTAAACCCCCTCATCGTGCAGATGAGAAAACTGAGTCCAGCGGAGGTTAGGTCACACAGTGAATAAGTAGCAGAAAAGGAATTGAAGCCAAGGTATTGAATCTCTGTGTTCCCTCCATGAACCACCAGTTGTGTCTAAGATTATTTTGTTATTAAGGATGGATCACTCAGAGGAGAGAAAGTAGAGGGAAGAAAGCCTGTTAAGAGCCTTTTTTTCTTTCTGTGAAGTGGGTCCTGACCCGCTGGCCGGTTAAGGAACTCCAGAGATCAACCTGTCTGTTTTCCACCTTATCTCTCCGGAAGACTTCTGTCCCGCTTTTGGGATTCAGCCAAAGCAATACTTGGGGGAAAGTTTATATCTCTAAAAGTAGAGAGAGAGAGCAGATGAATGAATTGGGCATTCAACTAAAAAAAACTAGAAAAAGAATAAATAAAAAATCCCCAATTAAACACCAAAATGGAAATCCCAAAAATCAAAGGAAAAATTAATAAAATTGAAAGAAAGTAAGAAAACCATTGAACTAATAAAGCTAGGAACTGGTTTTATGAAAAGAAAAAAAAGATAAACCTTTGGTCAATTTGATTTGAAAAAATGAAAGAAGAAAACCAAATTACTTGTATCAAAAATGAAAAGCGTGAATGCACCACAAAGATGAAATTAAAGCAATGATTAGGAGTTATTTTGCCCAATTATATGCCAGTAAAACTGACAATCTAATTGAAATGGATAAATATTCACAAAAATATGAACTACCCATATTAAGAAGAGAAAAAAGAATACTTAACCCTATCTTTAAAAAAGTAATTGAACAGGCCATCAGTGAGCTCCCTCAGAAAAAATCCCAGAGACCAGATGAATTCATGAGTGGATTCTATGAAACATTTAAGCAACAACTATTTGGAAAAAAATAGGTAAAGAAGGAATCCTACCAAATTGCTCTTATTGACACAAATATGGTTCTGATACCTAAACCAGGGAGAGCAAAAACAGAGGAAGAGAACTATAAACTAATTTCCTTAATGTATATGGATGTGAAATTTTAAAATAAAATACTAGCAAGGAGATTACAGCAATATATCACAAAGATCATACACTATGACCAGGTAGAATTTATACTAGGAATACAAGGTCAGCATAATTGACCATATCAATAACAACAAAAATCATGTTGTGATAGATGCAGAAAAAGCCTTTGACAAAACACAATATACATTAAAAATAATAGATATCCTAGGAATCAGTGGAGCCTTTCTTAAAATCAGTAGTGTCTGGGGGCAGCTAGGTGACACAGCAAGTCTATGGATAAGGGATAAGTTCATAAATAAACAAATGATAAAGACTGCAAAGATAAAATGAAAAATTTTAATGATATAAAATCAAAAAGCTTTTGCACAAGCAAATGGAAACAGATAATTGGGGAAAAAATCTTTGTGACATTTCACTGATAGTTATAATTTCCAGGATAGGGCAGCTAGATGGCGCAGTGAGTAGAGCACTGGCCCTGGAGTCAGGAGGACCTGAGTTCAAATCCAGCCTCAGACACTTGACACACTAGCTGTGTGACCTTGGGCAAGTCACTTAACCTCAATCGCTCTGCCTTACCCCTGCAAAAAAAAAGAAAAAGTATCTACCTAAGATCAAGAGCAAGTATTATCTTTAATGGGAATAAACTTGAGGACTTCCCGTAACATCAAGGGTAAAGCAAGGATGTCCATTATCACCATTATTATTCAATATCATGCTAGGAATGCTAGCTATGGCAATAAGACAAGAAAAAGAAATTGAAGGAATAAAAATAGACAATGAGTAAATAAAATCATCACTTTTTGCAGATGGTATGATAGTATACTTAGAGAACCCTAGAGAATCAACTAAAAAACTAGTTGAAACAACTTTAGCAACATTGCAGGATATTGTCCCATGTAAATTCAATAAAGGTAAATTGAGGTACATAACTCCAAGCAAAATCAGTTTATTGGCAGTGACCCATACAGCTGTTAACAAAGTGGGCTAGACTAGCCACTGCAGTAAAGCCAGTAACTCCAGTGAGAAGGTTACCCTCTTTATTGACACGCAGCAAAGAAGGGGGTCTTGGTCAGTCCTCATGACACGTTATAATTGGCTATACTAGGAAAAGTGGGCTGGCATTCAGGTGAAACTTAGTTTTCTGTTAGAATAGTCAACTTTTCATTTTTATGATGCTTATTTGCCATGTCCATCAAAGTTTCTGTTGGCTTTGGTTTGAAGTTCACCATCCTCAGTGGATGTCAGTGTTATCAATTACATTACTCTCTAAATGGTCTTTTTTGCTTATGCTCAGTAAGAGCTTCCACAAGATGACATGACCAAGTGTCGCATGAAATTTTTATTTTTAGTTGTCTTTAGGCTTCTAATGAAACAATTGCTTCAGTTCCTTTGTCTTTCCAGGAAGAATGTGTGAGCCATCCTTCCCATTTGGCTTAATTCTTTTGTCTTTTGATTTCACTTGTGAGACTGTCTCTATTGATACGGGTCATTTCTTCTAAAAATATATCCAGTCATTGGCTATTGGACATAAAATCCCACATTTAGAGTATTTGCTCTTGAGTTCATCTTTATATATGTCTAAAAGTTGCGTTTCTTAGCACCTTCTACCCTCTTTTCTACCATTCTGCCGCCATTTCTGTGAGGGAGTCATACAAGACTGAGGATCGTTGTTTGTTTTCTCCTTCAAGGTTGCTTTTGCCAGAGAATCTTATCACCTAGTGGGCAACCAGCTGGTGATGAGCCTCTCTATATGTAGTATCTACTTTGGTATTCAATCTGTCACCAGAATTGTATTTGAAGCCTTTCTAGTATAGTAGAGTCTTCCAGATCTTAAAATTTATTCATAAACCCTTCAAGGAACCAGGATCACTTCCATGAAATAAGGCATTAGAGAAGGATTTTGCATAGTTTTATTATTTTAAAAACTTAAAATCAGGACTTGCTAAGGGTAGGCTTGGGAGAGCCTAGGATCTTAGGGCTATTAGCTCAGTGGTCATCTAGTCTAACCCATACCTGAACAGGAACTTCCTGGACAACATCCCTGGCCAGCAGTCATCCACTGGAGGAATGGCACTGAAGGAGAATCCCCTACCTCCATTCCTTTTTTGGGCAATTCTTAATTATTAGGGAGTTTTTACTTACATTAAGCTAAAATCTCCTTCCCTGAAACATCTTCCTGTGGTTCCTCATTCCTCCCTCAGGAGCCAAGCAAAACAAGTCTAATCCATACCTCTTCCATATGATGGCCCTTGTAATAGATAATGGCCCCCAAATCTTCTTTTTCTCATGCTAAGGATCTTGAGTTCTTACAACCATACTGCCATGTGAGGAGGAATTGGGGAGGTGCCCTTAAGCAGCATGAAGGGTACCCCTTTTTGTTTATTTTTGAGGCAGTTGGGGTTAAGTGACTTGCCCAGGGTGACACAGCTAGTAAGTGTCTGAAGCTGGATTTGAACTCGGGTCCTCCAGACTCTAGGGCCAATGCCCTATCTGCTGTGCCACCTAGCTGCCTCTTTGTTTTTATTTTGCTGGTCTATGTTAAAAAGGGAAGCAATCAAAGTTTTCCCCAGGAGCCTAAAATCCATTTTTTGTTTAACCTTTTTTCTTAGCCTTGGTTCTCTCCCTCCCTTTCTTCATTTTTCTTCTCTGCTCCCTGTGGCCCCTTCCCTATCATTCATTTGTATTCTTTTTCCCCATACCAGGAATCCTGTATTAACCACTCCTGATTCCTGCCATCTTGACTCTGAAGTCACCATGGCAAATAAGGGCGATTCCATCATCCGAATCCCCCCATATCACTTCATTCATGTGCTTGACCAGAACAGCAATGTATCCCGTGTGGAGGTTGGGCCCAAGACCTACATCCGGCAGGACAATGAAAGGTCAGTATGAGTTCAGGAACCACTGAGTCCTGAAAAGGAAAGATATAGAAAAAGAAAAATTTTGGGCAGGAGAGGGGTAGGAATATTTCCTGATCTGGCTATACTCTCTCCAGGTCATTCATTTCTGTCCTTATTTCCAGAGAGGAGTGATAGCTCATCCAAGCTAGTGTGGACAGGCAAAAGGGTTTTGGTCTGTTGGAGGAATATGTTCCTTGCTCACCCATTCTAACCTTTCACTTATTTGGGAGTCCATGTCTTCATTTTTCATCCTCCAATTGGCCTGCCCTCTTGGGGATATGTCTGGCTACATGGGAGGAGTTAGAAGAGGAGGGAAGGTCTTTGCAGTCCCTCATACTTTCCTCTTATTCACCAGGGTACTGTTTGCCCCAGCGCGCATGGTTACGGTCCCACCACGACATTACTGCATTGTAGCTAACCCTGTAGCCCGAGATAGAGGGGGCTCTGTGCTGTTTGATGATGCTACAGGACAAGTGCGACTTCGGCATGCAGACCTAGAGATCCGGCTGGCCCAGGACCCCTTCCCACTGTACCCAGGGGAGGAGCTGAAACAGGTACCCAGAATATCTCCTGTGTCCTTGCTGTGCAAGGGCTGGAAGACAAAGGAAAAATGGGTGAAGGGCAGGGCTTTTGCTAACTCCAAAATTAGGTTGTATAGAGTTGAATTAGCAAGGGAATCCTTCCTAACCTACCCACCCTAACCTCCTCTTCACTTCTGCGCATTGGCATTCTCTATGGAATACTTGTCATTCTTTTAACACATTCATACTTTCTCACCTCCATATTTTTGCTTACAGTTGCCAGTACCCCTCTTTGCCTGTTAATGAATGACCAGTGACTAAATGATTCTGCTGAGCTGCTGTGGAGCTGATTTCTTACAGAGTTTTCTTGGGGGCCATGGCAACACTCTGTTGGTCCTTTTAAACATTTCATTTGTTGACACAGATAACATCACCCTTATAGAATTATTAAAAACAATAAAGTGGTGGGATAGAATCAGAAAGGGAAGAAATCCCTGGGTGGGATTTCCCCATTGACCTGACCTGAGTTACTTGAACAAGTCATTTACCTCCAAACTTCATCATCTTTATTTTTTTTTAATTTTTAAACATTTTATTTAAAATTTGGAGTTCAAAATTCTATCCCTCCCCCCTCCCTAAGATGGTAAGCAGTTAGATATTGGTCATACATGTACAATTATGTAAAACATTTCTATATTAGTCATTTCGTACAAGAAGATTCAAATAAAAGAAAAAAAGGGCAAGAAAGAAAGTGAAAAATAGCCTGCTTCAGTCTATATTCAGTCAATATCAGCTCTTTCTCTGGAGGAGGATAGTATGCTTCATCATTAGTCCTTTGGGATTGTCTTGGATCATTGTACTGCTGAGAACTAAGTCAATCACAGTTGATAACTGTACAGTGTTCTGGTTCTGCTCACTCAGCATCAGTTCATATAAGTCTTTCTAGGTCTTTCTGAAGTCTGCCTGCTCATCATTTCTTATAGCACAATAATATTCCATTACATTCACATACCACGGCTTGTTCAGCCATTCCCCAATTGATGGGCATCCCCTCAGTTTCCAATTCTTTGTCACCACAAAAAGAGCTGCTATAAATATTTTTGTACAAATAGGTCCTTTTGCCTTGTTTTGGATGTCTTTAGGATATAGTCCTAGCAATGGTATTCCTGGATCAAAGGGTATGCATAGTTCTATGGACCTTTGGGCATAGTTCCAAATTGCACTCCAGAATGGTTGGATCAGTTCACAACTCCACCAACAGTGTATTAGTGTCCCAGTTTTCCCACATCCCCTCCAGTATCCAACATTTTCCTTTTTTGTCATGTTAACCACTCTAATAAGTGTGAGGTGGTATCTTAGGGTTGTTTTAATTTGCATTTCTTTGATCAGTAGTGATTTAGAGCATTTTTTCATATGATAATAGATAGCTTTGATTTCTTTATCTGAAAACTGCCTGTTCATATCCTTTGACCATTTATCATTTTGGGAGTGACTTGTAGTTTTATAAATTTAACTCAATTCTCTATGTATTTGAGAAATGAGGTCTTTATCAGAGATACCTGTTGCAAAAATGTTTCCCCAGTTTTCTGCTTTCCTTATAATTTCAGTTGCATTGGTTTTGTTTGTCCAAAAACTTTTAAATTTTATATATTTGAAATTATTTATTTTCACATTTTGTAATGCTCTCTGTATCTTCTTTGGTCCTAAATTCTTCCCTTATCCGTAAATCTGACAAATAAACTATTCCATGCTTTCTTCATTTGCTTACTTCATCATCTTTAAATGAAGGCATTGGATCAGAATGGCATTTAAGGTCCCTCCTTTCTCGTTAGGCATCTGTGAGCCTATGACTATTCTGGACAGAGCAGCCACAGAATGTATGTATTTAGAGTTGCTTATCCCATGTATTTTACCCTAGACCCCCTCTCCCCTATAATACATACTCTCTCTTTCCCGGTAACTTCCGTAATTATTCTGTTTTCCTCAGGAGGAAACATCTCACTTCATATTACTTTCAACTGTTTCCTGCTGAAGGAGTGTGTGTGTGTGTGTGTGTGTGTGTGTGTGTGTGTGTGTGTGTATATAATATTTTCATACACACGTATTTGTTTATATGTACATATGTGTATATATGTGTACATTCATACACATGCACACACATTTGGCCAGGCAACAATTACCTCCTCATAGAGTGAAACAAAAAAAATCTGTTGCTGGTTTTTTTTCTAAAACATTAGATTGTTTTGGTTAACTGGTTTCTGACCCTCTCCATTGATTGCTGCTGCAGAACCTATACCTCAGGGAGATACTCACTCTGATATAGCAGAGCCTAGAATAATGTACATAAAATAGGCAGAAAGTTTGAATTGGAAGTTACCTTAGACTTATAAACTGAGTCATCAAGGGGATGAGGGCTCCGAAGCCATTTATTTTAATCCAATCAGAAGCATTTATGAAACACCTACTATGTGCCAGGTAAGACCAGAATGAAATAGTACCTGCCTTCAAGAAATGGGGGTAATTTGGGGTAAGGTATTTTTTCTTGAAGAAAGTAGGATAGTTATGGAAGCTGGGGGGGAGGCATTTAGATTCTGTGTTATAGGGGAGGAGAGTTTGAGGTAGGTATAAGCAAGATTAAGCTACTTTTCCTAAGACAGCCCAGACCCTTTAGTCATATTCCAGCTGGGGAGAGAACATGACTACAATATAGATATATACAAATCAGATACAAAATAACTTTGTGTGTATGGGGTCTGTAGTGGTAGGGAGACATTAGTAGCTCAGGAGTCCGGGAAGGACCTCATGCCAAAAGTGGCTGAGGAAATCAGAGATTCCAAGAGGTGGAGGAGCAGAGGAAGAGCATTTGGCAGGGGGAGGGGAGCAGCCAGTGCAAAGGCTTATGATGACATGAAACATCACGGGGAGAGCAACAGGAAACTCCCTTCTAAGATACTCGCTAAGGTCAACCAACCTCCACTGGAAGTTTTTCCAATAATGAGGCAATTCCTTGTTTCCTGAGGTAGCCTATTCCGTTTTTTCCCTCAACTCTCTTAGGACATTTTTTTTTTAAATTATAGGATGTTCCAAAAGTCTTAGTGCAGTTAGAACAATTGAAGCTTAAGACTACACTAAGACTTTTGGGATACCCTATTTAGTGTTAATACCTACCTCCCTATAATTTTCACCATTTTGTTCCCAGTTTTTCCCTCTGTAGCTAAATAAAATAAAGCCAATTTCTTTTCTACATGTCAACCCTTAAAAGTATCAAAGGTATCTATCATGTCTCCTCTGAGTCTTTTTTTTCTAATTTTACTTTTTATTCTGAGTAGAAAATAAATGTTTTCGTGACTCCCTCTCTCTCCTTCTCTCCCCTGCTCTTTCCCTCTCTCTCCCTCCAGCCTTCTTTCTAGCTCCATTCCAATCTTCCTTCTCTTCTCCCTTCCCATCATCTGCACTGGAAAAAAAATCTCTTTTAATGAATATGTATAGTCAAAAGCAATTCCCATATTGGACATGTCCAAAAATGTATGTCTCATTCTACACCAGATGATAAGGTTATCACCTGTCAGGAGGTACCTACTGTGCTTCATCATAAGTCCTCTAGGATTGTGATTAGTCATTGTATTAACCAGAATTAAATCTTTCACAGTTGTTCTCTCCTTTCCTAAGGCTAAACATTCCCAGTTCTTTCAGCTGCTCCTAATTTGGCATGGTCTCCAATACTTTTACTATCTTGGTTGCCCTTCTCTGGATGTCCTCCAGTTTATGCATGTCCTAAAATGTGTTACCCAGAACTGAATTTAGTGTTTCAAACGTGGTCTGACCAATTCAGATTACAGGGAGACTATCGCTTCCCTAGTCATAGACAGTTCACTTCTATTAAGGTAGGCTAAGACAGCATTAAGTTTTTGGATATTTTCCTGGTTCTCCTATCTGTACAGCCACTCTTTCTCAGGCTCTTTTGCTAGTCTTTAGTGTCGTCTCCATGGGTATCCCCCTCTGTCCTAGGACCCATTGTTACTATCTTACTAATATCATGATCTCACAGGGTTCAATTAGCATCTCTGTGCAGAAGATTCCCAGCTATATATCCAGCCCCAGTCTTTCTGCTGAGCTGCAGGTACTATCTCCTGCTGCACCTCAGGCATTCTTCTCCAGGCTCCACTCCTGACTCTCTGAACTTTCTCTATCACACCACAGCAGTATTCCCACCCTAGAATTTCATTCTTTCCCATGGCCCCTTCTGATTGTCTGGTTCCTCCAGGCACCTCCATTTTAAGGAAGGCACCCAGGCCATCCATGCCTTCATTCCTCACTGGGCTCCATTCCTGGCTATCCAGATTTTCTCTACTGTCTTTCCTTCCCTGCTTTCCCTCCCCTTATCCCCTCCTTTTTAATTTCTTTACATGTGTTGTCTTTCATTAGTATGTAAGATCCTTGAAGGCAAGGAATATATTTCTTTCTGCTTATATTTGTATCCCTGGGGTGTACAGGTGTTCAGAGAAGACTAGTACCTCTGGTGTGAGTGCTGCTTTCCACCTTAGGTGTTCACCTGCCGCCCAGCTCTTAATTGTGGCTCCAGGAGGCTGTAGCATGTGCAGCAGCCACATCCCAGTAAACAGTTTCAGCAGATGGACTAAACCAGGTTGAGGGTAACTGGGGGGCCTTAAATGCCTTGGTGATTTAGGGGGGTGTCTAACCCAGGCATGTGAAGACTTCCCCAAGTGGAATGTTCAGATGAGAACAATTTGTTCCAACATCCATGAAGGTGGCTGAAGCAGGTGCTGTGGAGCGCTTAGAGCATGGCAAGACACTGAAGATGCCACAGGCATCTACTGCACTTTAGGCTGTCACCGGTCATCTTGACTCACCACTGGAATTCAGTGACTCTGGAAAAGAGAGCGAGGCTGACAACTTTGCACAACTTTACCTCCCTTAAATCCGGTTATGTGCAAGTCAAAAGACATTGCCCATACCATTTTCCCATTTTTACCTACCTCAAAGTCCAATGTTGATAGGCAAGTGAGGATACACTAGGAGTATAGTCACACCCTGCACACAGGGGGCCGAGGGCTTAGGGTCCTCTTCTTGAAGCAGTGGGATTCGGCAGCCTGCTGGCTATCTGAACAGCCTTTTTTAAAGACCACACTGCTCAACTCCTGGCATGAGGAAGGGGCTAGAAAAGGTGCCCTAAAAATTACCTGCTTCACCTAACCTAACCCTGGTCTGCTTAATGTGGGAGGTGGCTACTGTGGGAAATGACTGACTTAGACCCTGTTTTGTTTAGACCCCTAGCTTATTTTCAATGAGCATTATTCAGTTTGATATGATTCCATAAGGGTAGTGATTATTTCTGTTATACTTATCCATTAATATACATTTAGTCAGCATGATCCAATAGTATTAGTACATATTTACATATTTTTATTTGGGGATTAGATAAGGTAAGATAGATTCTTTCTTATAATAGGCCCTGAAACTTTATGACGTTTTAAGTTCAATTTCTTGTTATAAAGTTCACTTCCTTAATCATAGGCAGATAACTAGAGAACCTCCACCCTTTCTTTCTGCTGAGTAAGTAACCAAGCCCAGCATGGTGGAGATGACTCAATGATATGGAAGGTCCCCCAGCTATTTTTGATTACCCCTCTACCTTATTCCTTTGTGGGAAGAGACAGACCTATGGGCACTTGACCAACAGGTGACCCTGTCTTCAAGTTGCTGAAGCTGCCTACAACTCTCTATGGCTGATATGGGGCCAGTGAATGGCAATCAGCTCTGCCCATTTTTGGAATCTTCTACTGGTCATTGATTTGTAGGCTTGAACTGAAGGTTCTCCTGGAAGATCAAGATATAAGTCTATCAACCAGCAAGACTGTATTTTACTTTGCCTCATCTGTATCTTCTGGGTATCAAGCACTATAAAACTAAAGCCCTGGAAGAAGGGGGCATCTCAGGTGGTGAGGAAGATTGGAGGTCCTATTCATTAAGGGGGATGGGGTAGGAAGGTAGGTTCTTTTGGCTCAAAGATTAAAGGGGCCATCCCTTGATTAACTTCTTAAAGAGGCCTATTCACTGAATGGGCCTTACCTCACTCACAGTGAGCACCTGAAAAGATCTTAGTCTAAAAGGGCCAGGGTCTCCCAATGCATCCTGGGCCCTCTCCAGTTGTCCTGATGAATATCTGGCCACTGGACCTAGATAGCTTTGGAGGAGAAAGTGAGGCTGCCCTCCATCACTCAAATCAAAGTCAGCTGCAAATCATGTCGTCATTTCCCTGGTGTCATGGTCTTCTTGGAGAACGAAGGACAAACACAACAATTGGCTCAGAGCTCTGCCTCAGTTTCTTTTATTGTAGATTGTACATTTTTGGCCCCTACACTATCCCACCCTGCAGTCAAAACACAAAAAAGTGCAACAGCTTTTTCAAAGATAATTCCATTCTCTATTGGTACATGGAATGTGCACACACTTATGGACAACACAAAATCCAGTAAACCTAAAAAACAAACAGTTCTTGGTGCAAGAGAACCCAGCAGATATTGTATCCAGATAGCAGTCCTGAGTGAAATAAGGCTGGCAAATGAAGGCTAGTTTACCAAAGTCAGAAGTGGATATGCATTTTTCTGGAGTGGCTGCAGTGATGGGGAGAGTGGTGAAGCTGGCGTAGGTTTCGAAATCTAAACTAATCTAGTCAATAGACTTGTATGGTGTGCAGCTTTTTGTTCACAGATGATGGTGCACTCAATGCAGTCTCTGAGGCTGAGATGCAGCAAAGTACGGATCGATTTCCTGCTGCTTGTGCTAATTTTGGCCTAACAATTAACAGAGGTCTTCTACCAGCCAGCATCACACAAGTCATACATGGAACCATCGGTTACAGAAAACAGAAATTTTTAATGTTGTGGATAAATTCACTCACCTTGGCAGTATACTTTCAAGGCATGCACACATGGATGATGAGGTTGATGGATGTATTGCCAGAGCTAGCCACGTGTTTGGGAAGCTTCAAAGGAAAGTATGAGAGAGAAGAGGTACTAGGCTACCTACCAAACAGAAGGTCTATAGAGCTACTGTGCTGACCTTACTGTTGTATGTCTGTGAAACCTGGACAGTATACCAGAGCCATGCCAGGAAACTGAATTGCTTCCATTTGAATTATCTTAGAAAGATTCTTAAGATAACCTGGCAAGATAAGATAGCAGACACTGAGGTCCTTTTTCCAGCTGAACTGCCAAGCATTTAAACTCTACGGCAGAGAGCGCAACTCCAATGGGCTGGCTACGGTTTTTTTGAATGCCAAATGCACATTTGCCTAAAACACTATTTTACAGAGAACTCACACAAGGCAAGCGCTCACATGGAGGTCAGAAGAAACAGCACAAGGACGCTCTCAAGGTCTATTTGAAGAACTTTGGAATCGATGGCAGACACTGACAGAGGACTACCCAGCTTGGCACGCCCGAATCAAAGAAGACACCGTGCTCTGTGAGCAAAGGAGAATTTCTGTAGCTCACGGGAAACATGAGATGTGCAAATTTAGAGACATCTCTGTTTCAAATGTTCACATGGACTATTTCTGCCTTCCAAGCTTGGGTTGGTGTAATCAACCACAGTCCGTCACATCTTGACCCCAACATAGTGATGTCATTTTGGTCCTCTTCAAGCAACCAACCATTTGTACCCCTAGTGCTTAACATAGTGCCTGGTACATAATGAGGGCTTAATAAATGCTTGTTGACTTGACTTGCTGCATAATACATTTGACCCACATAGAGCTCATAAAATACTTTAACAACCTCTGGTCCTTTCCCTGAGAATTTTTGTCTACCCGTACGTCCCAGTTTTGTACTCATAAAATTTTTTATTTGTTTTTCAACTAAAATGTTCGACTTTAAATTTAATAGGATAGAAAAAAACTTATTAAATTTGGCCCACTCTTCTACCTGTTCTGATATCCGTGGATCTCTATTCTCTCATGAGGTACAGTCATTCTTCCTCATGGGATCTGCCTGTTTCCCAAACACTAAGGACAGCACCCAATAGAGAGCTTTCTGCTAGACAGCTCTAGCTAGCTAGCTCCTTCCAGGTTGGTATTGCTATTTTTTATTATTTACTTCCAGTCTTTTACCTAGTTCTAAATCTCCCTAACTGCCAACTTATTTTTCACATCTGTCTGTCTTGTTCTCAACAACATTGTGAGAGATTTTTACTAGTGCCCTGCTGAAATTTGTCTATGATATTTTCTGAATCTGATAACTTAAAAAAAAAGAAACCATCCAGAATTATTTGTTCTTAGTGAACCCATACTGGCTCATAGTAATTACTAGTTTTCTTTCTCAGGATCCAAAAACCACCCATTTAAAAATTTTGTCAAGAATAAACTTACTAGCTTAAAATTTGAGAATCTGCCTTCTTCCATTCTTTTTTTTTTTAATTAGAACATTTGAATGTCTCTAATAATACTTCCTCCTATTACTCATGACTCTGCTTAACTGCCATTGGTAATTTTTTAATTGCATATGCAAGTTCTTTCAGGATTCTGGGATAGAGTTCACCTTGGCAAAGTGGCTTGACCATAATTGAAAGCAGCCATAATCTGTCTTACCACTTCATCTCTTGACTTTTGTTTCAATTGCCTGTTAACCATTTTTGTTTAACCTTTCCCAGTCCAAAGGTCGTTCTTCTTGGTAGAGGGGAAAAAAAGCCAAAATGGAGTAATTCTGCCTTCTTTTAGCCTTTGTCATTGTCATATCCACCTTGAGGAGTGGTCTTCTGCCTGCTTTTTTTCCTGTTGCTTTTATCTTTGTTTTTAAAACCCCATTTTACTGTCATTACTTTTTGTTGCAAGTCTCAGCTCTTTCAAGGCTTGGCATTCTTACAGATTCAGGATACATTTTTGTATTTTCTCAGTTACTTTGCTCATTTGCTTTTCCAGATTCAGAGTTTATCAGTGATGTCTCTACATAACCATTTGGTCTCTCATTAACACATTTTTCTTACTCATGGGAATCATTTATATTCACCAGCAGAATTCATTCTGGAGAGGTGCCTGCCTTTTTCTCCCCTCTCCCTTCAATCCTTTGTTAACCTACTTTTCCTTAAGAATTTCAGGCTGTGGGATCCTATTCTTCCTCTGAACCCTTTGAAATATGTTCTTATAGAAATGATGAGCAGGCAGATTTCAGAAAAACCTGGAAAGATTTGCATGAACTGATGCAGAATAGAGTGAGCAGAACCAGGAGAACATTGTATACGGTAACAGCAGTATGTCTGATGATCAATTTCGATAGACTTAGCTCTTCTCAGCAATACAATGACCTGAGACAACTCCAAAAGACTCATGATGGAAAATGCTATCCACATCCAGATAAAGAACTGTGGGGTCTGAATGCAGATTGAAGCATACTATTTCTCTTTTTTTTCCTTTCTCATGGTTTTTCCTTTTTGTTGTGATTCTTCTTTCACAACATGACTAATGTGGAAATGTTTAATGTGATTGTACATGTATAGCCTATATCAGATTGCTTGCTGTCTTGGGAAGGAGGTAGGGGTGGGAGGGAGGGAGGGAGAAAAAAAACTTGGAACTCAAAATCTTATACAAATAAATGTTGAAAACTATCTTTACATGTAATTGGAAAAAATAAACTACCAAGTGGGGAAGAAAAGAAATATGTTCTTGTAAAATTAAAGGGCATGACAAAATGTGTCAGTATTCCTGTGTTATCCTAGTGATAACTAAATGCTAAGGTGGCACCATCACTCCCTCCCACGATTCCCATCATTTCACCAGCCAGCTTTTAATCTAGACCAAGAGTCTTAATTACCCTCTTTTTATAGAGGAGGAGGCTTGAGCTCAGAGGGATTAAGCAACATATCCAAGGTTGTACAAAGCTATTAATTGGAAGAGCCAGGACTCAGACCCTGAGCTTGGGATTCCAGTCCAGTGCTCTGTGTACTACACCACACAATAGTGTGATACTTGGGCATTTACTACTTATGCCTAGGAAAGGGTTTTCCACTCTTTGATTCACAAAATACACAAAATTCTCCACTGATAGTTTGGGGAAAACCAGACCTAAAGATATAGAAAGAAGGGTTGCTGCTAAGAGTCCCTTTTCAGCCCTCTTGGTATATGGCAGAGCTTGATTACCCAGTCCTGTAATTGGGATCCCACCTTGGGATCCCACCTTGAATTTCAGGTCCTCCTCTCCAGATCTTTGAGAGCCCTAATTCTGAGGGTCCCAGAGATGGAGCATGGATTTCTCTTCCTCTCTGCTAGGACATAACCCCACTGCAGGTGGTCCTGCCCAATACAGCACTGCACCTTAAGGCCTTGCTTGACTTTGAAGATGAAAATGGAGACAGAAGAATAGCAGGAGATGAGTGGCTGTTTGAAGGGCCTGGTAAGGCTTTTGTCTCCCTAATGGTCATTGACTCTGTAGGACAGGGGTAAGAAACCTGTGGCTTTGAGGCCACATGTGGCCCTCTAGGTCCTTGGGCAAGGCCCAAGTTTTACAGAACAAATCCTTTTATTAAGGGGATTTGTTCTGTAAAGTTTGGATTTAGTCAAAGGGCTGTGCTTGAGGACCTAGAGGGCCACATGTGGCTTCGAGGCCGCAGGTTCCGCACCCCTGATGTAGGACTTGACCCCATTGTGGAAGTTTCACCCTGGGTAGGGTAAAAAGGATCCCTGATCACTTACCTCTCCTGACCTTCCTGTTCTTTCCCTTTCCTTTATTTTGTCAGTCATGAAAACAAACCCCAAACTCTGAAATAGTTTTAGAAAGAAATTTATTCGGTCATTTGGTATAGGGGAGAGAGAGAGAGAGTATGTGTGCAGGAAAGGGTGTGGCTCCCTATCCTCCAGGCTCTGGAAGGTTTACTTTATCTAGGATCCAGGACCTGAGAGGAACTCAGAATTCCTTATAGCCACCTATGGCATTCCCTGGAAATTACTGAGGTCAGGGTGACATTCTAGGTTCAGACCATCTCTAATCACATAAAGTTAGACCTAAACAATTTGATGGTGAGTTTTCTGAACATTATAATAAAGCATTTCCCACACTTTCCGTGCCAACCTCCTAGGCACATACATCCCCCAGAAGGAGGTAGAAGTGGTGGAGACGATCCAGGCCACAGTGATCCGACGCAACCAGGCTCTTCGACTCCGAGCCCGGAAGGAATGTCAGGACCGGGATGGCAAAGAGAGGGTGACAGGTAAGGGGAGAGAGAAGGCCTAGAGGCAGGTGAGTTGGGGGTGAAGCAGGGAGAAAAGCATGATCTGGAGTGGGGAGAACGAGGATAAGGGTAGATACGTTTATAAAGGGAAGGGTTGGGGGGAAGGAGGAAGGTTGGAAGAAGCCGTGGATGCCCGGTTCTTTCAAAGAAGCCTCAGGAACATGGTAGAGGCCCTACATGGAGAAATAGTTGTTTGAAGTAAAAAAAAAAAAAAAAAGCCAAAGTATCTGAAGGAAACTGAAAGATGTATAAAATAACAAAAGCATTGCTGAGGTCAGAAGGCAAGAGAAATGAATAATAAGGAGTGAAATTCATCAGCTAGAATTTTGTTAGGTTTTTGAGACTAGAGATAGGTAGCCTCTCAGTCCTTGCACCCCCTCTCTCTGTTATGAGGAGGGGCATTCATGACCAGTACCCAGTGAGATGGTCTTTTCAGGGTTTTGCCAAGTTTCTAAGCCTTTAACATGACCCTTTCCCTCCTTGCTTAGGGGAAGAATGGTTGGTACGCTCAGTGGGGGCTTACCTCCCAGGTGTGTTTGAAGAAGTTCTGGATGTGGTCAATGCTGTGGTCCTCACAGACAAGGTACATAAGCTCTGGGGGAATGAGAGGGACCCCACAAAGACTAAAGGAAACTGGGTGGGGAGACTACTACAGGCAGTGTGGTTTGGGAGTGGAGGGGATGGATAAGGGAATGTCACAGGAGATAACAAGTAATGATCATTCTAAGTTCACTGAAAGATGGGATTCAACCCTCTTTTCAAGAATCTCTTGCCCGGTGATTCTTAACCCTGGGGTCTCTGAATTTTTTTTAATTTTGGTAATGATATTTCAGCAGCCTTGGTTTCCTTTGTAATCTTATTCATTTTATTTTATGCATTTAAAAACCCTGTTCTGAGAAGGGGTCCACAGGCTTTACCAGGCTCCCAAAGGGATCTGTGGCACAAGAATAATTTAACCTCATTCTAACCTGCCTTGCAGGTGTTGGGGAGTCACCCTGGAATTAGGATAAATGGAAGACCTTTCAATATCAGTATAGTTTTCCTAAGCCACTTGGATCAGGGAGGAAGTGGTCAGGGGTAAAGGGTCAGAGATCATATCAGGGTCAGGAAGGGTAAGAAAGGACCAGTTGGGGAGTTGATGGTCAGGATTGTTGTGAGGCTCAGATGAGCTAACGTGCAAAGTGCTAGCAGCAAACCTTAGCTATTGTAAAGGGCAGCACTACTGTGGTGACTCTTGGTCATTGAGTGGGAGATCACATCCTTTTTGATTTTTTTAGAGGCCAAAGGTCCTTCTAGCTTCCATCTCCCCTCTCCACAGATAGCGCTGCACCTCCGGGCCCTGCAGAACTTCCTGGATGTGAGAGGCCAACTCCACCATACAGGAGAAGAGTGGCTGGTCACCCAGGCAGACGCAGAAGCCCACGTGCCTGACGTTTACGAGGAGGTGCTGGGAATTGTGAACGTCACTACCCTGGGTCCACGGAACTACTGTGTGATCCTGGACCCAGTGGGGCCCGACGGCAAGAACCAGCTGGGACACAAGCGTGTGGTGAAGGTGAAGGGGCTGGCAGGGTTGGGGTACGTACAGGAGGTGTGAACAGTTCAGGAAGAGTTGTTCATTCCCTGACTCTGTGTCTTTTCCTGACAGGGGGAGAAATCCTTCTTCCTTCATCCTGGAGAGAGGTTGGAGGAAGGGATCCAGGAGGTATTTGTGCTGTCAGAAGATGAAGGGCTGCTCCTGAGGGCCCTACAGGCCCTGGAGGAAGGAGATGACGGGGAGCGGGGTGAGAAAAGGCGGGCAGGAGACCGCTGGCTGATTCGGGGGCCCCTGGAATATGTCCCCCCAGCCAAAGTAGAAGTCCTAGAGCGACGACAGGCCATCCCTCTGGACGAGAACGAGGGCATCTATGTGAGAGACGTCAAGACTGGCAAGGTGAGCCTGGAGCCCAGGGTAGGACTCGCTTCCAAACCCAGACCTGCAGTTGAAGAATAGTAATAATAGCTAGGATTTATATAGTCCTTTAAAGTTCATTTACTTATGTAGCCCTTTAACGTTCCTGAAAAACTTTACATGTGCTGTCTCGTTGGGTCCTGACAACAACCCTGTGCATCTTGCAGATGAGGAAACTGAGGCAGACAGGTTAAATCACAGAGTGTCTGAGGCTGGATTTGAACACAGATCTTCCTGACTCCAAGTCTGGCACTCTCCCCATTGTGCTGCCTTGATTGATCTGAAATGGCCTCAGTCACCTGAATTAAAACCTCATGAGGCCTGCCACAGAATGGGCTGTGGAGCTATAGAACCCCACGCCGACCTCCAAGCTGCTATGGAAACACTTGATCTCCCTTTTCTGGCCCCGTACCTCACTTCTCCACCAAACCCCTCATTTTTTTTTAGATGATGAAACAGAAGCCCAGAATGAAAAAGTGTAACCTTCCCTCAGTCAGTCAATAAGTCAGATGGCTAATAAGTGACAAAACTCCAGTCTAATACAATGAACACTTATTAAGCACCTGCTACATAGGAGGCACTGTGCTAAGCCCTGGGGTTACAAAGAGGCAATGGCCAGCACACTGGGGAACCTCACAATCAAATGGAGGTGATGACATGCAAACAGCCACGTACAGACAAGCTGTGTACAGGTTAAATGGGAAGTAATCAACAGAAGGAAGTCATTGGAAGTAAGGACTGGGAATTGGCCATACAGAGCTTCCTATAGTGGGATATTAGCTGAGACTTGAAGACAGCCAGGAGGCAGAAATGAGGAGGAAGAACATTCCACACAGGAGGGGGACAGCCAGAGAAAATGCCTGGAGCCCAGGATAAAGTAAATCAAAAGTCCCAGTCAGTGGCCTTCTCATCAAATGATTCTGCCAGACCTTGCCCTAATTTTTTTTCTGGTTTCTAATAAAAGTTAAAGTATGTGAATATATAAACAGCACAGTCCCAGACTGACTCGGGTTTCCCCTATCTTTGTCTTATGACCCTCTCCACAACTAAAACACCATATCCATCTCCTTAAGGTCCCAGAAGGGAAAATTGTGTCTTCTAAAAATCTCCCCATCTTTCTCGTGGTATATCATTTATAAATTTGCATATTCCCTTTTGCTTTGGAAATATACTCTGGGCAACCTGCTCCTGTGGTCAGCTGCGGAGGGCTGATGAGGGTAGGAAAAAGAGGGGAAATACCTACAAGACTGAATGAGCTAGTCCTTGTGACTAAATAAACAATGCTAAAGGAGATCTTGATGCAGTAGCTCCCAGGCTTAGGGCCTGAGGGGAGGGCTCAGTACCATCTAGCAGTGGTTCATTGGTCTGGGAAGATTTAGAAAGAGCAAGAGGTTTTCAGAAATCCTAGTGCTTAAGACAAAAGTCCTCTAGAGCTGGTTTTAAAGAAGGACTGGAATCCCTTAGAAGCTGGCTCAAATGAGCTAGGCCTAAGATTGAAGTTTGTATGTTTCCCAGACATGCTCCCAGACAACTGTAAGGTAAAATAATCCATGGTCACGTGTGATGGTGAACAACACGGTGGTCCCTGCTACAGCGAGAGGCTGAGGCTGAGGCCAGCAGATTGTTTAGGTTTCGGAGTTTTGAGTTCTACCAGGTCTAAAGTTGATCAGGGGTTGACACTAAGTTCTAAATCAACATTGTGAGCCCCCAAGAGTCAGGGGCCATCGGCTTAAGCTATTCAAGGAGGTGTGAACTAACCCTTGTTGGAAAAATGGAGCAGATCAAAATTTCCATTCAATGGTGGGGTCAGGCCCTTAGTGGCTGTTATACTACAGCCTGGGTGAGATAAGGAGACACCATCTCAGAAAAAAATCCATTATTTTTTGGGGGGTACACTGTTCTTTTGGAATTGCCTTGAGAACCAGCTTACTACCAGCCACCTAAGAAAATTAAAATGGCCAGACTGTAAGCTTCACGAGGTCAGGCACTGTATCTTATTTAACCTGATGCCTCTTCTGGGACCTAGCCCAATGTTCTGCATAGCGGATCTTTATTGAACTCAATTCATTCAACATTTGTTCAGAGAAATGAATGCACAGTGCTATGTGAGGATTAGGGATGGGCAGGGGGAAGATTATGACAGATGGGATGGAAATTGGAGAAGGCTTAATGGAAAACAAAGCATTTGAACTGAGCTTTAAAAGTTGAGTAGGTGAGCAGAGCACCTGCCCTGGAGTCAGGAGGACCTGAGTTCAGATCTGGCCTCAGAGACTTGATATACTTACCAGCTGTGTGACCTTGGGCAAGTCACTTAACCCAATTGCCCTGCCTTCCCTTCTCGAAAAAAAGAAAAAAAAAAGTTGAATAGGATCTCAGTTGTCAAGGGCTGGCCTTTCAGATGTCAGGAGCCTCGGCCTTAGAGCTGAAGGGGACCTCAGAAATTGCCTAGTTTTCACCTTATCCTCCCTTAGTTTCCTCTGTACGGGAGGAAACTGAAGCCCAGAGGAAGGAAGAAACTTGCCCAAAATCACTTAATGAGTTAGCAGCAAAGCAGGGACTCAAACCCAGAGGTTTTTGTTTTGTTTTTTTTTAATGCAATTCAGTACATGTTTATTGAATGCCTACTAGCACCTAACACTGCTGGGTACTGGGGGAGGTAAAAAGGTTAGATACGATCGTGTTCTTGGATATAGGGAGCAATGTACGATAAAGCTCTTGATTCTTTTATTTCCTTATCCCTGCTGTTTTTGGAGAATGTCTTCTTTAGTCTAGTCTCTTCTCTAGGTCCGGGCTGTTGTTGGTAGAACCTATATGCTGACCCAAGACGAAGAGCTGTGGGAGAAGGAGCTGCCACCTGGGGTGGAAGAATTGCTGAGCACGGGGCAGGACCCACTGGCAGACAGGGGTGCAATGGGGGAACCAAGAAAGGGTGGTCCCCTCCCCCCCAGAGATAAGACTCGAGTGGTGAGCTACCGAGTTCCCCACAATGCAGCTGTTCAGGTCTATGACTACAGAGAAAAGAAAGCACGGTGAGGAGAAACATGGGGAGAAGACTGTCCTACCCTGGGTAGAAAGTTAGGTGGTTTCTGCCATCACTCCTGGGATCAGGGGCTGTGAATGACATCTCTCCATTCAGCTGACTCCTCGTACCTTCCACAGGGTTGTGTTTGGGCCAGAGCTGGTGTGCCTGGGCCCTGAGGAACAGTTCACAGTGTTGTCCCTCTCAGCTGGCCGGCCCAAGCGCCCCCATGCCCGCCGGACACTCTGCCTGCTGCTGGGGCCAGATTTCTTTACTGACGTCATCACCATCGAAACAGCAGACCATGCCCGGCTACAACTACAGCTGGCTTACAACTGGTAACTAAAGATTACCATGGACTCACGGGCCCTCCCAGGACCAGCTCCAGCTATGTAGACGGAGGTGGGGGGGAGGTTAACCCACCCCTAGCCCCCAAGTGAACAAAGGGAAGTCCCTAGGAAATCGTCAAGAGTCAGACTAATGTGAGCACAGAACATGGAGAGCCATACTCTTAGGTGCTGAGAATACAGTGACAAAAATGAAACCGTCCCTTCTCCCAAAGAGCTCATGTTCTTTTAGAAGAGGTGGTTTAGGAAGGAGGGGCACTAGCATTTAGAGTAAGGGAGCATTGTGAAAGGCTTTGTGTAGGAGGTTGTACTTGAGTCTTGATGGAAATGAGGGAGTCTGTGAAGCAGAGAGGTGAGCAAGGGGAAGGCATTCCAGGCACGGAGATTGCAGATGGCAAAGGCACAGAGGTGGGAGATCAGTGCTGTGGATGAGGAACAGCAAGGTCAGTTTGAACCATAGCATCTAAGAATGAGAACAATGTGTAATGAAACCAGACAGGTAGATTCAGACCAGGTTGTGAAGGACTTTAAAAGCCATACAAAAGAGATTATATTTATTTATAG
Organism: Trichosurus vulpecula; assembly: GCF_011100635.1. Taxonomy (NCBI): domain Eukaryota; kingdom Metazoa; phylum Chordata; class Mammalia; order Diprotodontia; family Phalangeridae; genus Trichosurus; species Trichosurus vulpecula. Next base: position 77,870,671 of record NC_050581.1, read on the forward strand.
GCAGCTTGGTGGTACAATCGATAGAGCCCTGGTCCTGGAGATGGGACCCCTTTCTCCCTTTCTCTTGCTATAGGCACTTTGAACTGGGAGACCGCAGTGACCCCCAGGAAGCTGCTCGACTCTTCTCTGTCCCGGACTTTGTGGGTGATGCCTGCAAAGCCATTGCCTCCCGGGTGCGGGGGGCTGTGGCCTCAGTCACCTTTGATGACTTCCATAAGAATTCAGCTCGCATCATCCGGATGTCTGTCTTTGGTTTTGAGGGAACCCAACAGAAGGGCCCGGGGGAGGCCGCCATGCCTCAGCCCCGGGACCGAGCTGTCTTTCCCCAGAACGGGCTGGTGGTCAGTAGTGTGGATGTCCAGTCTGTAGAACCCGTGGACCAGCGGACCCGGGATGCTCTGCAGCGAAGCGTCCAGCTGGCCATTGAAATCACCACCAATTCCCAGGAGGCTGCAGCCAAGTGAGCAGAGCAGATGGCTTTTCCCACACCCGCTCCACCTCCCAGTTCCCCAGTCTTATGTATTGAGATCCCTGGGTACTTACCATCTAGAGGCTTCCTAGAAGCAGCTAGGTAGTGTAATGGAGTCAAGAGGACCTGAATTCAAATCCAGCCTCAGACATTTATGTGGGACCTTGGGCAAGTCACTTGACCTCTGCCTCAGTTTCCTTAACTGTCAGATGGGAATATAGTAGCACGTACCTCCCAGAGTTGTTGTGAAGACAATATTTGTAAAGAACATAGCTCATAGTAGGTGCTTAATAATAAATGCCAGTTTCCTTCCTCCCCCACAATGCCCTTGTCCCTTACCCTGCCTGGCTCCCATTCTTCCTCTACAAACTATCTCACAAGAGTCTTTTCCCATCTCCTTGTCTGTCAGACACGAGGCTCAGAGACTGGAGCAGGAGGCTCGGGGGCGGCTGGAGCGACAGAAGATCTTGGACCAAGCAGAAGCTGAGAAGGCTCGAAAGGAGCTGCTGCTGCTTGAAGCTGAAAGGTGAGGAGAGAAGGGGGCAGCTCAGTGGCTCCATAGTGCTCAGAATGCCAGGCCTGGAGTCAGCAAGACTCCTCTTCCTGAATTCAAATCTGGCCTCAGAGACTTACTAGCTGTGCAGTCCTGAGCAAGTCACTTAACCTTGTTTGCCTCAGTTTCCTCATCTGTAAAATGAGCTGGAGAAGGAAGTGGCAAACCACTCTGGTATCTTTACCAAGAAAACCCCAAATTGCATCACAGTGAGTCATACAGAACTGAATAACAAGGAGAAAAGAGGAAGAAGAAAGGCTAGAGAATGCAAACAGGCCTCCTTTGTCCCTCTGGCTGCCAGCTTCCAGCCTCCTGTTAATCTTAGCTTTCCGTGTCACCAGTAATTCTGAAAACTTAAGCTTAATCATGAACCAAAGCAGTAGAATGAATATATAAAAGACATGGCAAAAATCTTAAACAACTCCCCCTGACCTTTTGACAAAACAGAACCAAAAAAATTAACAAAAGTACCAGCAAGTAAGATTTTTGTCCATTTCTGGGCCTGTCACAAATCCTACCAACTTTTGGCCATTTATTTCCCTTAACTTTTTTTGCACGCCATTGTTGGTGTGTACAGAGTTTGGATTCTGCTAACATTACTTTGTATCACTTCATTGGTCTTTCCATAGTCCTTTATGTCACACCTTTTTTTTTTTAATCACCTCAGTATTCCGCTACATTAAGATATTACAGTTTATTCCACTGCTCTACAACCTTTGGACTTGTGAGTTACTTTCATTTCTTATACCCAGCTCGGCTCTCTGCCCTGAGCTCCAGTCCCATCAATCCAGCCTGCTTAAAATCTCCACCCGAAATGTCCCACCACATCCTCAGACTCATCTTCCGAACTGAACTCACCAGATGTCCCCCAAATCTGTCTCTCCTCCCAACCTCCCTGTCTCTGTTGACACCCTGATCCTCCAGTCTCTCCCCCTGTGCAATTTTCCTTCACACAGGAAAGGAAAATGGACAAAACTTGGCAACTGATTGACTGTAGCAGTGGGGGCGGGGAGGGGATTTGGGAAGGAAGAAGAAAGAACCAGAGACATTGTAAGGTTTCAAGTCTTTTTTCTTCCTCCTTAAAGGTGCACCCCTTTCCCCAGTTACCCCTACATCCAATCCATTGCTAGATCTTTTCTGTTCTCCAAGCATTTCTTGCATTCTTCCTTTTATTTCCACTTACCCTATCACTACTCTGATTTGTTAAGCCCTTGCCTGAATTATTATAGCCTCTTAACTGGTTTCCCTGCCTCCAGACTCTCCCTGTCTTTAATCTGTCCTTCTTATGACTGCCAAAATCCTCTTTATAATGCACTCTTCTGCTTATAGAAACCCTCATGGCTTTCCATTCCCTCTAGGGTAAAATAAAAACTCCTTTCGTCTGATATCTAAGGCGCTCCAAGGGTCTGGTTCCACCCTGCTTTTCCAGCCTTATTTCCTAAGTGTTTACTTCACAAAAGGGATGTTCTGGCCAAACTGAACTCTTTGATGATCTTTGTGTTCATTTGTTTCTTTGTACTTGAACAGACCATCCTCCATTCCTTCCTTGTTTCAATATGTTAATCTTCTGACATCAAAGCTCCCTCCTCCAAGAAGCCTTCCCTGGTTCTAGCTAAAAGTGATCACTCTTGTCCCAAGTTCTCTTGGATTGCTTTGGCTCTTTCCTTTTCCCCCACAATATTCTGCCTTGTATCATATGCCCTACTTACCAGTTTGCATGTCATATTCCCCAGTGTAGGGTTATGTGTTCTTTGAGAGCAGGGTCTTCGTGTAGTATCTTAATATTCCCATCACTTAAAACTTTTTTAAAAAAATTATCAAGCCACTATATGAAGAGCTGCTAAAAATATTTTGTACGTACATATATAGGTCTTTTTCCTTTTTATTTGTTCTCTTTGGGGTATTGGGAAGTGCCTAGTAATGATATTGCTGGGTCAAAGGGCATACAGAGTTTAGTAACTTTGGGGACATAATTCCAAATTGCTTTCCTTTTTTTTTTTTTGGTCTTTTTTAAAATTTTAGGTTAATTTTTTTCTATCAGCAAAAATTTACCTTCTCTCCTTCCCTCCAAATGAGAACAAAAGAAAAACAAAACCCCTCCTACAAAGATGCAGAGTCAAACAAAACATTTCTGCATTGTCCATGTCCAGAAGGAAATTTTATTTGTACACCGACATACACACATCTATACATACACTATGTACACACATGCATACACATACATATCCTCTCCCACATTCCAGGTCCTTTATCCCTCTACCAGGAGATGAGTATCTTCTGGAATTGTGTTTGGTCATTACACCGATCAGAATTCCTAAGTGTTTCAAGAAGTCTTTACCATATTGTTGTCATTTTACAAATTGTCCTCCTGTTTCTGTTCGCTTTATTCTGTATCAGTTCATATACATCTTCCCAGTTTTCTTTGAAACCATCCCCTTCATTGTTTCTTACAGCACAATAGTATTCAATCACATTTGTATGCCATAACTTGTTTCTCTATTCCCTAGCTGATGGGCACCCATTCAGTTTCCAATTTTCATCGCCACAGGAGAGAACTATACATAAATATTCATAAATATGCGTATATGTTTTTTATACATCCCTTGTTAGAATTTGTTTTACTTAGGACTAATCCTTCCCTTAATCTACTCTCCTTCTCATTAATGCATCCTCCCCACTTGTTTCCCTGGGAGTGAAATGTACCGTGTATGCATGTATTATTCCCTCCTTTGACCAACTTAGATAGGACTGAATATTAAAGGTCATCCCCACCCACTGACAGAATTTTGCCTAACTTTCCTTTCTCTCTTCCCCATTCCATTTGTGTATTCTCCATTCTTCTTTTAAAATCATCAAGAACTAACAGAACCACTCCTAGACCTTCCATCTAATTAGATTCTCTTTGTGACCCCGGAGATGATAGGGTCCAAAAGGGACACATGTATCATCTCCCAACGTTAGAATGTAAGAAGTTTATTCTTGTTTACTCCCTTATGATTGTTCATTCATATTTACCTTTTTATGTTTCTCTTAATTTCTGTGTGTGCACTTTGAAGTTTTTACATGGTCTCTCGTCTTTTCATTGAAAAAGTTTGGAAGTATTCTGTTTTATTAAAAATCACTCCAGTTTGCCCAACAGTTTTTGTCAGATAGTGAACCTTCATCTCAGTAGCAGGGTCTCTGGGTTTATTGAACCCTCAGCTACTGTTCTTGTTTGCTTCTGTGTGTTGCATCACCTAGCACTTAATAAGTGATGAATTGAATTATTGAAAGAAACAGCTAGTCAGTAGGGGGAGGAAGTGTCAGGTAGGGAAGGGAAGGAGATGTTTCTTTTCATGGATCTCATCCAACTTTTCCTTCCCAAGCACTTCTGTGGAAAGCACTGGGGCTGCTAAGGCAGAGGCGGAATCCCGGGCGCAGGCCGCTCAGATTGAGGGAGAAGGAGCCGTCCTCCAGGCCAAACTGAAAGCGGAGGCCTTAGCCATAGAAACGGTGAGTGGGAAGCACCTTTAGAGGGTGTCCTGAAGAGAAGGTTCCTTGGTTTGAGCCAAAGCAGAAGACAAAGGAACCTGAAAGGAGGATGGGAAAACACAGAATCTTTTCCCACAATGTCACTGTATCCTTCAAAGTCATTCCCACTTTTCATGCCTAGGCTTGTGCTAATGAGCTGGCTGTGGAATGGCCCTCCCTGTTCATCTTTCAAGGCTCAGCTAAATTCATATCCTCTGCATAAAAAACCTTTCTGGACACACTAACCCCTAGAGATCAGGCCTCTTTTTTTTTTTTTTGCTTTTCTGGGGCAGGTGTATCTGAGCTGCACCATCTAGGATTCCAATCATGCCCATTTTTCTTATCTTTGTTCTGTATTTTCTTCACATGTGTTTTTATCCATCCTCGAAGTCTGGGACATGTCTGACTCTCCAGCAGTGCCAACCACGAGGCAAGGCACGATAGATGATGGTAGTCACCCATGTTGTCACTTATGGCCCGGGGTGGGGGTGAGGAGGGGCTGATTGCATTTCTGTCTTCAGGAGGCAGAGTTACTTCGAATGCAGAAAGCCAGGGAACAGGAGCTCACCTATGCCAAGGCCCAGATGGAGCTGGAACTGAACAAGGCGGAGAAACTGGCAGCAGTAGAGGTTAAAAAGTTCAAGGAGATGACAGAGGCCCTGGGCTCTGGCACTATCCGGGACCTTGCACTGGCTGGGCCCGAGCTACAGGTAAGCCAGCCAGGAGAAATGAGGGAGGAGACTGGTGGGGTAGCTCAGGGGTGATCAAGAACAAGGAGATCTGTTGTAGAGGGAGGTCTCAGCAACATCAAGAACATTCTTCTCTCCCAGTTAGGAAAGATATCTTCCTGAGGGCCAGAAGCTGTGTGTCTTTTGGGTGAGGAAGGCAAAAAATTGCCATTGGTCTAGCTGGAAGAGTTCGGAGTTCTAGGAGGACTTTGGACCTCTTTGTAAAATGAAGAGGTTAGACTAAAGACAGTCCCTAAGGTTCCTTTCAGTTTTGATGTTCCCTGATACTTGTAGAGTAGAAAGAGAATCACAATACCTGTATATGAAGTCCCTGCCATGTGACCCTAGGCTAGTTAATTAACTCCACTTAGCCCCAGAGACTTTCCTCAGGGAGGTGGTGAGGAAAACACTTCAGAAAACTTAAAGGTTTCTATAAAGGAATTATTTTCTATGGTTCCTCCTAGCTCTAACATTTCATCATTCCATAATTTTGTGTTTCCTTCTCTATCATAGGTGAAACTGCTCCAAGGTCTTGGACTGAAATCAACCCTCATTACAGATGGCTCCACTCCCATCAATCTCTTCAGCACAGCCACTGGGCTTCTGGGGCTTGGGGCACCCGGGTATCCTATGGAGCCAGAGAGGAAGAAAGACACAGGGAAATAGGGGCTTCTCCCCCATCTCCATTGGAGAGTTAGACCAGTGTCCTTCCTGAGGTCCAAGGAGAGGGCTTTCTTTCTCTGCCTTAGTTTATCACTGAAAAATAAACCTTTTTTTCAGTTTCATTTCTGTTTTCTGTTTGTCTCTCTGCTTCTCTCATTCATGGGGATTTCGGGGGGGGGGGGGAAGGACAAGATGCCTGTGATCCAGGAAAGGATCCTAGTAATTCCTCATGCTCTCTCCTTGAACCTTGGTAGGCTGCTTGAAGGTGGGCCTAGCTTGCTTTTCTCCATTTGTGGGGTGAAAGAAGCAGCAAAGTATAATACAAAAAACACAAGACTTGGTATCAGAAGACCTGGATTTGCATTTGTGTGACCCTGGACAAGTCCCTTTCACCTCTGAGCCGTTTCCTTCTATGTAAAAGGAAATTGACAGTTAAGCATGGACCAGAGTGTGGCTCCTTTCCCCAGTACGTTGTTTGCCTTCTTCACCTAAGGCAGAGTGAAAGGTAGAAAAGATGCCTCTGTATAGAGTACCACATTCAAAGGCAACTAACTGAAACCAGAAGACCACCTGGTTTGGAATGTGTCACCCCATGTATTTTGATTTGGCATTTCTAAAAAATTACTGAGGTCTGTTGCTGATGATAAAAGTGCTGGAGTGCAAGATATTGAATGTATCCCTGAGGGAGGGTCCAGGCCTCTGATGCTCTTTTCTTAGCCAAAGAACTAACCAGAGTTATGAGCTGGGGGCCTGGGAGGGATCATTTCTATTTCTCTATAACATATGTATATTTTTTTTACAGTAAAGAAAACACCAAGAAAAACAAGCTTTGCAAACTAAATCCCAGTTTTTTCAACTCATGCTAAAAGTGGGTATTTTTAGTAGCGAGTAGGATTTTATATTTCTAATGTGTAGAAAAAGCCTTAAACAGGTCAGGTGCTAAGCCAGATTTTCTGTGATGGTGATTTCTTTCAGGTTTAAGACTTCTCCAATTGATTATTGATATCCATCCTGTGCTAGAGAGAGAAACACTTGTTTCAGGGGGTAAAAATGAAAAGAGGCTGGACTGAATGGGTGACACCTATAATCCTAACCAATCCTAAAATATCCTAATTCTGCATCTCTTTGTGATCCAGGAGAAGCAAACCTTTTCCCCAGGACTCCCAGTTTCGAGATGGTGAAGATGACAATATGTCAGACGTGCTTCTGATTGCCTTGGTCGTGACTTGCTCGGACCTCTAGCTAAAAGGGATCCTTACCTGACTCTGCCAGATGGGACAGGAAGAGTGCCATCTACTCTGCCACAGATGCCTTGTGTCTATTTACCTGATACTAGTTAGGTCTCAATATCTTATCTACAGCCTGGCGCACACACGGTATTTTAGAAACTTTTATTTTTTAAGATGACAAAATTACAGGGGCAGCAAGGTGGCACAGTGGATAAGAGTACTGTCCCCTGGACTCAGAAGGACCCAAGTTCAAATGCGACCTCAGATGCTTGACATTTACTAGCTTGTGACCCTGGGCAAGTCACTTAACCCTGATTGCCTCAACAAAAAAAAAAAAATTCCAGTGCCTTTTCTTTTGCTCTGACCAGAAGCAAACTGGTTCACCTCACCTGCCTTTCTCCACCTTCACAGCTTGCTTCTCCCAGCTCATGATACAGTCAGCTTTAGCTAGCTTATCTGGGTTTTAAGCCTAACCTTTGGTAGGTGTGCCTATAATTGAAAGGTAGGAGCTGGAAAGGACAGTAAGGACATCGAGCTCAAAGCACTTTACACATCAAGAAATGGAGGCCCAGGGAAGCTGATTTGAACCTAACTCTTCATCCAGCGTTTTTTCCCCTGTATGTACACAAGCTGTTATTTCACACCTACCCCCAAACCTCTTAGCTTTCCCTATCCCTTCTCTTCCCCTGGCTGCAGCTAACAAAATCTCTGCCCAACTGCAGGGCTTTGAATGTTGGGGCAATCCTGCCCACTCTGCAGTCAAGATGGTTCTTTAGTGCCACCTATGGCTGCACTCAAGCCAATTGTACATCCTATCTGGTCCCACCCCACTCCACTTTTCCAAATCCCCCTGCACCCCCCCATAAGAAGTACAATTACTGACATTTTCCTGATGAAGAAAACAGTCAGAGACAAGTGAAGTGACTCGCCCATGGGCACACAGCTAGGTCTCCTGACTGTAGTAAGCAGATTTGAACCGAAAGAGCACTGGCTCTGAAGTTAGAAGTCTTGGGTTCAAATCTCACTCCCTTTAACCCTGTGGGGCCTCACCTCCTGTGTGAAATGAGGGGGCACTGGACTAGAAGATCTCCAAGATCCCACCTAGCTCCAAAGCTAGGATTCTTTGATTAGTGAATGGCTCCACATCCCAAGGGGGTCTTCTACCAACACAGGCCCCCTAGAGGTTCAAGGCGATGGAAGACACATTGAGAAGATAGACTTAATCCTGCCCCCCAGGAGCTCACAGTCCCACAGGTGAGATAAGGCCATAAGGAGATCGCCAACAATATAAGAGTATTAAAAGAGACAGTAGAACCTGGGCAATAAATGCTAGAGTGAAAGGGAGGGTCCCAGAGGGGATGGGAGGAATCACAGAAGACTTATCAGAGTATTTTGACAGCTGATGCGCTAAAGAGCCTTCCACAGGTATGGGGGAGGGGCGGTGGTGCAGGAGACAAAGCATTTCACTGTTTCAGGGAAACGAAGCTACAGGGGAAGCGAGCTCCCTTTGTTCCTAAGCCTTAAGTGATTCACCTCATCCCCACCAAAAGAAAACAGTCCAGGGAGTGAAGACAGGAGCCTGTGCTCTGATTGTGAAGTTTCCTTCTTTATCATCAAGGCCTCAGGGCCAGATTACACATCATGAGACACAATCCAACAGGGAAGGATCCAGACAGCCTCCTTCCCTCCTGGGTAAAGTCCAGGGCAAAGACTCCTCCAATTCCAGACATCCAGGCCAAGAGAAGGGGAGTTTGGCCCCTGGTGGAGAACCAGCCCCCACACCACCTCCCTCAAATACAGTAGTACCATGCTAACTGGCATGGGTCACACCATCTCCTGGGGCTGAAACAACAGCCCCCTGGCCTGGCTCAGTGCGAGGACATACCCCTGTAGCTCCACACCTTCTCCCAAGGAGTTCGGCCACCCTTGGGCTATGGCCAGCCCCAAGTCATGGAGGTTATGGCCTTATCTCCTGTGGCTGGGACTTCCATCATTGCCCCCACAAAGAGAGCCCTCATCTGATGTCTAGGTGCTACCCTCATCTCAGGGAAGTGACATCACATGGGAGTGGGAACAAAGAACAGTGACATCCTCAAAGAGGTTCTGACAGCATTGGGGGTGAGGGGGTGAAGGGGTAACAGCAGTGGAGGACATGCCTTATGCTATATAAAAGGCTGGCCTCATTGGGGGAGGGCATAACAGCACCATGGGGGATAGGGTGCAGGACACTGTGGAGAAGAATAGGGCTAGAAGATTGCTGGAAGCAGGAAAGACATCAGGGCTATTCCTTCTTGGCACGGTCAGCAGCATCTAGGGCGGCCATGTTGCGTGCAGCAGTGACCAGGTGGATGACACTGATGAGGGACTTGAGAAGAGCGATAGGAGTAGATACCCAGAGTCCCACTCGAAACAGACCCACTGAACCCACTGCAAGAAGGCAGGAAAAAAGTCCCGCACCGAGAGGGGATTGAGAAAAGAGGAAAGAAGGAGGGAAGAAAATGAGTTCAGAAAGTGAAATCAGCATCAAATCAAATTCAATCTGTACCACACCACCCCCCAAAAATTCTTCCCCCAGTTCCCACTTCCCACATCTTGTCCTCAGACCTTCCTCCTGGGCCCCCTGTAGCATTGCCTCTGTGTTCATACCTGAGGGTCCCTCTGAAAAATTGAGCAAGTAAAGGAGACAGTAGAAAAATTCATTCCCAGCACACATGATGAATAGCACTGGCTGCAAAAAGAAGGCAAAACTCATGTTTCTAACTTGAACAAGGAGCACTCACTCTCTCACACACAAATACACACACACACACACACACACACACACACTTGTTCCAAAACTCCAAAGAAAGGAAACGGATACATGGTAGCAATTCAGGCTGTCTGGACACTGAGAATGGAAACTGCAGGGTATGACCTGGATTGGGACTCACCCGGGAAGTATAATAAAGTCGAAGGATAGGATTCCCTGTTAGGTCAATGGTTTTGTGGCTCTCACTGCCCCGGATCACTGAGCTGGAAGGGAAGACATGAGAATATCATGTGTTACCTCTCCCACTCAACTTCCCACCCTGCCCCACTTCCCCAAGCTACCACCCATATAGCTTTGGATAAGAGTGGGCACTAGCCCATGTACTGTCTCTTGCCTCCAAGCAAGAGAAGCCCATTCCCCAGCTAACTATTTCTAGGGCTTCCTCTTTCTACCAACCTCATCCCAAGGGAGCACTAGTGCCCCTCTGGAAGTAACTACGGCAGGGTTCAGCCAATGATGGACCACACCCAAGATTACAATTTCTCAGGCAACAAGGAGTGGTGGTTGTAACCTGTGTAGGTGCAGCCAATGGCTGGCAACATCTAGACTCATGCTGAGCTGGAAGAGCAGGGTGGCACGAGGGTAGAGCAGAGCTAGGTTTACCAGCAGACACATGGTAGAACATCGATCAGTTAGCATGTCCAGCATCGCCCCAAACCGTGTCCCTAAATTATGGGGGAAAGAAGAGAACCAGTAGTTCAGGATGAAAATGATGGGAGCGAATGGACCGATGGCTGAAGTTTGGTTGGAGTCAGCATGCCCAGCATTGCTCCAAACCCACAGAGGTGCAGGAACTGCAATATCAAAGGTGTTCATTCTCTCCTGGGCCCAGAGAAGACTAAAAGTCAGAAACAGCCTGCCAACTAAGATATCGATCCAAGAGGAGAGGGTCAAGATTAGAAGTCATAAAGGGTGGGGTAGAGGGTAGGAGTGAAAAGAGCCCTGGATTTCAAGCCAGGGTTCTAGGTTGGAAACCCAGCTGTTACTTATCATCTGTATGACCTTTGGAAAATCACTGAGCCTCAATGTCATATGTAAATGAGGACACTGGACTAGATAGTCTATAAATACCCTTCCTAGTCTAAATTCTTACAGTGCTCCCTCCTGACTATGTCCTGAACCAAGTCAAAAGTCTGAGGTAAAACCAAGGTAAACAGAATCAGTCATCAAAGCCAGAGTCGGAGAAATGCCCTGAACCTAAGGCAAATAATCCAAAACTCTGAAAAAAACAGAACTAAAGAGACCTACAGCCCTCCAAAGGTTATCTCACCCCTCCCCCTGGCTCCAAGAACAGCTATCTCAATAAGCCGTTGCCTAATCAATGAACCCACAGGAGAGATCCCGGGGAAAGAGCCGCCCCAAACCTACCCTGCTCGCTTAGTTCTACTTATTACAATCTAACAACCAGGGAGCTCTTCCTGAAAGCTAATAATCGAAATCCTTCCTGAGGTAAACTGTCCTTCTGGTTCTGTCCTCAGTAGACACGGTATCACCCCTCTCAAAAGCATAGCCCTTCACAAACCAAAGTCCTGACTCTGGGGAGGGAGGAAATGGAGGCGTCTGAGGGGTGGGGGAAGCAGGGAACCAGGAAAGGGGGTAACCGCTGGACTCCTGGCCGCAGTGGGGAATGAAAGCTAGGCATGCAGTCACCTTGATTCAGGGCCCTGGCCGCATGTCCGTCGAAGGCATCCAAGAGCCCACTTAGCAAGTAGAAGGAAGAGGCTGTGAATGGACAGCTGGGCATGAAGTAGAAGGAAATGAGGGCGAAGAGGATCCGGGCATAGCCTGAGGATAAGGGAACAAAGGGTTCAGAGCGCTGGAACAGATGTGAATAACTGAGAATTTTTTTTCAAAAATGGCTCAGTGGAAGTAGAGCCCGGCCAACCCCCACAAAGACAAGGGCGTGGGGGGCCCTGAGGACCGGGAGATGGGAAGCCACTTGCCCAAGGTCACGCATCAAGTTCGGGGCAGAACTAGAGCCAGAACCCAAGCCTTGCGGACCAAAGGAATCCCCTTCCCCGGCCAGGCTTCCGCCCTCGCCCTCGACCTCCCCGGGGTCCGGGCCGGGGCTCGCGGTCAGTGCCCGACGGACTCACCGATGAGATTGGGCACAAACAGAAAGATGTTTTCTTCCGGCATCTCGGCGGGGCGGGGATGGCCGGCCAATCGCAGGGGGATGGGGAGCAGTCCCCGGCCGCTCCCGCGGCGGGGCCCCTCCTAGCCAGCTGAGCAAGCCCTGGTCCCCCCGGCTACCGCGCTCCCGGCTCTCGCTCGACCTCTCGCCCCCCGGGACGCCCCGGCGCCGCAGCTCCGAAGCCCCTCCCTTTGCCCCGGCGCATCAGCAGCTCCGGGATCGTAGTGGACCCCGCGGCCCCAGTCCCAGCCGGGACCCAAATGTGCAAGCCCCCCCTGCAGTCCCAGGCATCGGCCTGTCCAAGTGTGCAGCCGCCGGCGCCTCGCCTGCCTTCCTCCTGCAGGGGTGCAGGTCCCCCTACGCTGCTCGCTGTGGGCCCCGGGGAGGGTTCAAGGGCCTTCCTCTCCACCCTTCTTCCAGTCGTCACACCAGCTGTGCGGCGGGAAGGCCCCCGGGGTCCCTGAAATCTGCTCTTTCGTCCGTGGTGACGCAAGATTGAAGGCCAAAATATCACTTCGATCCCTTTAACAACGTCCCGCTTCCTTTTCCTTTTCTTCCCTCCGCCTCTCTCCACTGGCTTGTACCAAGTTCAGAATGGGGAGGAGGTACGCGCACAGAGAGTAGGAACGATTCGCAAACTCAGAACGGAAAAAAGTACTAAATAGAAGTTAGACAAGAAGACTGGGAAATAATTTTAATTTTGTGTAAGTATATATTCTTAGAGAGGAACAAGAGAGAGACATATTCCACCAAACCGACCCTTCAAAACCCCTACCGGATGGTGAATTTGGCTCAGTCCTAAATTATCTCTTTTCTTCAACCCCGACTCCTCCCAATCTTTTCGTCCTTTTTTGGTCTCAACCACTGTCCGGCATCGAGGTGGCAGCTAGAGGGTCAGGAAGAAACTTTAGACTAGAAGGAGCTGACTCTAGAGATCGCCCCCTGGCGCTGGGAGGATACTACTCTTCCAATATCAAAGCCCATTGCAGGGATAAATAATCCTCCCCGCCCTGGAAGCAGAATAGTTCTCCTGCTGGAGATGATGCCGGAGCAGAGAAGAAAGAAAGGGATGCCGGGAAAAAAAAAGATGACTTAAGATTTGACTTCTAGAACTCAAAGGAACTGTCTCCTAGCAATACGCTGCGAAGCTCCCCCCGCCTGCGTGGTTCCAGGGGCAACCTCCGCGTGCCATTCTTCCCCTCCCCCTTCCATCCTCCCAACCCTCCGCGACCGGTACCCATAGCAACAGCAACGGCGGGGCAACGAGAAAGATCTCCCCGTCTCTCCCCTCCCCGGCCATAGGCAATTTCTACCTAACATCAGGTCCGGGAAATGGGAAACTGGACTCTTTGGGTTTGGGAAAGGATCCTGAAGACTGGGGGAAAAGGGAGAATGGAGCGAAGGGACCAAATCGAGGAGAGGGAGTGGGACAGAGCCGGTGGGAGGGGGAGTGGGGAGATGACGGGGGACGGTCCGGATGCTCTTCGGTCGGAGAAATAAAGAGGGGCGATCTGTGTGTTAATCTGTTGGAGAAAGGACACCGGGAGGCGGTTTATCCAGATCGCGGTGAAAATAACTGATAATGGAATGGTTTCAGGCTCGGCCCCGCCCACCCCCTCAAAAAAAAAGTGGGATTACTTCCCATCTTAATCCTACCTCACGCTACCTGTTCCCAGGGGGATGGAGTCTAGTCCTTCAGGGCTTCAGGAGAAAAAGGGCACTCGACATTCTCTCAATTCCCCTACACCCGCGGTGAGTGCTGTGAGAGGACTGCAAAGGAAGGGAAGGGGGTAGCTCCTCCACCAAACCAACCCTCTGACCCTGGTCCCCTCAACTCTCATCCCTCCTGCAAGGTTATTACCAGGTCTGAGGAGTATTTGGCTCGTGTCAGCACAGAACTTGCCAACGAGGCCCTAATGGGAGCCCAATATCCAACGAGCCCTGACCTGACCAAGGAACTGAAAAAACTGGACCAGGGAACTCAGATGTCCCGACACGGTGATCCCTGCGCTAATGCAGTGCCCTGAACTCTAGCCCCTAAGTCTACTCCCTAGGAACCCGCTCTGAACCCTGGAAGGGCCCCCCTTAGAGGCCACTCCCACCTCTCACCTTTACATACAACCTTACTGGCATTTGTTTCATTTCCTTATCCTCAATCTCACTTCCCAGCCCCTGTGACTAGCCATTCCAACCCCTTCTTCCCTTTCTGGTCACAGAAGAGAGGCACTCTTTCTAACTAGGGCCTATGTTTTCAGTGCTGCCAACCACTCGGACCAAGGGCACAGATACTCGGTGAGAGTCCCTGAGGGAAAAGGTCACATCTCAGGGCACCAGGGAATTGAAAAGAGAAACAATAATATTATGTAGTGCTTTTACCATGTGTTTTTCTCATCACAACCTTGTGGGGTTGAGAGTGCAAGTATTATCTTCCCATTTTACAGATAATAAGACAAAAAAGCTAAGTGACTTGATCACAGGTCTAGAAAGTGCCAGAGCCAGGCCTTGAACCCAGGTCTTCAGGCTTCAAGTCCAGTAGACTTTCTCCTACATCATATAGGGAAAAGGGTCTTGTATCCCAAGGGAAGAGGGAAATGAGAATTCACCTGGGGAAAGAAATCTTGTGAAGAACTAGAGGTGGGACGGAACTACCATGTTTTCAAGAGGTAGTGGCTAGACTGCTCTCTACCAAGGAGTTCATTTTTTTTTTTCTATCCTCATCCGTTTTTCTTCTTTGTAGTTCTGACAGAAACAGGACCAGAAACAAGACTCATCTCCTGCCATCCAGAGAGATGGTATGTGACAGGGTGCTTGGGTCCCCTCTCTTCCAACTGGTTGGGCCCCATAGAGAGCTAGGGGAAGTGAAAGACTACAGAAAAGGACATGAAAGGGAAAGGATTCTTGTGCCTTCCCACCTGGGAGAGGAAACTACAGGAATTCCCCTACCCCGGAATAAGAAAGATTATACTCCAGATCCCAGAAACAAACCAAGCCCCTCTTCTTTCTGTTAATGCTCCAGGTTGACGATTTTAAAGACGACAAGGTAAAATTGCTGAAGTCAAAAGAGAAAGACCTATCCCAACATAAACAGGTGAGAGAGAACTTGGCCCCCTTACTCCATTCCCAGGCTAGTACCCTGGATAGAGTTTTGCATCAATTTCTCACCCTTCCTAGGTAGAGACCGTTCGGCAGGAGGAAACTCTGGGTGGAACCATGTTTCTGAGTAATAGACGACCTGCTCGCCGGCCCCCTACAGTCCCAGAAGGCTTATCTTCTCTTACCTCCAGAAAAGAACAAGGAAATGTCAAGGTACTTTGAATTGTGGGTGCAGCATTTTAAGGTAGATTCAAAGGTACATTAACAAGGTAGAATTCACCCAAAGAAAGGTGACCAGGATCTGGGCCCGGAAACTATTCTTATATGTAGCTGTTGAAGGAACTAAGTGTATCTAGCTTGGAAGAGAGAAGACTTGGAGAGAGATATGAAACCTGACTTCATAGATTTGAAGTGCTATCATATGGAAGAGGGAATAGCTGTATTCTGTATTACTGTAGAGGGAAGAACTAGACTCAATGGACAGAGAGGCAGATTTCCATTTAGGAAGGATTTTCCATCAGAACTGCCCACCAGCTGGCTCAAAAAGCTCTGGGTTACTAGAAGTGTTGAAGCAAAGACTGGATGACCATCTCTCAAAGAGGTTGTAGGTGAGATTTCTTCATTAGGGGATGTGAGGCTAAATGACCTGCAAAACCCTTCTACCACTAAGATTCTTTGGGGGCGGGGTTTGTTTGGGTTTTTTTGTGGGGGGTTGCCCAGGCACACAGGATCTAGGTTTGTGGTAATAATATGGGAGGAGTGAGCAGAAGGTCAGAAAAAGATGGGGAAAAAAATCATAGGTTAGGAAAAATAAATAAGTAACTTCTCCCATCTCAAGGGACAAAGAGTACTTTCCTCAGAATGCTTTAGAAGCAGACATTCTTCTGCCTTGGACTTTTGATCCAAGAAGCAACCATATAGGCAAGGCTGAGGAAGCTCACACCTCCTCTCCTCCTTTTCTTCTCTCCCCTCAGAATGTGGCTCAAGGTCCCACTCTTAGTTCATCTGACAAACCTCAGGAGGGATTCCTGGCTATGAGCGTCATCGTCCCTGAGGCCCAAAGACGATCTCAAACAAAAATAACATTCTGCTTCACCCCCTTCAGCCCGGCCATGACACCATTGGGAAACAGAAACTAATAAAGAGACGGGGATCCCCGCCTTCCCCTTCCCCAATTCAAGCAATGCTGTGGTCTGACTATTTCTGAGGAGGGTGATGAATGAGATACAGTGCCACTGGCCCAAGTGAGGGAAGGGAACAGTGAACTCACCCATCTTTGAGGAGTTCCTCAGGTGTATATGATCTACAAGGCAGATTGTCTAGATGACGTGACTTTACTATTGAACCACAGTCTACCCCTCCACAACCAGCTTGCTGGAAAAAGGCAAATTCCATTTTTATAGTAGCATTCACCAAAGCCCAGCATCACCAAAAAAAAAAAGAGAGACAGATTTTATGAGCCAGAATCATATAACTTCATCCCTAAAGAGAATGAAAAGTGTTTGTGGACTATCCAGTATTGCAGACTATCTGCCAGATATTTTTATCTAGTATTATTGATAATCTGCTATTTTGAATTATCTGTTCCTTTGGATTCCCTGGTTTGGGATCATCTCTCCCAAAGTCTTCCTCCAGTATTAACATTGTCAGTTGAGGGTTGGCTATAGAGCTTTGAGCTCTAGGGGTGAGAGGAGTTCCTGGCTCTCCTCAAGCCATTATGGTAGAATGGAATGAATACCAGCTAAATGAAAATCAGGGGACCTTATTTCTAGTCCCAGCTCTGCTCTAAGTCAGTGTGTGGCCTTGTACAGGTCACTTTCCTTTTCTAGGCCTCTTTTTTTCTCAGCTGTACAATATAATGATGAGATTGGATGATCTGGAAGTTCCCTTTTCATTCTCCCAGTCTCATTTTCTCTGAAGGGTTGTTGCCCTTAGATCTGTAGTTAGAGTTGAAAGGGTATTCTTTCCAAACCTCAGTTGAACCTAGTCAGCTTCCATAAGAGTGGGAGGTATGGTCTTGTTTTTGCATTCCCCAACAAACATTGCTCCTCCTTCTTCCCAGTTATAAGCTGCCCCCACCATAACACTGGGCCCAGTTACAAATGGTGATTTTCTGTTTATTGCTTGAAAACAAAAATCCAGAAGCCAGAAGGGGCAAAGGGTAGAACTGGGGGAACCTGGAGGGAGGGAGGGACTGCAGGGGATAGGGGTCATTTCCCTAGCCCTCCCTACTCTTCTTACTCTGCCTAGCAGGACTAGGGCTATTAGGCAAAAAGGGACTGGCTGGAACTCTTGGCCTGAGGGAGCAGTGGACAGGGGTAGAGCAAAAGGGAAGGCCAAGAATGGACAGTGCTGGTGGGACAGGAATTTGTGTGGCCAGGGAACTGGCAAGCAACAACAGCAACCAGAGGGCAGGGAAAATGGTGTTGAGCCCTCTGAGATCGACCCCTGGGGCCCATTACCTGGTGGTAGCCACAGGGGCAAATGGGTCGGGACCTGGACTAAGGGTTATTACCCTTCTCCCCTTACGATTAACCCCAGGACTGATCAACTGAGAGATGGCCCTGTATTTTAGGGCTGGGGAACCAGATAATGGGGATAGGAGGCAAAAGGAAGGACCCCCTGCATTTGGCAACAGAGAAAAAGGATGACATGGGAGGCAGGATGCTGGCTTATTTACCAGAGGATCTCCAGGGTGTTTATTGTCCCTAAAGGGGTCTTAGGATATTTACAAGGAAGGGAAGGGAGAAGCATGAGGTGGTGAGAGCTGGAGGTGGAGGGTCCAGTTCCCTTTACTTCCTCCCTCCCCCTTCCCAGGTTGGTCTAGGTGGGGGGGAGGTCAGGAAGGGACACCCAAAGGTCCTGCTGCATCCATTGGTGCTTAGATGGAGACTTCATACTCTCTTGTATCCTGGGAGAAGAGATAAACAGTGTCATCTGTCAGCTTATTGGGGGTGGGAGGGAGGGTAAGGGGGATGATATTCACCATCTGGTGGCCCCAGGAGGTTCTTAAGGGATAGGGACTTGGGTGTGGTACAGCTGCTCTGAGGAGAGTCAGGACAAAGGATTGAGGATTTGTGATGGCTGGTGAGTCACTGGGATAATGAAGAGAGGAGCTGGGAGACTCTGAGAGGGGAAATGAGAGATGGGGCAGGTTAGGGAGGAAGATTATGGGGAACTTCAAAACAGGCTCTAGAGTGGGGTTGGAACTGAGATTTATGGGGCTCACAAAGGCAGAACTCAGGTTTTAAACCCTAGAGAGCAGGGCTGGGCAAAGGTTGCTGCTCACCCCAGCTTCATAGAGTGGGTTGCTAAAATCAGACTCCACAGTGATAGGGCTGTAGGAGTGAGATCCAGAAAAGCCAAATAGAGATTTTCCTTGTAGCCTGGGAAAGAAAAGCCAAGAAAACACAGGTCAGGTGCCTCTATCTGCCATCTTTATCATTCTCCATGATTCATCCCTCCCTATGTGTCCCAGAACACCCAACAACCACCTACTACTACTACAAGGTTCCCCAAGGCTATATACAGCCTGAGCAGCCCAGACAGAGCCCAGGACCAACCAATGAGCTAATCTCTTCAGGACAGGTTGAGGATGACCCAGTTAGACCTTGGAACCCTGGGCCACTTGACCTCCATTGGCATCCATCTGTGAACAGCCCAGGCCCACCCACACTACTCCAAAATCAGTGTGCTCACTTAGTGTAGTAGAGATAAACACCCCCAATGAGTAAGATGACAAGGCCCAGGGGCAGCAGGATGGCCAGGGCAAGATTTCCACCTTCCATTTGCCGAGAAGGATCTGTGGTCTGGGTCACTGCAGGGAGGAAAGGATGGTGAACTTTGGCATCCTGCTTCCTAGCCTTGGGCTTTCTCTTTGAAGGGAACAAGGGCCTTTGTCATTTAAGCCTTCAGTTCCCTCAAGGAACCCAAGTGGCCTGTGGCCCCCAGCCCCTGACTCTTCCCTCAGAGAGCCTGTTCCCCTCCCCAAACCCAGGCATCCTGCCCCAACCAGGCCCTGGCTCTCCCCCTCATCCCTCACTGACCTTCCAGTTTTCGGTCGTCCAGTAGCTCCTCATAGGCCACTGCAGGGAGAGGAGGGGGGAGTGGGGTCTAAGCCAGTGAGGGGGGAGGGCAGGAGGCCAGGCCAGGCAGGAGAACCTTCTCTCTTTTCACTCTGTTCAATCTACCCAAATCCTAAATCTGTACTTTCCTCTGTTCTCTTCCCCAAAACTCTGTCCCTTCACTTTTCAGAACTCCTAAAGTGGGCCTTCTCCATAATTCTCTTGTCCTATTTCACTCCTTTGAATTCCTAAGGATCAGTAACCCTGCCTCCCCAAGCCCCATCCCCTCCACCAAGGACCCCTGACCTCCAGTTCTTTGTTCCTACTTCCTTTCCAGAATCTAGGAGCTGACCCAAGTTGAGCCCTCCTCCTGGCCCCCAAAAGCCTCATAAAACCCTTCCCTTCCCCCTTCCAAGTACCTTTGCAGAGTGGAGGTTGGCTGGTCCACTGAGAGGGGTGTCCCGGGAGGCAGGTGATGGTGACCTCGCCAATAAGTTCAAAGCCCTCATAGCAAAAGAATCGGAGAGACTCCCCAGCCTGGTAGTGATGTTTGTATAGGGTCTGGTAGCCATTCTCTGGGACACCTGGGTTCAGGCATGGCTCATACTTCACTGGAGGAGGCAGAAGCCAGGGCCTAGTTACTGCCCATTCCCATTACCTTCTCTCCACAATTTGCTTTTCATCCCAGGCTTTGGGACATTGTCCTTCCCTTCTCACTGTCATCCCCATCCTCCCACTCTTGCAAATCCCTCTACCCACAACCAGGGCTGGGGACTCACGGACACACTTGGGGACACGGTCGCTCCACTTGGGGGTGCCTGTGTCCCGGTTGTAGCAGGTGAGGACAGCTGCCCCCTCTAGACTGTAGCCAGGCAGACATCGATACTGAATGTGGGAGCCAATGGGGAAGCCCGCATCAGAAGCTGTCCGGTGCCCGTTACTAATCTCTCCAGGGTCTGCACAGGTCATGACTAGAAGATGACCGGCCAAGAGGAGAGAATGCATGTTAGGGGAAGCTAAGAGATGAGGGGCATGGAGGGATTCTTCTTCCATTAACAAGCATCCCTGAACACCCACTACCTTGCACCTAACACTAGCTTACACTCAGTCAAGTCAAGTGTCAAGGAGAGTGTCTAGAGCCTCCTGCTTCAGAAATCAGGGAAGCCTCAGTGGTAGAAGCTCACATTTGTATCGCATGTTACAGATTGCAAAATACTTGGCTCAGAAGACCTGATTAGGTTAGGTGGAGTAGAAAAAGTAGCAGCCTCAAATGGAGAGTCCTGCTTTCTAGTTTGAAAATCTAGATCATAGGTCCTAGAGGTTGGAGAGACCTTAAGAATCCCTTGGCTCAAGGGCCCTGCCCCTGGACATGTGAATGAATGAGGCCCAGAGAGTTGAGATGATTTGCTCAGGGTTACTATGTCCTCTCCAAATGAAGGGATTGGATTAGTGTCCATGCTAATCATTAGATCCAATTCTAACTATCTTAAATCTATTTTAAATAGACATTACCCAGGATAGAGGGGAACTCTGGGCAGGGCCCAAGGGCTAGACAGAGGAACTTTTGCTTTCCCCTCCTCTCTTCCCCCCCCTTCCCCTGCCCAAGCCTGGAAGGGTAGATTAAAGAAAGGCATGAGGGGGTGGAGCTTGGGGACCTGGAGAGGATAGGGTAGGGGTTACACTGTGGCTAGGTGGGGTGAGGGCTTGGGGCTCACTTTTCTGGCAGGCTGGGGGTGCAGCACTCCAAGACAGGTCCCACTGACAGGTGAGGATGTCAGAGCCGAGCAGTTCATAGCCGGGCTCACATTGATAGGTGAGCACAGTACCCCGGATCAAGTCTCCATGGGATGCTGTCCTCCAGCCCCACTCTGGAGGGGGCAATTCTGGGCACGTATCATTCCGAGGAACCTCTAGGGAGGGTGAGAGACAGAGAATAGATTTGGAGGGGTGAGTCTGAGGCCCTAGGTTTGAGATCTTGGGCTGAGTCTGGGATCTCCCATTTTGGGGATCTCCCATCAGGTTTGGTGATTCCTTTCTCAGGACCGTCCTTCAGGTTAAGGAGATCAATAACCCCTATCCTGGGACCTCTGGCCAGGCTTAGGATCCTCCCCAATCAATGTCTCTGACTGGGGTCTTGAATTACCCCCTCCTGACCTCTGTGTCCAATTACCTTTGAAATGCAGTACAAAGCCCTGACCCAAACCAGGGTTAGGGGGCCCAGCTGGTGCCTGGAACTGCAAGGTGAGGTCTGGGCCAGAGGAGAGAAGGCGGCGACGAGGCTGGGGCCCTCGAAGCTGGGCTAGGACCCGGGCACTGGGGCTATCTCCATCAAACAGGGTCAACATATCCCCTCCCCTAACATTCAGGCTGTAGGAATGGAGATGGAATACTAAGTTATGGCTCCCAACACATACGCCCAATCCCTCAGTTTTAGGCTGACTCTGTCCACAGCATTGGCCTTCCTCTCTTTACATCTTCACATGGCCCCCTTGCCCTCTCCCTGATGCTATCCTTGCCCCACTTCTGCCCTCTTTCCTCAACCAAGTCCATTCAGGCATTTGAGATGGAATGTACTCCCTGGAAAATGCCCAAGATATTATGGGAATTTGTGAAGCTGATCACAGTGGATTCCCCACCTTATCTTACAAGGCTGGTCTTGGGGATTCCAAAGTCCAAGGCAAGGCTGTACTAGCTACAGCCTTGGAGTTTGTCTGAGTTTAAGAAACAACTCCCACCCCTTAGCATCCCTTGAAGCCAGTAATACTGAATCCACTCCCCTTCTTCCAAGGGATGTGCATCCTCGGCAGAGTCTTATGGCCCCAGACCACATCCCCTCATTCCTGCCCCCAAATACAGTCCTCCCTCCCTCTCCTACCACCAATGCGTACATTTCAACTTGGAGCAAGATCCGTTTTTCCTCCTGGACATGAAGGCCCCATACACAGTCCTGCCCAGGGCTGTAGCTCTGGGGCCAGTCGGGAGAGAGGACCACACCAGCAGACTCAGACAGCTCCCCCCCACACATAGCTGGTGCAAGGGGAAGGGGTAAGGCAGAAGAAAGGATAGTAGGAAGATAACATTTAGAGCCTGAAATGACCGTAGATACTATCTAATCCAGCTCTCTCATTTTATTGATGGGGAAACTGAGGCTCCGAAATATGAAGTGGCTTGCCTAAGGTCACAGAAGTATTCGTGAGTTAAGGCTTTCAAGGGGTCAAAGCTCTGGGGGGGCTGAAGCAGGCTCAGTCCTCAGTCTTTCTGCAAGGATTGGTTTAGGGTTTAGTTCCAATGTTGGGAGGGAGGTCACCCTTATCAGTAACCATCCTATAATTCCAATATGATTATTAAGGATTCCATATTTACATTGATGGGAATATGATGCTGGGTTAGGATGGGGGGTCTCCATTTGGAAGGGGGATTGTTTCTGTCTTAGGCCACTATAGGGTCAAGAACACAGAATCCAGGTACATGCTATCCCCATCTATGAAGGGGACTCACCTTTGCAGGCTGGCTCAGTGTCATTCCAGTGAGGATCAGAGGGGTCAATACATTCAATGGCACTGGGGGGACCAGGGGGTTCCAGGGCATATCCTGGGAGGCAGGAGAATGTAGCCAGAGCTCCAGGACGGAACTGGGGATCCGTGGAAGTGACATTACCATGAGCCAGGAATGGAGCAAAGCACCGATCTTCCTCAAAAGCTGGGGAATAAACAGCAGTCGGGGACCCAGCAAAGGCCCTCCGTACACTCCTTTCCCTTTCCCTTTTCCATTCCCCACCCTTCTTTACCCCCTCTTCATCTCATCCTGGCAGAAACTTCATCCTGGGAGACTGCAAAATTAGTCAAGGGGCCTTTGACACGTACTAGTGGTTTGACCATGGGCAAGTGACTTAATCCCTCAGTGTCCCCAAACAAATCTCTAAGATTAGAGACAATTTGTCTATCCTCATCAATACAAGGAATTTCCATGCTGGAAATTCAAATCACTGGTCTGGACCAAAACAAAACCCAACAATAACCTCTTGATTATTCCTGCTGATAGAAGTTCATGATATTATCAATAATCTAAAACAAATAATCCAAAGGTTATTCATAATCATATTTGAAAGACAGTGCATGATTCTTCCCCATTCCCTCTCCCCATTTAGACTCCTAGCATGGGAGGACTGTAGGGCTTTCAGATGCCACCTAATTTACCATCCTTCATTTTAAGAATGAGGAGATAACCCTGCTAATGGTGGTTTCACCCTTCTAACAGAGCTTTACATTCTTGGTTTAAGAACTCACATTAGATTGCCTTCCCTAACCCTATACCTACTGCCTGAGTGAAAATATGACTTATATAATACTGCTTTCTTTTTTTCACACCTTCCACCCAATTTCAGACCTTCACCAATTTTACTGTGGGTAGTAAATTACTTTGTAAGGCCAGAGGAGGGCATTGTGGAGGGGTTCTCAAATTTGCAGTGGGAGAAAGAAGGCAAGGATGTTTGTAAGGTATGGGGAATAGACCCTAGTCTGGGATGGGTCTGTGGGATTTAGAGACTGTAGAAAAGTTAATGATCTCTTCTCAGTTTCCAAGGGCATGACCCCTTCATTCATTCCCTCCACCACAAATGCCTGACTATTCCAGGCTGAGGAAAGAGAACAGGAGTTGGGTATGGAGAGAGTGGTGAGAATACGGAGGATTCAGGACCACATAAGAAGGGGAAAGTGGATTTATGGGGAACTATTGCTTGGGTACCTCACTAGATTTAAAGAGAGCCTTCTGAATTAGTCTTGTGTTAGAGGTAATGTGTGGGGCCTATAAGGTTTGGGATGTTTGAGCATGAGAAATTCTATAGGGTGTGGGAAGCTCTAGGAGGGCAGAATTGGAGGACCTCTCTAGAAGATGAGGTATAGGGTTGAGTTTTGAGATCTATAGGATTTTCAGGTTTCAAGGTTCTTATAGCTAGTCCCTAATCATGCAATGATGACAAAACAGAAATGGAGTTAGAGTCTAAAAAAGGATGGGTTATCTTCTGAAGGATTAGGAATATGGTATGCTTTGGGCTTGGGGTTCCCCTTGGGGGGCTTGTTACCCTCATATCGGAGGCTTAGTAGCAAGGGGTTGGCTGGTGTCTCAGAAAGCAGTTCCACATAGAGGGATTGGGCATCGCTGATCAGTCCTCTCTCTGGGACATCATCCATGTCTGAGTCGTAGATCAGTGGGGAGAGGGGACCACCCCCAGATCGGACCACCAATCTAGGGATGGGAGGAGGTGATCAGGGTCACCCAGGCAGGAAAAGAAGCTTCTTAACTTCCAGAGCCTCATCCCTGTTGAGTACTTAGTTTTTCTCCCTTATAATTTCTTCACTGAGGTGAGAACCTCTTCCCCTATATTCTTATATCCCCCCTTCCCCCTGTACCTCTCCCTCCATGGGACAAGAGCCTTCTCCCCTATGTCTCTCCACAGCCCTCCCTACTTCCAGGGTGAGAGCCTTCCCCCCATGTCCCTCCTTTCCCCTGTGGGATGTGAACTTTCTCCCCTAAAGCCCCCCTTGCAGGTGAGAACCTTCTCCCTAAGAACCCTTCTTCCCCCATGTAGAGTGAGACTTCTCCATATAGTCACTGCCTCCACCTCCAGGTGAGAACTTTCTTTCCTGTGGCCCTCCTTTCCACTGTGAGGTAAGAGCTTTCTCTTCCACAGTCCCCTCACCTATCGTTGTCCTCATCTAGTGAGACCCTTTCAAAGTGCAGGTGCAGTCTCCGTCCTTCAGCTGCCTCGATGACCCATCGGCAGGTAAGGTTGGGCCCTACAGCCCCTCCGGGTTCAGGGGAGACAATCCGGCCAAGGGTAGCATTGTGGATGGAACCTCCACAAGCAGCTGAAGGGAATTAGGAATCAGAGATGTACTGGGCAAGAAACCTTCATCTTCTTTTTCCTTGTTCTTCCCCCAAACCCTCAAGGCGGTGTTTGTTTTTTAAGTAAGAGACTCTCCACCCCATCACATTTCCCAAAGCCCTGTCTCTCTGGGCTCCTCACCTAGTCTCACTTCCAAGGATTGAACGCTTTTGCCCAAGCAGCAATATGCTGAAGCATAAGAATCTTCTCCCATCCATCTCCCCTTCCCTTCTCCCTAAACCAGGAATGCCTTCTCCCCTGCTGCCCGGGTGCTCACCAAGGCAGGCAGGAGGCTCCCCGCTCCAGGCTGGTCGGGTGGCATTCAAGCAGATGAGGGTATCTTCCCCTTGCAACTGGTAGCCTGAGTCACAGTGGAAGGTGGCAGTGCCTCCAGGGTGCAGGTCTGTCACACTCACATCTCCATGGGGTGGCCGGGGGGGAAAGCCGCAGCTCAGGAGGTAGGCTAAGAGAATACAAGCAGAAACCCAGGACTGGCTGTTCTTTCAGTCTCATGCAACACTCCTTGCTCTTCTCTTTCTTATCCCTCTGGCTTCTCTTCAATTCCTCCTGCTTACTCATTACAGTCTTACCTTGGGGGTTCCTGAGTGAAACATAAAGTAGTCAATCCTGCACTATTACCAAACTTCGTAGAGACAATTGCTAAAAACTTGAGAACGATCTAAAGTCGTCAAATACAAAGTAACATAACATCAACTGAATATAGTATATAAAAGGCATCATGGAAAGATTACTGAACTGAGGGGGTCGGTGCTGAATCAAGAGACCCGAGTTCAAACTTTGGCCTCTCTATCATCTTGGGCAAGTTACTTCTTTCCTCAAACCTCATATTTCTCTTCTATAAGATGAGGAGTTATATCAGTTCGTCTCTGATGATCCTTCCAACATTCTACGCTGACAGACAGCTAGGTGGCACAATGGATAGCGCATTGAGCCCTAAAACAGAAAGATCTGAGTTCAAATAGGACCTCAGACACTTACTAGCCGTGTGACTTTGGACAAGTCACTTAACCCCTGTGCCTCAGTTTCCTCAACTATAACATGGGGACCTATTTCATAGTATTGTTGAGAGGATCAAATGAGTTAATATGTGTAAAGGGCATTACAAACTTTAAAGTGCTATATAAATGCAACCTAAGATGATGATGATGATGATGAGAGAGGTGAAGAAGGTAAATCAAACTAGATCTGAAATAAATGATGGCAGTCAAGTCTGACCCCTGTGTGATCATTTGCAAGGCAGTTAACCCCTCTGCCTCATTTCCTCTTCTGTAATACCTCACGGAGGAGCAAATGAGAAGATATATGTAAACCAAGATGGTACTAGTTAGCCCCAGTGTGATTTGGTGCCCAACACAGGTTCCCTGTACACGTCAGGTGTTTAGCAAGTGTCTGTTGGATTGCATTGAGCCGCAAGCTCTCCCATCAGTGCTGCAGCCCACACACGGCCATGTAGAGTCTTGTATTGTTCTCCGATTGCTTCATGCTATTCCTGCCATTGCTCTCTTAAGGCTCTAGGAGCAGGGACCATGCCTCCAAAAGGCATCATGGTGAAGTAGAATGAGCAGACAAGATTGTCTGAGTTCCAGGTATGCCATGCTCCACCACTAATATTATTTCCTGATCTTTTGGTCAAAAACGTCCTCTCAAAATCCATTCCTCAGTTCCACTCCAAACTACAGTCCTACACAACAGTCACAGAGTCTGGGATGGCTTCAGATCACCCTCTGATCTCAATGACTTTTTACCTGTTAGATGTGCCTAGGGCTGTTCTGACATATTGTTGTTGGTCAGTTGTATCTGACTCTTTGTGACTCCATTTGGGGCTTGCCATTTCCACTTCCAGCTCATTTTACAGATGAGGAAACTGAGGCAAACAGTGAAGTGACTTGCCCAGAGTCACACAATCAGTAGGTATCTGAGGATGGATTTGAACTCAGGTCTTTTAGACTACAGGCCCAGTGCTCTATCCCCTGAACTACCCAGCTGCCCCATTCCCACCTTTATCTTCCTTCAAGTGGCCTGGCATTTAGTCCTCTTTGCTGCAGGAGACACCTTTGCACAAATGTCCCTGCAAGCTCATGGGGAGAATTACAGTAGCAGGGGCCCCAGGGGACTTATAGAGACTCATAATATTGAACCACAAGGTTTTTGAGGAATCAGCGTAGTTTACATTTTAGGGGGCACATCAACATGTCAAACCAATCTTGAAGGCACCATTGACCCAAGGGACTTGTTTGCTCTTGTTTGGAGGACAGTAGGAGAGAATCATGACAGTAGGAGAAGCAGCAGAAATGGGCCCTGGGAAAGTGTGGCGGCTTCTCTGCTATGTGGGCAAGTTTAAATATACGCAGGATATGCATGAACATATATGTGTACATGGATGTATGGGTCTTGCATGTGTGCACTCTGTACCTAAAAATCCATGTATTTACATGTAAATATAGGCATGATGAGTATGTTTACATATGCATTTGCAATATGTGCACAAATGTCCTCCTTGAACCTATCCAGCCCTGACTGATCCTTGATAGAAGACCATGGGAGGGTTTGAGGTAGCCTAGTCAGTGTGAGAAGGACTCCCATATCATCAACCCTATACCATCCTGTAGGGCCCCAAGTGCCCTCATCTGGGAGCACTGAAGATTGGTTACTCAGCCCAGGGTGACCACATCCATCCCTCTACATCATCCATGTTCCTCCATCCTATTGCCTAGTCACTATCAGTCATCTTGGAGATGTACCTGTAGGCACTCCAAGTGATCCCTGCATGGCTACACCATCTGTCCACCTGACCACAGCCCCACTTCAGGACCTTAATTCTTCTCACCCTGGTAGTGGATCCTGAAGCCACCACCTCGAGGAGTCCTCGGGCTCCGGAAATGCAGAAGCAGCCTATTAGTTGGGCTCCGAAGGACTTGGCCCTCCCCTAGTAAAGAGGCATTGGCCAGGAGCTGGGGTGCGGGGGCTGGTGCACCACCCACAGCCAACACAAGCAGTCCCTCTTCTCGGGACAGGTTGAGAGACTGCACCTGGAAGATGAAGCAACAGACCAGGCTAGAAGGAGGATAAAGGCTAGGAGAAGTCTTTGATCTTCCCCAGCCCTTCCTATCCCCTCCTATCCATTTACCCCCTTTGTAGTGGTCTATACATTTTCAAACACTAGTAGAATTATGTAATGTTAGAACTGGAAGGAACATTGGGAATATAGTATTAAGAGAACTGCACTTAAAAGCAGAAGACCCACATCTGAGGCTTGGATCCCCCACTCAGGTGTCTTAATCAATGTGAGAAGGGTTCTCATATCATCTCCACACCATTTTGTGGTGCCCAAAGTACCCGCATCTGGGAGCCCTGTGATGGGAAGCAAGTCATTGAACCTCTCTGTTTATTGATTTGTACAACTTTGGGTTGTTGTGAGAAAAGCATTTTGTAAACTATTAAATACAATATATATGTAAATTACTATTGTTATCAAGTCCTGTCTTCACATTTTACGGATGAGGAAACTAACAACCAGAGAAGTCAAGTGACTTCCCCAAGGTCACACAGCTAGGTAGTAACAGAACCAGGACAAGAACCCAGGTTAGCATGATGTAGAAAGAACTCTGAAGTGGGAGCCAGAACTGGGTTCTGGTCTCAGCTCTACCATTTATCAACAGTATGACTCTGGGCAAGTCGATTTCATTTTTGGGGCATCAAGGTCTTCATTTGAATAGTGAAAAGGTTGGAGTAGATAGTATCTAAAATTTCCTGGCTCTGAAATCACAAAGTGTACACTCCTAGGACAGTGCTCTTTCAACCCCTTCCCTATCACTACCACCCTTCCAGGGAGGGGGAAGGAGAAGGAACTCTGAAATTTCTAGAGGTCAGAATGAGGTCCTAAGTACCTGAATTTCAATGCCATAGCCAGGATAGACAGAGATGCTGTAAGTGCAGTCAAGAGGTCCTAGAGTGGGAGCAGCCGAACGCCCAAACTCTGGTGATTCCACATAACCTTCACCCTCTGAGACGTTGTTGTTACATAAAACTAAGAAAAAACACAGGGCATGGACTTCCCATGACAATTCAAGTGTCTTCATTTTCCCTCCCCATACCTCCTAATCAATTCTGTGGTTCTATCCTTAAATACCATACATTCTCATCTCTCTCAACACCTTATTCCCATCTCTATATGCATCACTACTCATCCATTTGTACCCAGCATCCTCCTCTCCCCATTGGTATATTACCTGGGCTTGTCACTGTGGTGACTGTGGTTGTGGTAATGAGAGTGGTTGTGGTCTCTTCCTCTCCTCCCTCAGACCCAAGAGGTGGGCCTGGAGAGGCAGGACCTGGTGGGGGTGGAGCTGTGGTTCCAGGAGGTGGGGTCAGTAGCTCAGGTGCAGTAGGCCCAGTCCCCCTTGCTCCCTTGGGAGTCACAGCTGTGGTCAGGGGTCCTGTCCCTGGTTCTGTGACCCAAGGTGGGGAGGGTGGGGCAAGGGTCTGGTCTTCTGTATCAGCAGCTAGTGTGGGGACCAGAAGGGATCCTGAGACAGCAGGTGGAGAGAAGGAAAGCCTGAAGTAAGAAATCTGAGGCCAAGTAGCCTTTGGGACAGAAAGGGTTTTTCTAGGTGATGGGCTAGAGAATATAAAGAGTTGGCCCTCCATCCTTACCCATAACCCTCCTGCACTGAACCCAGATTCTCCCAAAGGATCCCCCCAGAAGGATTCAGATCAAGGCTCAGGCTGACTAGGATGAAGACATGGCCCACCGACAAGTCCTATTTCTAGCCCCTCCCTCCACAATAGACTCTGAGATAAAGCCTAGATTGTACTCACACTTCAAACTCTTATATTCCATGGCCCCAGTGATCTTCCTCATTATTCCCTTAAGTCCCCCCACCCCATGTACCTCTAAACATTTGTATCTATCAACTTCCCTTTTGATTATTTTCTCTCTTGTCTTCTTCCCTATCTCTGAATTTCTTTTCCCTTATGCCTTGGTCTTTCTGAATCTTACCAGGGATGTCCCCCATCTCTGGCCCCCTCCTTAGTAAGGCTCCATGTAGCAGTTCAGCCAGTGCAGCTGGTGGAATTGTGGGAGACTCACTGCTTCCCCCAGTCAGGGTCTCCTCCTCCTTTAGGGGCACACCTAGGAGGAAATGTCCCATGAGTCTAAGAGGGTTGATTGTCCCCTCTTTCTCCCACATTTGTGCTTCTCCAATATTGTTCCTTTTAACACTCTCACAACCCTCTCAATTCTCATTCAATCACTACTAGCTCAAGTCATAACCACAGTCCCTGGTTCTGATCCTTTCTCTTCTGGATTAGGGAGCAGAACTTGGGGAAGGGGGCCAAGATGCTTGGAAATAGATAATTAAATTTCTTGCCATTCTGTTTCCTCAGCTAGTTAAATATAGGGAAAGGAAATGAATGCCCTTCATGTACTCCTGACAGAACATGGACAGCTCCTGGATGGTAGGTTAAGGTATTGATTCCATTCTTATCTCACTGGCTTTGCCAGAATCAAGCTGTCTCTCAGATGCCTATGTTGGTGTCTGTCAGTATCTCTGGGCTTCTGTCTCCCTTTTGCCCATATCTCTGAGAATGTCTCTGTAGTGCCTGCTGTTTCTCTCTCTCTCTCTCTCTCTCTCTCTGTCTCTGTCTCTCCTCTCTCTCTCTCTCTCTCTCTCTCTCTCTCTCTCTCTCTCTCTCTCTCTCCTATTACCTCTCTATTGATTTCTGCCTCTCTTTAGCACCTACCAACTCTCTCCAGATCTCTCTGTACCATCTGTTGTTTTATGAGGGGTTCCCCCCCAACTTTATCTCTGTTTCTCTACTACCTCTACCCTCTAATTATCTGTGGTATCCATAACCTCTTTTTGAGTCTCTGTCTCTATTTTTCTGGGTTTCTGTCTCTATGTGGTATCTACTATCTCTCTCCACATATATACTGCTTACTGGTTCTCTCTGGGTCTCTCTTTTTCTAGATCTCTGGGCCTCTCTCTTTATGTAGTCAGAAGCCATATGTGTCCATGTGCCTGTGTGTAAGTCTGTGTGGGTAGCTGTTTTGCTATGGATCTGTCCTTGCTTAGATGTCCGTCTGTCTTTAGCCATATGTCAAAGATTATGCGTGTAGATAGCCTGTGTATATACCCCCTTTTCTCTCCTCTTTAAGCATCTCACCTGCCTCTCTGCCTCAGATCCTTGTCTTTTAGCATAGTAGGAACCATCTCCCCCCACTTCTATTTCCTGGATTTAACCCCTACCCATCCTCTTTTCCTTCCATTCTTCCTCTCATCCAACAGCTCCAGGACTGGACTTGGTGGAACTCAATGCCAGTGGTAAAACCCTATATCCCATCCCTCTCCCCTTTCCCCACTGCAGCGCCCCTCCCCCTTCCTCTACCAGCTCTGAGAAAACCTAAGGCCAGACGTGCAGAGAATGGGGGCTGTAGGAGGAGGCTGCATCCCCAAGGCTTCTCTGTGCAGCACACACTGAGTGCCCTGCCCCCTTCACATTTGGGGGTACAATTCCCTCATCTCTTTCATGCAATCCCATATTTCCTTACCGCAAGTCCAGGGGCAGCTGAACAGCAGCAGCAGTAGCGATGGGGGCAGGAGGCCGGCTCGGGGGGTCCCCATGGTACCCTGATCCCCAAATCCCTCCCCCGCACCCCAGTCCCTCTCCTCTCAGGAGCTGAAGAGCTAGTCTTCTTTACTCAGCTTCTTGGCTATTCTCCCAATTCTTCCCCTCCCAGGGGCTGAACAGCTAGTCTTCTTGCTCTTCTTCTTGCCTATTCTGTTCCCGTCTACTATCGCTTCCTTTTAAGGAAGAAAATCCAGTGCTCGACAGGAGACGAAAGGCTGAGGTGGGTGTGTGTGTGTGAAAAATATACGGGGAAAAGACTGGGAACCGAAGATTCTTGGCTTTCTTGCCTGCTTGAATGCCCGGGTCTTCTCTCTTGCCCGGACACCTCTGTCCTCTCTGTTCCTGTGGATGGGGGGTGGGGGGAGAGGAAAAGGGGGCGCGGCTGCGGCTGCAGGGGGTGGGGCGCGGTGGGGGAGTGCTAAATCAGACCAGGCTCTCTGGGAGATCCGGGTACGCCTGGGTTCTACTCTTCCCCTGACGCCTGTTTTCGGCCTCGCTTAGATCCCAGGTTGTTGGGGTACAGGGTGGAGATTGGAATTGCAGCTTGGGGTGGGAAGTGGAAAGAATGAAGGGTCGGGAGGAATATCTAAAGGGCTCTAGGAGGGTCCTACGGGGAAAGAGGAGAGAGGGTCGTAGGGTCCTGGGGGAGGGAGATGCCGGGGGGCAGCTCGAGAGCTGAGGCTGCGGGAGCGAGAAGCTGTGAAAGGTGTCGGAGCCCACGTCAGATCCTGGGGCTGGGCGAGGGGAGGGGCCTGGTGCGTGGGTATGTTGGGGGGAGAGCCGGCGTGGGACTGAGACCGGAGGAGGGAGGAGGCATTGTATGAAGGCGAACACAGAGTTGTGTTTTTCATTCCCCCACCCCACATCCCCACTCCCTGATCCACTGGTGAGAGAAAAAGGAAAGCTTCAATCTGGTCACATCTCTAATTAACGCTCCCCGCCCTCCAAGTCACCCTCCCAGTACATCTGGAATTTTAATCGCCTTCTTCCCAGTTCTGGAAGCCGCAACGCAGCTGCATTTCCTTCTGCCTCTCCCCAAGACACCCCTGACTTTACACCCGGATTTACATCCCTCCTCCCTTTCCCCAACCTTCTATGGTGAATTTGCCTCCCACTACAGCCCTGCATCATCGGGAAATTGCTCTCTTGTCTACCCCGCCCCCGCCCCCAAGAGTACTACACTAGCTTCCAAACAGGGGGTAGGAAGTGAGGGAGGGGCCTTCTCTCCTCACCCCCAGCCTATAAAATACCCCTCACCCCCGTTCCTAGGGTCTGATGTCTAAAATGTCCCTTCTCGATTTTCTCAGGGAGTCCTTTCCCCATGATCCTTCAAACTAGATTCAGTCTGAGGCGTGTGTTGTCCTACGCTCATACAATGCTATCCTTGCCCACCCGCTTCTCTGCCTTCAAGGACTGGCCCCGCTGCTTCATAGCACACTTCCCGCGGTGGGTTTTAACCCGCACTGGGGTGCAGGCCTCTTTCAGCACCACCGACCCAAGGACAGCGCTCTGCCTTAGCCCCGCCCCTCGGCTCCAGACCCGGGGGCTCCCCGGCTTTCAAAGCTGATTGGCTGTGGCAGCCTCCACCTTCGCCTCTCGCCTGCAATCACTGGCGCTCAGGTGACTGTCCTGCGGGAAGCGGGGGCTGGAGCTGGGAGGGAGAAGAGTCACCTAGAGACAGACAGACAGAGGTGGCGCTGCCCCTGGAAGCTGACTAGATTGCCTCCCGCTGATTGTCACCGCCGCCCTTGCCCCACCAATCTGTGGGTCTCTCCCTACCCACTGGCTCCATGCCCCGCCCCTCCCTCCTCCTTTTCGCATTGCGGGCCGGCCGGACTCCGACGCAGCCACCTCAGAGCCCAACTTGACACCTTGCCAAGGAGGGGAGTCCAGCTCTGCCAGTCTTGCTTTCCAAACCTTCAGGGGTCACCCCTCCCCTGTCCCCAATCCGGGATACCAAAAGCTCCCCCGCCCCTCCTTTGCCTTGCCCCCTTCCCTCTGTTCTTTTCCTTCCTGATGCAAGAGTATCCCTGAGATGCGGCTGACTCTGGGGTGGGCCTGAAGTGATGGGTGCGGGGGTGGGAAGGGGGAGAAGGTGACGTCAGGGTGAATGGGAAAGGAGGGGGAGAGAGGAGAGGAGAAGAGAAAGGATAGAGCGGAGAAAAGGGGAGGGGAAAAGACTGGAGAGGCTACCAGGTGGGGAGGGACAGAAGAGAGGGAAGGAAGGAGAGGGTTGTGGAGGAAAGACTATAGCTGCTGCAGAGGATTAGGATCCATCTCAGGATCTGAGGGCTGCATGATGAGGTGGGACAGGAACTGCTGATGGAGGAAGAGAGAAATTGAAAAGGGGAAGAATCGTGGAGCCCAGAAACCCCAGAAAAAGGGGGCCAAGGAGATGTGATGGGGAATGAGGAAGACACCATGGAGTAAGGCCTGAGGTTGCCAGAGGAGAGAGCTGGTAGGGCAGAGGAGGAGGGAAACAGATTTGGGGAATGCCTGGGGCCTTTTGACTAGACTCCCCACCCAATTTCCACCATGCCCCCTTGGCCCCTACCCCTGGCCTGCCCAGCCCTCACTCTGATCCTTGGGGCCCTTACTTCCCTTTTCCTCTGGTACTGTTATCGACTGGGCTCCCAGGACACCCCAATCCCCGGGGCAGGGGGTGCTAGCAGAGGGGGTATTGGAGTTGGTAGAGGTTCTGAGGCTGGAGGTCAAGGACCAGGAATCACCAGGGAGCCTGGTGAAGGGCCTGGGGCAGAAGGCCTTGTGAGTCGGAGGCTTCGGGCCTATGCCCAGCGTTACTCCTGGGCCGGGATGGGGCGGGTGAGGCGGGCAGCTCAGGGCAGCAGCAGCCTTGGTGGAGGGCCAGGGATCCAACGCCCAGCTCTGCTCTTTTTGCCGGACCTTCCTTCTGCTCCATTTGTGCCCCGGGATGCTCAGCGACATGATGTGGAGCTCCTAGAGAGTAGTTTCCCTGCCATTCTTCGGGACTTTGGAACTGTTAGCTGGGATTTCTCAGGGACATCTTCTCCACCTCGGGGGTGGTCTCCTCCTTTGGCCCCTGGGTGCCATCAGTTCCTACTCTACAGGGCTGGTAGGTGCCAGCCAAATAACTGCCGACGTTGCCCAGGGGCATATCGGGCCCTCAGAGGGCTGAGAAGCTTTGTGAGTGCCAATTCTTTTGGCAATGCTGGCTTTTCTGTTCTTCTTCCTGGAGCCAGACTTGAGGGGCGCTGTGGACCCACCAATGCTCGTGTTCGTTGTCACTTAGGTAAGTAGTGGATCAAGAATACTCAAGTTTAACCCTGAGGTAAAATGGAAGATTATGGGTCTATTTGGGGAGTGATAGGAATGCCTGAATTGGGTAGAAAGGCCTCCTCTGACCTTTACCTGGGCCTTCTCCAACAGGCCTGAAGATTCCCCCTGGCTGTGAGTTAGTCGTTGGGGGCGAGCCCCAGTGCTGGTCTGAGGGACACTGCCTACTCGTGGATGATTCTTTCCTGCATACTGCAGCTCACAACGGTAACCAGGACACCAGAGCTCTGCAAAGAAGGGATTTGGGAGTCTAGAGGGGTGATTGGTCAAAACTGGAACTTAAGAACAAAACTGAATGATTTTAATCCTTTGCTTCCTTTTTGTCTCCAGGCTCTGCAGAAGATGGACCTCGTGTGGTCTTCATTGTTGACCTTTGGCATCCCAATGTAGCTGGGGCTGAGCGACAAGCTCTTGATTTTGTCTTTGCACCTGACCCATGAAGGGAAATTTGACACCCCTATAGAGTGTCCCAATCTCCTACCCATGAACCACTGACACAGTGAATTAGGCAGCTTGCTGTGATACGGTTTGCCTCTCACCTCTGGTGCTGCTTTGGGTGTCATAGATGGGACATGCAGAAGTGAGGAGTTGGCATATCCAAAAACTGAAATACAAATTTACAATACTCTTTAAATCCTGGCAGCATCCTTCTACAACACACAAGGGACACAAAGCTGGTTGAGGTTGGGTAGTTTCAGATGCAGTCTAATATAATGCAAAGAATACTACCCCTTTAGTGAGAAAACCCAGTTTCTAGGCTTGCTTCTGCCACTAAACTTTGGCT
Source organism: Trichosurus vulpecula (assembly GCF_011100635.1). Classification (NCBI taxonomy): domain Eukaryota; kingdom Metazoa; phylum Chordata; class Mammalia; order Diprotodontia; family Phalangeridae; genus Trichosurus; species Trichosurus vulpecula. The sequence goes on from NC_050581.1 coordinate 77,906,557, forward strand.
GTTGGGCAAATCATTTCATCTCCTGGTTCCAGCTTATGTCTCTGAAATGATAGGGTTGGACTAGATGACCTAAGTTCCTTTCAGCTCTACAAATAAGTGAAGCTTACCTACCCAGTGCAGAACTTGCTCCACCTCCATACCCAACAAAACAAACTCCAACCTGTCAAAGGTGAAATCTCTCTTCCAGTAACCAAGTCTATCCTTGCAATTCAACTTTATTTCAATAATTTAATAGAAAATAAAAATAAATAAGAAACAAGTAGGTAAGGAGGCCAGGCTGGGAAAGCCACAGGCCACTTCAGTACCAATCTAAGAAGGGACAAGGGCCAGGGACAGCATTGTAGGTTGTAAAATGTACAGGGGTAAAGGAATAGGCTTGGAATGTAGCAGATGGTTAAGGTCATGAGAAAAGCTTTGGCACATAATACATACTAAAAGGAAGTGAAAACATGGGCAGAACCATAATCCAAAACATGCACCTGTGATGGATGCAAAGATAGGGGAATGTAAGAACTAGAGGTAGGGAGAAGGTAGAGTAAGTGAGAACACCACATCCAAGCAGTTTGGAGGCAAAGATAACAAATGTGACGTTTTGGGAAGCATTACAGTATGTGCCTTGGAATGTACCATGTTGTTGATGGGCTTGGAGGAATAAGGAAGATAAAAGGGGCTAAACGTATTGTACCATAAATCTGAAATACCAAGTGGAAAGAGGAAACCCACGACTTGACCAGCAAAGCCGGGGCAGAAGTCATGGGAAGGGAGAGAATGGAAGCGTTAAGGTGGTGGGAACAACACGAGGGGAGAACAAATTCAAGGGCAGAGTGGGTGAAAGGTCAGTCCTTGAAGACAGCCTGCTGGCCATGGGGTCGCTCATCATGAGTAATGTGTCGTCTGACATGGATCCTTCGGACTCGATGCTCTCGTCCATCTTCATCTTCTCCCCGCCCAGCCCCCCCTCCTCCAGCAGCACCCCCAGTGGCCTCTAGGAGAGCAGGATCAGGCCCCCGGGGTGTCTCATAGATCAGAATGTTCAATGTTTCTTCAAAGATCCTTGCCTCTGGGAATTCAACCTGTAAGGAGGTAGATGCCAAGGTTGGCAACAGTTTGTCCGATCTATGAGCAGTTTCCATCTCATCAAAAGCAGGGGAGGAAGGGGTGGGGAGAAAGCTAAGAGGAAAGAGATTGAGAGAGAGGAAGAGGAAGGAAGGAGGGAAAGATGGTGAGCGGGAAAGATGGAGGGGGGGAGAGGAGGAGGGAGGGGGAAGAGAAAGGAAAAGAGGGAGGAAGCGAGGGGGAAGGGGGAGAGAGAGGGAAAGAGAGGAGAAAGAGGGAGGGAGAGAAAAAGTGAGAGGGGTAGGGCAGCTCCACTCCTAAAGACACCTTGTTTTTAATCAACTGTTTCCTCCTTCCCTAAGCACACAGATGCCCGTTACATTACTTCCTTAATAGCTGAGAGTGCTAAAGTGGACCTCTCCCACCCTCGAACCCCAGGCTCATCCCTGACCTTAGTTTGCTTCTTCTCGGTGGCATAAACAATGGAGGTACAGCAGACTTCGGCAATCTTTCGGCCCTGTCCATAAAAAGACCAGCAGCAGATCTCATCACCCAGCACATCTTTGAGAAAGAGCAGCCGCCCATGGAAGCGCAATGCCAGCTTGTCGAACAGCTCAATGTTTTTTAGTAGGTTGTCGTCCGACGTGCTGGGGGATTGGAAAGGTGGGTAGCAAAAGGCAGTGAGATTGAAGCACCCAAACCAAATGACTTTAGCTCATCAAACTCAAATTAGAGTTCTGGGTATTGGGAGTGGGGATAGAAAGGAGACAGGAACTTGGGGAATAAGGCTATGGCCCGTTAAGGAAGAGAACAGGGTTGAGAACTGAAGGGCCGGGCCAGCCCAGGGCTCCCCCTCACCTGGTGTAGGAATATTTGTTGTTACTTCGATTGTGCAGCAGCTTCACCACTGGCTGAGGGGGAAGAAAGAAAGGACAGAAGGAGAAAAGGGTCAGACTGAGTTCAGAAAAGCCAACCCTTCCCAAGATGCTGGTGTCTCACCTTAGAGGTGCTAGCCAGAAGCTGCTGCTCTTCCCGTGGAGATGTCACCATGGGAATAAGGCAGAGTGGGGAAAGGCTCTCACTCTTTTGCTGGAGAAAGAGAAAGGAAGTTAGCTGCCACTTGACAAGGGAGAGGAGATGGGGAGAATGGTAAGAACAACTGGGGCTTGAGAATCAAGCATGAAGCCCAACCACCACTACTTTTCTTTTCTCTATCACTCAGGGCTAGAACGTTTTTCAGAGCCTCACACCTATCAGTAAACACAACAGTGGAGAAGGGGCTCTGAGAAGATAAATCAGAGCATGAGATGCAATGGAAAGGACACTGGGATATAATCCTGGCTCTGCCACTTGCTGCTGTATGAACTAGTGCAAGCGACTTTACCTACCTCTCAGTATACTTCCTCATCTGTGAAAGGAAGAAAAGAAGGAGCCTGACTACTGCACAGGACTATTTTGCATTATACATGAACTTTTGAACCTGCTATAAAAATACAGACTGTCTCTTAGTGCTATTTTAAGTGTTCTTAAAACAGCACTAAAACACCTTGTATATTATTACAGAATGAAAAGCAATATGGTATACTGGAAAAGACAAGATACTGGGAGTTAGGAGACCAGACTTCATGTTCTGACTCTGACACTAGATGTGTGATCAAGGGCAAAATCACTTTACTTTCCTGAGCCTCAGTTTTCTCAACTTTTACACTACTTACTTCACAGTCTTTTTTTGGAGCGGGGGTGGGGGGGAGGTGATGCTTTGTAACCCTTAGAAGTATTATATAAATATGAATAAATGTATTATATTAATATAAATGTGCCAGAGCTGGAAGGGACATTTGAACTAATTTCATTTATTCATTTTGCAAGAAACTGAGATCCATAGAGGTTAAAAAGCTAGCTAGTGTGGACATGGAGCCAGGATGGGAACATAGTGTTCCCAAAAGAGTAGCCCAGAGAGGAAAACCCCCGGACTCCCTTGTTCACATACCACTCCCTGCAGTTTATTTTCGCAAGTCAATTCTACCCATTCCATTTTGGTTACTACTTCAGATAATGTGAGATAGGAAGCAAATGAGGGATGGAATAGTGTGGGAAGGAACAGGCTAGAGACAAAGGAGTTTCCTTCTGTGTCCTTCAAAAGGTCAACAAAAAGATACAGGGAAAAAGTTGGAAGGGCATGTGGTCTCACCTGTAGAGCCATCTGGCAATCTTCAGCTAGCCCCTGCACCAAGTAGTACCGTGCCTCACCCAACAGCTCACCCAGCTCCCGAGGGCCCTCTGGAAGAGGCACTGACCCATCCCGAAGGTAGTTCAGGATTGTCCCAAAATGACGCCCACTCCTGTCGATCAGCACCCAACCTGGGAGAAGGAAGGGGGCAGAGGAAGAGAGAAATTCTTCCTGTGACTTCTAGCATTTCCATGCCTAAGAAATATAAATCCTTTCCCAACAAAACAAAACTTTCTCTAGAGGGCATTTATCATTGTCCTAAGTCTACACTACAGACCATTAATACTTGAAGAAAAAACTTGGTAATTTTTTTTTGTCGATGATAATGATTCTTCCAAACTATTATCAGCTTCACAGACCTCACTTTTTGATGGAGGCTGGTATCTAACCCAAAAGGTTAAAATATTCAGGATACTCATTCCCTGTCCTGTTACCAGCGGTAAAGTAACCACTGAGCTAAGCACAAATTCTTCCTACTTTGGCAAGACTTTGTGTCTACATTACCCAAACTCCCCAACTCTTTGATATATTTCTTCAATGTGTATCCTCCCCCTTTTCCTTTGGTGGGATCAGGTGCACAGCAAAGCCTACCACCCCCACCTCCCAAATCCTGCGCTTCTATAGGAACAAAGGCATAATCCTGTCCCTTGGCTGCATATGGAACAGCTGCTTTTATTCCTTATTCAATACTAATTTTCCCCTCCCCCAACAGCAGGGTTGTGGCATTCCTACTACTCCACTTTCCACCCCCAACAAATACATCTACTAGCAGCTGTCTTCCCTTTCATTCTTGCAATGTAGGATTCACCCCTGCCTCTTGAGAGAAGCAAGCAATACCAATGGTCCCCATACCACACTGAGGTTGGGACCAAACATGCTTTTAATTTTGCATTCCTGCCAGAGAGGAAAACCCTACACAGTTGGCCATCTGTCTCTCCAGTAACAATAATCTCCATGCCTAGCAAATATAACTCCTTCCCTCCAAGAGACTGCCCTCTACCTAGAGGGCATTGTCCTAAGGGTATACCATTACTACTACTACTAAGAAAAGCCTAGGTAATTTTTTGTTAATGATGATGACTCCTCCTTACTCTAATCAGCTCCAAAGGATGGCAGACGTAACTTTGCAAACCCTGAATACCTTTCCCATTTTTTGTTTCTGACAGTGTTGAGGCTAGCCCACAATCTCCATCCATCTAATCAATAAATATTCAAAGGACCAGAGGTTTTTAGAGAAAAGAAGATTTTGAGGTCATCTGGCCTAACACTGTACAGATGAGGAAAGCGAGGCCCCAACGGGCTAAGTGACTCCTTCCAAGCCACACAGACTAGCTGGAGAGCCTGCAATCGAACCCATTTCTTCTGATTCCTATAGCACTTGACTTTCCACTACGCCAAGCAGCTTTTCGGAGAGCACCCATTATGGGCCGGACTCAGTCCCGGAGTGCCCCAAGGTGCTTTCTGACCCGCAGGTCGGCCGCACTCACATCTGCCCTGAGCGCCCTGCCCTGCCCCGGCCCCAAGCCCGGGTACCTTCGGAGTCTGTGAGCACCTCCATTCGGCCACTGAACATAGCTTTGAGCATGGTGTCCTGCTTGGTCAGGGTCTGCAGCGTGGTGTAGTGCAGCGAGCCCCCCACGTTCAGCTTCACATACTTGCTACTCGGACTCAGCGGCTTGAGATCATAGGCTGCGCCCCCGCCTGCGGCCCCGGGGGGGGGAGGTGTGGGCGGCAGCGACGGGCCCGGGGGCTCGGGACCACCAGGGGAGGGGGCTGCCGGGGATCCCGCACCCGTGGCCTCGGCCGACATTCTGGCCACTCCCGCCCGAGGAGGCGGCGGCGGCGGCAGAAGCAAAATCACTCCGGTCCAGGCCCCAGGACACTCCCCCGCTCCCGGGACCCCAGTCCTAGCCGCAATCTCGGACCCTGGTCCTCAGACCCCGCCCCTCTCCGCGAGCCCTTCAATTCCCCACCCCGCCTCCCCCCGCCCCTACCCCCTCCCCCTCCCTCCCGCCCACCCCGCAATCCCCCCGCCCCAACTCGGCTCTATTCAGCACCCCGACTGCTCCGCCGCCCCATCTCGGCAGCGCTGCCCGGAAGTTAGGCGCTGACCCAATCCACGCAAACGCACTGCGACTTCCCTAGGACAGAGGAGGAAGAAGGAAGGGAAGCATGCGCACTGGCGGCCGGAGCGGTTTGACTCTCGAGCGCCCCCTCCAGAGAGCCCTTGGTATTCCCGGCGCCCTAGGGGAAGGAGGTCGCGTCGGGGCACGCGGGGATCGTGGGGGAGGGACTGGTAAACTTTGTCTTAGCTTTCCCGAAGAACTTAATGTAACGAAGCCCATTAAAAACAAAACAAAGCAAATAACAACAGAAACCTCACTGTACCCCCAGGCAAGCACATTTATTTTATTCAAATAAAAAAGTATTACATTTTTATAACAGCAAATTAACATAAATCTCAAACATAAAGTAAGATACTTGTTTATTTTGATAAAGATCTTGTTAAAGTTTCATATTTACGACTTTTTAAATAATCATAATAATATTATTCACGTGAGGGTAGACTTGTTTTGGGTGCAGTTTCCCCAAACTAGATGTCATTGAGTTAATGGCTACTATTTATTAATCGAGATGGGAACTTTGTCGTTGAAACAGCCGCATCAGAAAAACCTCTCATAAGAATAAGATGTTAAGAACCAGGAATTTTTTTTAAAAAATGTATTTTTTTTTTGTCTGATACACAGAACCATTCATTCACCCATAGCCAAATATCAAAGGTTGTCAGGTTCAAACATTTATGGAAGTTGTATTCCAAAGTGCACAATGATTTTAGCTACTTCTTCCTGCCTCCCCAGAGAGAGTTGTTGCCCCATAGTTTGGAAAACTGCAGTAAGGGAAAACTGTAACTTTGTCCTTAATGAGTGAACTCCACCCACAACTTCCTTAGCCACAGTTAATATTGTTTCTAAATAATATGCATTCCTATAAAGCAGTCCTTGAACTGAGATAAAAGTGACCCACAAAGATTTTTGCTAGGATAGACAAATGTTTGTAGAGAATGAAAGGATTTGGGGGGGGGAGGGTTTTTTTTAAACTTTAAACACCCTAAATAATCTTTCCATACACACAGTAGAACACAAAATGATTCTGTGTGAAATGGTGAATCTATTTCATATCGACTACTTTTTTTAAAGTATGTAGTAAATTATACTTATTACTTTCAAAGCTGTTCTGCTCTTCTGTGCTTCCTTCTGTACTCTGCATTTTCTAAATACTGCTTCAATTGCCTTGGGGGGGGGAGGGCAACACTATTTTTAATCTATCTTCTACTCTAAAGCCCATTCATAAAAACTAAAAGAAAGAATACAAATTAGCATAGACGAGCAAAATAAATTCACTCAGTTATCATGTCTCTTTCTGCACCTTGTATCCATCACTTCTCCATCAGGAAATGGGTAACGTGTTTCTTCATAGGTCCTCTGGAGCAATGGTTGGCCATTGCATTGATCAGTGTTCTTAAGTCTTTCCACATTGCTATTCTTTACCATGTTACTGTCCTCTTGTAAACTGTTCTGGTTCTGCTCACTTCACTCTGCATCAGTTTATTTTACCCAGAATTCTCTGAATCATCTCTTTCATAATTTCTTATGGTGCAATAACATTCCATTACATTCATATGCCACAACTTGTTTTTTTTTTTTACATCCAAGGGTAAGAGGCAATCTAAGGCACTCCCTTAGCTTTTTATTTTTTTCTTTTTATTCCTCTTCTTCCTCTTTCAGGATCCAACAATTTGTTTTATTTGGCTCTGGTATTATACTTCCTCTTAACTCCCCATCCTTATTATCCCTACTTGTTTCCCTGTTGAGTTTGGTATTCCTACACCAAACTCTTGGTGTATATGTACATGTTCAACCCTTCTTTGTCCAGTTCAAATAAAAGTTCACCAGATGCCTGTTGCCCTACCCCTTCCTCCATGTTTGTAGATTCTTCTTCTAATGCACCCCAATGAAGAGAAATGGCGAGTTCTACCTCATTTTTCCTCCTTCCTACACTGGGATATTCCTCTTTCCCTCCTCTCCTTTCTTTCTCCTCTTTAAAACCTCAGAACAGAACCAATTGATCCCCAGGACCTGTTTTTTCTTAACTCCCTTAATTTCCTTTGAAAACTCTAAGGTTCTGAAAGGAAACTAATGTCTTCTTCTCCAGTTAAAATGTTAGCCCTATATCATCATACAGCACCTTCTAATTGCATAAGTACATTTACCTTTCTAGGTTCTTCTTGACCAGGGGTGGGGAACCTTCGTCCTAGAGGCCATATGTGGCCTTCTAGGTCCTTGGGTGCAGCCTTTTGACTGAGTCCAAGTTTTACAGAACAAATCCTTTTATTAAGGAGATTTGTTCTACGAAGTTTGGATTCAGTCAAAGGGTCACACCTGAGTACTTAGAAGGCCACATGTGGGCCCAAGGCAACAGATTCCCCACCTCCGAGTCTTGACTCATATATGCGGTTTAAAATTCCTGTTCAGCTCTGGTCTTTTCATCAGAAATGCCTCAAAGTCCTCTGTTCCATTAAAGATTCATTTTTTTTTTCCCCGCTCAGTTTCACTAAGTAAGTTATTCTTGGTTGTAAGCCTATATCTCAACTTTGCCTTTTATTGCTCTTACCAAAGGGGAAATCCTCCAAAGTCTCTATTTTGGCAAGCTGGAAATCAGGGATATGCTGGAGATATTGACTCCCTCTATATGTTAACTCCTTCCCAAAGTCTTTTGCTCCTTCCAGGGGCCCCTCCCAGAAGAGGCCTTTGGATCAGTGTGTGTCTTCTCTCAGAGACAGAAGTCAAATGAACTCACCTCTCCTAAGCTCAGGTTTGAACCTCATGTCTCATATGCAAAACACTTCAGAGAAAAATTCTATTCAGCAATGGGGAAATTAAAACCCCAAGAGGTTAGGGGACCTGTCTCAAGGTCACATAGCTCTCCAATTCTCAGTCTAGTGCTCTTACGTTCTGTCTCAATTTATTCAATAAAACTTCCATTTTGCATTTGCTATATGCACAACTCTGTCTAAAGCACTATGGGAAACACTTCTGTTAAGTATTCAATCTTTGTATCTCCCTGAGAGCTTAGCACTGTGCTATACAAACAGAAAGCGCGTAATAAGGTAAGACACAATCTTGAAATATAGTTTGGTATAATAGAAAGAGTGCTGGATTTTGGTCCAAATCCCAACTTCTAAATTTCCTGGTTGTGTGACCTCTGACAAGTAATTTAACTTCTCTGAATCTCAGTTTCTTCATCTATAAATTAGTGACAATATTTACACTGTTTGCCATGTACTTAACAAGATAAGGATAAAGATGCGTATACTTTAAAGTATTAGATAGATGTCAACTATGATGAATGAATGTATGAAAAATTCAATCCCACTCCTTGTGAAGCTTGGAAGTCAGGTAGTAAGGTTTAAGTGTCGTACCTGAATTATAGTAGAAGGCACAATGTGATATGTACTAGAAAAAAAAAAGGTACAAGCAATTTTACATGTGTAATTGGGGAGAAAGAGGAAGAAGGCAGAGAGCCCAAGAAGACAGCATGATGATGCTCAAGCCAGCATGCTCAATTTTGAATTAGAGGATCTGAGTTCAAATTCTTACTCTGCTACTAAATACCTCTGTGGTGTTGTGAAAATTGTTTAACCACTCCAAGCCTCAGTTTCTTTAACTGTAAAATGAGGAGAATTGAGCTAGATGACCTCGAAGATCCCTTCCATCTCTAAATCTATATTCCTATGACAAAAAAATTTGTGAAGGTTTCCATATCTTTCCATAGTTATGGTTCCCTAAGCTGAGCTTCAGAGTAGAATGCATCATCAAAACCTATAGCCTTCTTTGAGGCTCAGTTAAGGTGCTACCTCCCCCAAAAGTCTTCTGTCATCACACCAGTTGTCGTGTTCTCTCCCATCAAATGTAACTCTCTACTGAAGCAGCCTCCAGCTGCTCAGCATTGGCTGTCTTACCATCCACTTTTCTGGATCTTAGGTACCCGAGGGAGCTGAAAGTATAGAGTTGGAATATCAAGGTGGGAAACAGGGGTCTGTCTGCCAGCAGTGCATAAGTGGAGTAGTTGTCAGGGGCTGCAAGTTGGTCATATTCAAGCATGATTTTTTAAAGAGTTGGATAGACTTTGGCTCTCTTTTTGGCTTGTGTTGTGCACTGATTTCATGATGGGAAGAGATGTGGAGAAGTAAAGAGTCCATTCTTCCCCTACCCCTTGAAGTGTGCACAGATATTTCCTGCTTCCTTCAGTTATATGTGATTGAACATAGTGGGCATAAAAAGGGGGTAATATTTTGTGTCTCTTTCTCACTTTCTAGTACCAGATTTTCACAGGGTTGGTACCATAAACCCCAAAATACATATTTCCTTGGCTGGGGAGATGAGCAAAGACTGATTCATATTACTCACAGTAATAGTCCAAACCACTCCCTCTCTATGGAGTCCCTTTCTGGACCATAGTGGGGTGCTACATTCCTCATTGAGGTTTGGATTTTGTAACATGGCACCCTTTGCTGCCATTATTTCATAGCAAAAAAAAGACTTCCTTCTCTATGCCTCACTAAAATAATACCTTACCAAAGTCACATTTGTACACACTCCAAGGGGGAGAAGGAAGGGTGGGCCCATTAAAAGTAGATAGTACCAGATGGGTACCTCAGAAGAGTTTCCCTGAGCATGGAAGTCAAGAATGGGGGGTGAGGGGAGTGGAAACTGAATGTCCTCTGGGTTCCAGTTCATCAGCCAACTGGAGGACTCCTCAGTCACACATTGTCAGAAGGGATCAGGCAAAAAAAAAAAATCTGCACATTTGCTGTACCTCAGGAGCAAGCAGAAATAATTGTGCATGTTCTAAGGGGGAGGAGGGAAAGAAAAGCCCATTACAAGGAGGGAGTGCCAGAAGGTTCTCTCAAGGGAGTTTTCCTGAGGCTAAGGTGCTGCACCCTGGATTCAGTTGGTTGGTAACCAGTAGTTAAGTTGTAGTCCCTCTGGGAACAACACTATGAGCTGGAGTCAATGGTCATCACCAGAAAGGAAAGGAGATGGGTGAACTAGAGCATGGTAAACTTTGGGCTTTCCACCTCTACCATGATCTCCGAGGCCAAGAATGCTTGATAGCACTTGGTAGTAACAAAAGGCTTTTGTAAGAACCTGTCCCTATGATGAAAGATGGGTAGGATCCAGAAGATATGTTGGAAGAACTAGAGATTCAGATTCTACCACCAGAAATAGCTACTCAAGGCCTTTTGGATCTTAGCAGGGTAATATTGAGCGATATTCCTAAAACACAATCTGATCATTTCACTCCCCTACTCAATAAAGTCCAGTGGTTCCCAGTTATTTCTGGAATCAAATATAAACTCCTCTGCTTAGCCTTTAAAACTCTTCACAACCTGGCACCATCTCACCATTCCAAACTTCTTAACCATTACTCCTTTCCATTTACTCTAGAATCCAATTATATTACTGTCCTTCCTACTCCTCACATACCATGTCTCTATGTCTTTCTACTGGCAGTCTCCTATGCCTGGAATATACTTCTTAGAATCCTTGGTTTCCTTTAAGACTCAACTCAAGTGCCTATGCCTGGATGCCCCAATTGCCTTCTCCTCCAAGATTACTTCAGTTTCCTCCTTTGTAAAATAAAGATAAATACACTTATACGAAACTATTTCAGTGTTCTTGTGATGACAAAATAAGGCAATCACCATCAAATGGTTTTGTAAAGCCTTAAATGAAATGTAAACAAATGTATGTAAACCATTGCATCTGCTTTGTGTGAGTTTCATACACACACACACACATGCTTATGAAGACAGAGATCCCGTTTTATCTAAACTTTGTAGGTCCCCTATCCCACAGCAAATCATTTAATTCAACAAACATTTACTAATGACCTATGCAGGGTAGGGGAGGGAGGTATACAAAATTTGGATATGATTTGGTCTTTTCTTTAATGAAGCTTACACTCAGAGCTGAAGCTAGGGAGGTAGTGATGAGTCTGGGCCTAGAGTCTAGCTTAGGGATAGAGGTTTGTTGTTGGGGTTTTTTTTGAGAGTAGGTGTCCCTATTTCACTTAGGCTAGAAGTGTGGGGCCTCACACACAACTCAATCCCAATACTGACCAGCACCAAAGCTTTAACCTGCTCTATGTTTCCCAATTGGGTCAATTTGTCCCTCTTCAGAGTCTGGTAGCATTCCCCTCCTGGGTTTCTGGGCTTTCAGTATTATTTTTATATGTGTGTGTATATGTGTGTGTGTGTCTGTGTGTGTCTGTGTATGTATATATGTATATAGATGCATATATAATACAAAATAAAAATAAATACCATCTTCTCCACAAAGCTATCCTTGACTTTTCCCCAGCCAGAATCAATGTGTGTGTGTTTACATACATGTCTATATATGCATATACATACACGTACCTATATGTATATGTGTGTGTATATATGTATGTGTGTATAGATACAGGCATTTTGAGGGACAAGTAGGGTTTTGATGGTGATGTAGGCAGGGGGCAGGACAAAGAACAATATAATCAAAGATGGGAGAAAGAAGATGGGTAGGAAGAAACATTCTAGCATCATTCTGTGGCTTAACAGGCAAACATCCATGTCATTGAAAGCTAATTTCATAGTATGTAATGCTAGGAGTTTTTAAATGCTATAACTATTCCTGCTCGAATCAGTCAAGCCCTGGTGGAGGAGCCTAGAGCTTCACAGGATATTTGCTGGGTTGCCTGATGCATTTTCTATTTTATGAGTGAGGTCAAAATTCTACTTCATAGAAAAAGAGATGCAGGAGTGGACCAATGTTTTTCCCACTTTCCCCAGTGCTAGCTTGTAGCTATGGTGATGGTGGCCAGAACCATACAGTGAAAACTTCATTAACTAGTCCTCTGGGAACGAAGCTCCTTTTGGATCCTCCTGATGGAGTGAATAAAACACTGTAGTTGGAGTGAGGAGAACTAGGATTCCACTGCTCAAGCTTGTGATCTTGAATGACACTTACCATCCTCTGAGCTGAAGTTTCCTCCTTTGCAAAATAGAGATAAAGATACTTGCATTAACCTATTTCACAGTGTTCTTGGGAAGATCAAATAAGGCAGCATCATCACATGGCTTCGTATCCCTTAATACATGTATATGTATATGTAAACGTATATGTAGATATATCTATATGTGTGTGTATATATAATATATATGTGCACATATAATATATATACGTATATATTATAAGCTGTGTAAGCTGTTCTTCTTCTAAACATTTTTTTTTGGAGGCAGGGAGGCAGGGCAATTGGGGTTAAGTGGCTCACCCAAGGTCACATAGCTATCTTCTAACCATTTCAACCTCAATGTGAAAAGAATTAGAGGACCAATCTCCTCAGATCTAGTCAGTGGTCTTGGAAATAGCTGAGGAGGGATCAGCAGTGGTAGTTCATTCACACAGTCCCCTTGTGGGTAGGTCAGGGTTTAGGTCTGAATGATAAGTGGATTATACTTTTAGGGCCTCCTGTGGCTGGGTCAGTTGGGAGGATAGGGAGATGCAATGTGCCTTTATGTGATGGGAAGGGAACCATAGCAAAGTAGGCTCAAACATTCAGAGAGAGGCCAAGAAGGTCCATGGCTGAATGTAGGGAAGGTCCAGAGCAACCAAAAGAAGAACGGAATGTATGTTCTGGGAAACATCCTCATGCCTTCTGAATTCGTGGTAGTTCTGCTAGAACCCATATGTTTGACAACTACATCCTTGTTATTAATAGGTATAGGGACGGGAATTACAATTTCATAGATCTAGGGAATTCCTGGGTTAGGAAACTGTTTCCCTAAAGGCAGGTTGGCATTTTCTTTACAACCTAGAGTCTTAGAGGGCTGCCCAGAACACTGAGAAGTTAAATGTCAAGAGTCACATGAGCTAGTATGGGGCCAAGAGGAGTCTTGAATTCAGATCTTATTGGCTTCAAAGACCAGTTCTCTATTCACTCTGCCCCACATCAGGCATTAGAATCATAGGACACATGTCATTTTCTACTAGACTATAAGCGTATGAAAACAGAGATACTGTTTTATCTAAACTTTGTAGGTCCCCTATCCCATAGCACACCATTTCAATTCAACAAACATTTATGAATGACCTATGCAGGGTGGGGGAGGGAGGTATACAAAATTTGGATATGACTTGGTCTTTTCTTTTATGAAGCTTACACTCAGAGCTCAAACTAGGAGGGGTAGTGATAAGTCTGGGCCTAGAGTCTAGCTTAGGGATAGATGTTTGTTGTTTTTTTTTTTTTTTTGAGAGTAGGTATCCCTATTTCACTTAGGCTAGAAGTGTGGGGCCTCACACACAACTCAATCCTAATACTGACCAGCACCAAAGCTTTAACCTGCTCCATCTTTCCCAATTGGGACAGTTTGCCCCTCTTCAGACAGTCTGGTAGCACTCCCTCCTGGGTGTTCACCATATTGGTATAAGACCATGCCTAGCCTAGGGCAGAAAATTTAGAAAATGTTGAAAGTGCTCTTCTGGGGATACTTTCTGACCTGCCTGGCCTGTCTCCTTAGTGACATTTATAGTTTCATCCAGAGGCTGTTTCCTCTCCTCTTGGAATCTTTAAAGATCTTATGTCCCCAGCAGCTAGAGCCTAGGTGAGCCTTCCTCCGCCTCACAGTTGCTACTCTTCCCAGGTACAAAAATTGCTAGCAATAGCTCTGCTTATAATCTGGTAGGTGGATAAGACGCCTACGCAGATGATGATTATTATAATATACCATCTTACGTAAGGTAAAGCCAGACCTAGGATTCAAGTCTTCTGAATCTGGTGCAATTTTCCACAACACCATCCTCACAGGATCACAGAATATAGAGCTAGAGAACTTCAGATATCTGTCTCAATGTAATAAAAGGTCTTCCTGTTCCATATGCAAAGGAATTGAGCTGTGAGGTAACAACATGTACAAACCAGAGGTAGGCACAGGTTAGCACAAGAGGTGAGTTCTGAACTATAAAAAGGATTCTTCCAGCCTGCCTCTTTCCATGGGGCAAAAAGAGACAGTTAATAGCTTATATAGGAAAATGTCACCCTCTATCCATGACAAATAATATGTTCCTTTGTTTTCTACACTCAGCCTCGCTTGACCTTACCCTGCCAGCATGTGGTCTCAGCTAAAACCAGGGTCTTCCAATGAGCATTAGTTATTTGAAATAACTCTACCTTCCCTTAGCAAACATTTTATCTCCCACTTCTTCAGTACCCATAGCCCACCTTCTCTAAGAATCAAATCTTTCTCTGATTAGCAGAAGAAATTGTGGAGTCATATCCAGAACATGATTGTTCTTTGAATAGTTTCTTCTGTTCTTCATGGCACATATGTACAACTGCTTATAACAAAATACCATATCTCCTTTTTTCTGCTTAAAGCTGGTTTTGGGTCCCTTCTTGTGGAACATTCTCCAGTATGACCAATGAACCTTCCCCCACTGTAGCTGCTACCCTGACCTGTGAGGAGGTATTCAGGTTTTGTGGGGCAAATTCCCAGGGATAGAGAGGTGATTGGGTTCTTCTGCTACTTCCTCAACATCGAGCAGCTAATGCTCTCTAAATGAATCTGTAGTAAACATAAACCCGTCACCACTAAAAGGTGAAAGTAAAACCTAACTCACCTATATTTTACTGACATTTATATTTCTGAGGTGAATGACAGCTGACCAAATCTTGAATGAATAACATTGGAATGCTAGAATGTAGTATAAGTGCTGCCTGTAGACCCTCAAATATTTTCAGATTAATGGCATATTCCTCCAGTCCTATAGAGTTTCTTCTGGTTCTATGTCAGCTTTCTCCACCCTGATACAGGTACCAGTATCTACGAAGGGATCTAAAAATCTGGTTGACCTTGAGTTTTCAGCAACAATGCAATCTGAGGACGGATTGCTCCTGCTTATATAGGGAAAAGACTCTATTTGTGGTATCAGTCCTCATTAATAAGATCCCGCTGTCTTCAAGTATTATTGAAGATTTATCAAGTCAAGGCAACAAGTATTTATTAAGGACCTACTTTGTGCCTGCGAATACAAATAAAGGCAAAAAAAGTTCAATTTTTGAGGAGCTTGCCTTCTAGTGGAAAAAGTTTAATCTAAATATTTATGAGCTCTAATTGGTCAGAGCACAGAAGTCTAATTTGTGGACAATCTTTTCATACTTATGATTGATCTCTGAACCTGAACAGTCTCAAATGTAGACCTGTTGTCTAAGGGGTGAGAATCCATAATGTATTGGTTCCCATAATTAACCTAAGGGTGGCATATGTTCGGTGGCATTGTGAGGGGTAGTTTTCTTAGGAAGGGCTGTATGTTCTGCTTGGATACAAGTAAATATCCTAAGAATTATTTTAACTGGAATTACCATCTTCCTAGAGTAGGGAAGCCTTTTGCAAAAGGTAGAAGAAAAAAAAAGCTATTTCACTTTTGACAAGCAAATTTATGAGGCTACGAGTGACTACGCTTCAAAAACAACCCCACTATTAACACAGAGGAAGAAAGGATTACAATAAACCATATTTAATACGAAAGTTTCTTCTACTTAGGGCAAGAGTCTCCCAAAATGGGGCTTGTGCCTTGCTGGTGAGAGTAGATAGAATGCTATACCTAGAGTCAGGAAGACCTGAGTTCAAATCCGGCCTCAGAAATGTACCTAGTTATGCGATCCTTGGCACATCACTTAACCCTCTATCTGCTTCGGTTTCCTTATCTGTAAAATAATAGTGCCTACTACCCAGGGTTGCTGTTAGGATAAAATGAGACAATATTTATAAAGTGCTTGCAAAACCTAAAGCAGTCTATGAATGCTCTTATTATAATAATACAATAAGGAATAATGATAACAACAGTCACAATGATAATACAGGCTTGATCCATCACTTAGCTTCACTTCTAAAGATTCACACATCAGTAGCAACTGGAACCTCAAGGAAGGTCACAAGAATGCACTGGCTGACCAAAAGAAAGGTCACCCAGGGATGGGAGAGGAGGGGCTAGGGACAGCACTAAGCAAGAGAATGATGTGACATTTGTCTTAGGTTTTTTTTCGCCCCCCCTTTCTGTGCCTTTGATTATCTCCTGACCTCCTGGCTCCATCTGGAGTCCAGTGCCCATAGTGCTGCCCCATCAGCGCATCAACAAAATTAATATATTCAAGCGACTCATCCACCTGAGGAAGCATGGCATAGAGAGAGCAAAGAGGATTAGACCTGAAGTCAGAAGATCTGAGTTCCAATCCCAGCTCTACCATGTACTAGCAATGAGGCCTCAGACATATTTCCTTCTTTGTAAAGCAGTAACATTTTCATTGTCTCCCTCATAGAGCTATTGTGAGACTCAAGCAAAATAAAGTATTGGAAATGGTTTAAAATCCAAACTTATAGATTTGTTCAAGGACCCACATAATGCCCATATGTCCCTAGACAAGCTATTCTAGGTTCAAGGCACGTTTTCTGAAAGCCTCCATTTAAAATCATAGTTCATGAGCCCCCAGCAATGTGTTTTCTTTGGTACCAAGCAGAAGACACATAAGTTCAAAGCAAAAGACATCTAATTAAACAACATAGCAAAATAAATTATTAGAAAATTTTTCTGCCTCTCCAACACACAAAGATACATTATTCCAAAGATTTCTACAGCAGTGGTAAGACAGAATGTACTCAGGTAGCTAGATGGCAAAGTACACTTGGAGTCAGGAAGACCTGAGTTCAAAGCCTGCCTCAAATACTTTCTAACTCTGTGACTCTGGGCAAATTACATAACATCTCTCTGCCTCAGTTTCCTCATCTTTAAAATGGAGATAATAGAACCTATCACCCAGGGTTTTACTGAGGATCAAATGAGATGACATACATAAAGTTCTCTGTAGACCTTACAGCAATATATAAATGCTAACTCTATGTAGCTAGGACAACTCAGGTTCCTTTGGCCATCTGATATATCACCTTATCACTTCCACTCATCTGCTGGTGGAATAATGTCATTAAGCTGCAGGTTGCTTTGATATTTGGTGCTGCTGTCTACTGGTCCTCAGCTGGCCATACCTAACATTTAGTCTGATAAATTGTGATTATTCTGTCTTTCATTATTCCTTTAAGGAGTGGGAGATGGCTGGGGGGGGGGGGGGGGGGGGGAGGGATAGAGGGAGGGCTGATAACTCTTTTAGCACATGGCTAAAAGAAATTATTTTCTAATTTTGATATTTAAACTTCAAAGCCACCACAAACCATCAGAAAACCTTAGGCTCAGATTAAATCTATCTTGTGAATACCTTTGCCCAGTGATGTGAAAGTAAATGTTTAATGTAACATTAGTCTGGGGGTTGGGGGAGGAAATGTACCCAATACACTTTTAAATTTAATCTGCATCATTAACATTTTCTCCTACCCTTTCTTAAGTCTAGACTATCAACAAAATTTTGAGACGTAAAAAAGTTAACACGGAAGGAAGATTTAACAATTGGCTCTCTGGAGTGGCCTCAAGCTGTTGCCTTCTGCTTTATCTAAAATGTGGCACCTAAAGTGCCACTCCCTAAGATCAACTCATTATTTGACTTAGGGTGTGAATCAACTTCTTTCTACTCCAGTCCTGCCAATAATTTATGCAAATCACCCCAGGGAGCAATACCGAGGGCTGGATAGAGCTAGGATCCTTTGTCCTATTTCCTATGCAGTAACAAAGTGGCTTCTTTGCCCTTCCTACCTATATGTAAATGAAAGCTACTATTATTATAGCTCCACTTAAAGTCTATACCTTATCATGGGGGTGAAGGTGACCTTTTTATGTTAGAGACTATTCTGGGCCAGGATAAGTGCTTGCTGGTCCATTTAGGTGAAAGACATCCTAATAATGGAAAACCTGAACAAAAGGCCCTAAGCTAATGTTAAGCTTTTCACTGTGCCTATAGCATACTTTAGAGTTTAGAGACCAAATTAGGAGAATTAAGAATTAAATCAGAAATTCAGGTCACCAACAAAATTTGACTCCTTTGTTCTTTGTATGAACTCACGATCTCTTGTACAGGATTCCTAAGAAGTCTGACCAAAGCTATGAAGAACAGGCTTCAGATTCTATGAGAATGGGCCCCAAGACTGACTCATGGTGATTCAGATTCTTTCCTCACTTCATTTCTCCATCCTTTGCCTCTTCCATCAATACTCAAAGATCAAAGTATAGAGTCCCAGAGGTGGGGAACCTTTGGCCTCAAAGCCACATATGACCTTCTAAGTTCTTGGGTGTGGCCTTTTGCATGAGACCAAGTTTTACAGAACAAATTCTTTTATTAAGGGGATTTGTTCTGTGAAGTTTGGATTCAGTCAGATTCTTGAGGACCTAGAAGGCCACATATGGCCTCAAGTCCACAGGTTCCCTACCCCTGGTGGACATAGAAGTGGAAGAGGTGGATAAACAGATCAGAGACAGAAGGTTACTTGTACAAAAGGGGAAAGCTGGGAAACCATCTTATTCTGCATGTAGAGTTGGGGGGCCACAGAACCCCTCTTATCTCCAGTCTTCCTGAGGCCTTGATCACCTGTACAGCTTTTAGTGAATCTCATGTGGACACTTAAGACTTGTTGGTGGGTTTTCTCCTTTTGCTGTCCCCAGTGTGGCTGTAGATAGACTACAAAATCACTCATTTGTATAGACCATATGTGGCTGCCAAATGTAGGACTTGAATTGGTTAGGAGAAACTAATTTCATTTTAAAATTCCTAGGACTCACAGAAATAGTTGTCATTCAAATTGCTACAGTGAGTGGTCCTGATTAAATTGGATCATGGAGTAGAATTCCTTTAGCGAGATTAATTCACTTGGAATCTTGTTAGCTATACCAGCGGTGAAAAAACTCTGGCTGGTCTAGCCAAGCTGGAAAGCTTTCAGGTATGAGCTCAGTGATTGACAGACTATGTGTCTATTGTCTATGATGTAACTTAGCTAATTTCAAAGAGGCTTATCATCACAGGGGTGGCCCATTAGGAGATGTAATATTTTTGGTGACAGAAACTCATGGTCTACTTAGGGGTTGTGATCTTTCTCATTAAGGAATATCCACACGTAAAAAAAAAATCATGTAAAACTTTGAAGCATTATCATAGTAATAATGTAAAATAATTTATCTAGATCAAAGTAAAATGATGAGTGGCCAAGCGGGGTTTTCATTTCAAAGATATAACAAGAACAAATATACAGGGGGCAGAGCCAAGATGGCAGCTGGAAAGGAGGGACTTGCCTAGGGCTCTCCCCTAGGACCCTCCAAACACCAATAAAAAATGGCTCTGAACAAATTATAGAACTGCAGAACCCATGAAATAGCAGAGCAAAGCAGGGCTGCAGCCCAGGACAGCCTGGATGGTCGCTGGGTAAGGTTTATCACGCACGGAGCTGGGAGCGGAGCAGAGCAGAGCCCAGCGTGGGCTGTTCCAGGACCAACCAGACTGGGAGCTGGCCAGAACAGGCCCTAGTGCCCTGAATCAGTGAGCTGTGGCAGTTACCAGACTTCTCAACCCACAAACACCAAAGACAACAGAGAAGGTTCGTGGGAAAAGCTGTGGGGACAGAGTGAAAGGAGTTCTTGGTTCAGCCACCACCCTGGGGGCAGCAGTGGTGGTGCAGCTACAGAACTACAGCTGCAGTTGCTTCAGGCCCCAGGCCCACCTGGTGGGAGGAATTAAGAGGCAGATCAGAGCAGGAGTGCAGAGCCTGCTTAAGATCTGAGTCAGGTCTGGGTTGGCAGTTCTTGGGGTAGGAGGAGTGCTGGTGTGGCAGAGCTTGCTGTATAGAAATAGATCTGAAAACAACACTGCATCCCCTTAAGCTTGGAACAAAGTACTCTTTATTCTGCAAGCAGTCATACTCCCATGAAAAACTCAAGGGTCAAGTAAGTTGGCTGGGAACATGGCCAGGCAGCAAAAACGGATTCAGATTCAGACTCAGACTTAGGAATCTTTCTTTGGTGATAAAGAAGACCAAAACACACAGCCAGAAGTTAACAAAGTCAAAGAGCCTATATCAAAAGCCTCCAAGAAAAACATGAAATGGTCTCAGGCCATGGAAGAGCTCAAAAAGGATGTGGAAAAGCAAGTTAGAGAAGTAGAGGAAAAATTGGGAAGAGAAATGAGAATGATATGAGAGAACCATGAAAAACAAGTCAATGGCTTGCTAAAGGAGACCCAAAAAAAATACTGAAGGAAACAACACCTTAAAAAATAGATTAACTCAAATGGCAAAAGAGCTCTAAAGAACCAATGAAGAGAAGAATGCCTTGAAAGGCAGAATTAGCCAAATGGAAAAGGAGGTCCAAAAGACCACTGAAGAAAATACTACCTTAAAAATTAGATTGGAGCAAGTGGAAGCTAGTGACTTGATGAGAAATTAAGATATTATAAAACAGAACCAAAGGAATGAAAAAATGGAAGACACTGTGCAATATCTCATTGGAAAAACCACTGACCTGGAAAATGGATCCAGGAGAGATAACTTAAAAATTATTGGACTACCTGAAAGCCATGATCAAAAAAGAGCCTAGATATCATCTTTCAAGAAATTATCAAGGAGAATTGCCCTGATATTCTAGAGCCAGAGGGTAAAATAGAAATTGAGAGAATCCACCGATTGCCTCCTGACAAAGATCCCCAAAAGAAAACTCCTAGGAATATTGTTGCCAAATTCCAGAGCTCCCAGATCAAGGAGAAAATACTGCAAGCAGCCAGAAAGAAACAATTTGAGTATTATGGAAACACAATCAGAATAATACAAGATCTAGCAGCTTCTACATTAAGGGATCAAAGGGCTTGGAACATGATATTCTGGAGGTCAGTGGAGCTAGGATTAAAACCAAGAATCACCTACCCAGCAAAACTGAGTATCATGCTCCAAGGCAAACTATAGATTTTCAGTAAAATAGAGGATTTTCAAGCTTTCTCGTGAAAAGACCAGAGCTGAATAAAAAATGTGACTTTCAAACACAAGAATGAAGAGAAGCATGAAAAGGTAAACAAGAAAGAGAAATCATAAGGTACTTACTAAAGTTGAACTGTTTTGTTTACATTCCTACATGGAAAGATGATGTGTATAATTCATGAGACCTCAGTATTAGGGTAGCTGAAGGGAATATACATATATATATATATATATATATAGTATGTGATGTATAGTGCATAGTGTGTGTGTGTGTGTATACATACACATATATATACACACACATATATATGTATATATATATATGTGTGTGTGTATATATATATATATATATATATATATATATATATATATATATATAGACAGAGGACACAGGGTGAGTTGAATATGAAGGGATGATGTCTAAAAAATAAAATCAAATTAAGGGATGAGAGAGGAATATATTGAGAGAGGAAGAAAGGGAGAGATAGAATGGGGTAAATTATAACGCATAAAAGTGGCAAGAAAAATCAGTTCTGTTGGGAGGGAAGAGGGGGCAGGTGAGGGGGAATGAGTGAATCTTGCTCTTATCGGATTTGACTTGAGGAGGGAATAACATACACACTCAATTGGGTATCTTACCCCACAGGAAAGAAGGAGGAAGGAGATAAAAAGGGGGGACAATAGAAGGGAGGGTAGATAGGGGGAGGAAGTAATCAAAAGCAAACACTTTTGAAAAGGGACAGGGTCAAGGGAGAAAATTGGATAAAGGGGGATAGGATAGGAAGGAGCAAAATATAGTTAGTCTTTCACAACATGAGTATTGTGGAAGGGTTTTGCATAATGATACACATGTGGCCTATGTTGAATTGCTTGCCTTCTTAGGGAGGGTGGGTGGGGAGGGAAGAGGGGAGAGAATTTGGAATTCAAAGTTTTAAAAGAAGATGTCAAAAAAAAAAGTTTTTGCATGCAAGTAGGAAATAAGATATACAGGCAATGGGGCATAAACATCTATCTTGCTCTACAAGAAAGTAAGGGAAAAGGGGATGGCGGGGAGTGGGGTGACAGAAGGGAGGGCTGACTGGGGAATGGGGCGATCAGAATATATGCCTTCTTGGAGTGGGGGGGAGGGTAGAAATGGGGAGAAAATTTGTAATTCAAACTCTTGTGAAAATGAATGCTGAAAACTAAAAAATATTAATAAACAAATATATAACCCTCACCCCTTCCAAACAACTGGGCAATATAATCCCCCCTACACTACTTTAGCCTCTGGGAAGGAGAGGGAGATTAGGTTGACAGCTTACTTCAGTTCCTATATAGCCTAGTTCCACCAAATTTTAAGTCCAAAATTCCCATGGCCTTGTTTCCCAATACTGGTTTCTATGCTGCAGCAATATGTGACCTGAGATCCTGGCTCCAAAGTTGCAATGGCTGGAACACCTGTGTTCATGGTCACCACCATCTGGACTTAAAATTGAAAAGGACAGATACAACAAACCAAAACTCCAAACTTGATTCTTGGGGCTACAAGGTCTAAATTGAGACAAAGATGGATGGTTCCTTCCCATACCCAGTTCAGTGCATAGTGCCCATGCTATGGGTGAGCAAGACCATCACCCTCTGGATGCCAGTGAAAAGAGAGGACAAGATTGTCCCAGTCTGTTAGTTTTGTTTTAAATAAGTTTTTATTGATATTTTCTATTTCTTTTATTACCATAGTTATGGCAAGTATCCCTTTCCCACCCTCTCCCAGAGAGCAATCTCATATGACAATATTAGATATATTATATACACATATATACATATAATGTACCTGATATAGGGAGGAAAATTAGCACAATTGATTGGTACATTGAAAAATCTGAAAACACGTGCAATGTATAACAGCTGTGGACCTCCCACCTCCATGAATGAGCAGATTGGGGATGTACTCTCATCTCTCTTCATTCAATTCCTGCTTGATCTTTATAATTTTCTTATATTCACTTTTGATATTTTTGGTGTGTAATTCTTGCCCTTTACATCATTGTAGTCACTGTGTATATTGTTTTCTTGACTCTCTTTACTTCTCTCTGCATCAGTTCATGCAGATTTTTTCATGCTTCTCTACATTCACCACACAGATTTCTTACAGCACAGTAACACTCCACTACATTCAGATACTACAATTTGTTTAGGCATTCTCCAATTTATGGATATCTACCTTGTTTCCTCCTCTGTTGGTTTTAAAGATGTTACCTGTTTCCATAGAATGGAAAGAGACTGCTTATGTGGTAGAGAATTCAAGATGTCTTCTCCTAAAGCAGATCCCTGTCATCTCCCACATGGGTGCCTCTATCTTAGTGATCTGGCCATGTGCGAAGCCCTGGAAACTAAGAGGTTGCTCACCTATTAGAGAATAAACAAATTATGGTTTATAAATGAAATGCCATAGGAAATGGATAGTTTCAAGGAAAAGTTGGAAAACTTCTATGAACTGATACAGAGTGAAGTGAGAACGAGTAGAATAATTTATACAATGATCACATTATACAGAAAACAAACAACTTTGAAAGACTTTAGAATTCTTATTAATGTAGTTAAACCAGGAATCCAGATAACTGAAGGTGAATCATGCCACCCACCTCCTATTAGAGAGGCGATGGTCTCTAAAGATCTAGAACAAGACATGCCTTTTTTTTATGTCAATGCCAATTTGCCTATTTGTTTTGAGAATTTTGTTATGGGATTTTTTTTGGAGGGATGGGAGGTTTATCGTTCCATTAAGGGAGCAGTGGGAGGTATAAATAAATAATAAATTAAAAAAAAAAGCTGCCCATTCAATAGGCTTAAAAGGAGATACAATGTCAAGTTCATTCTTTTTTCCTGTTTTTCAATGTATGGCTGGAGATTCTGACAGCTTTCCCTTGGACTTCTATCTTGAGAATGCCACCCCCACCCCCAAGGAAGCAAAAACATGTTTTCTAGGTGAGCCGTAGATTGGATTTCAAATCTTTAGCTTCTATTCTGTATTTCTTTTCTTGACTGTAGATACATGGTTCCTGAGATTCCTAGCTTTGGTGGCTATCTTGTGAGCTAGACAGGCCTGGAGTCACTGAGAGATCTGGGTGTTGGATGCCCAATAGTACTTCCTGCAATTCTGCTTCCTTTGTCGGAGGTGATAACTATCACAGAAAGTTACAGTTTTGCAGGTTAGGTTGGCCAGAAAATAGGAACCTTGAGTTGTGGCTTGGGCTGTGCAGAGTGAAGTGAAAGTGAAGTCTATTCAGCAGTCCCATTAATCTCATAGGAATCTTCACTTCAAGAGAGCATAATAGAAATGAATAGAAACAGGTATTTCTGCATCTTAATGAGTTTCTATGTTTATTATTGAGAGCATTATGTGTGTATGTATCATTATGGGCTATGAGTCCTCTGTTACTGTTTCATGTCTTAGCATATATTTGTCGACACATGCTTACGTCTACTGCATTTTAACCTTTACTCTATGGTAGAGGAAGTAAATAGATGCCCTGTACCTGATATCTACCAGTTTTCTAAAAATTGTTGTTAAGCTCCTTTAGGGGTCATCCCAGACATGGGTCAAATCTAAGCTCTATTTAAGAGAGTTTCCAGATAACTTCAGGAGAGTGATACAAAAAGCCTGATGATGTCTCTCTGGGGTCAGGATCTTCCAAGACTGAATTCCATGAGAGGCCACTGTGAGAAAGCCTGAGGGCCCAACACCTCTCTCTTGCACATAAAATTTCCAAGAATTCTCTTTAAAAAAGAATTCTCTTCAAATATTTATTTATTTATTTTATTGCCCAAAGCAAAGAGTCCTTAGTGTGGTATCCTAATCTTGGTATTCCCTGTCCCTGCCCTCCTCCCCTCAATCTCAACTTTGTGCTTTTTCACCAGCTGTTCACTAGGACTGGAATACACTTACTCCTCAACTCTGGCCCTTAAAATCTCTGGCTTCCTTCAAGATATACCCCTTCTTACTGGACCAAAATTAGTACAAGCAGCAGAGAACTGATCCATACTTTGTTGCATCTCAGCTTCAGAGGCTGCATTGAGTGCACAATTATCTGCAAACAGAAAATCATGCACCAATACTCCCTCCACTTTGGTCTTGGCGTGTAGCCTTTTGAAGTTGAAGAATTCACCATCAGTGAGTTGGCTGATCTTGATGCCGTGTTCATCCTCATTGAAAGCATTTG
This sequence comes from Trichosurus vulpecula, assembly GCF_011100635.1. Lineage (NCBI taxonomy): Eukaryota > Metazoa > Chordata > Mammalia > Diprotodontia > Phalangeridae > Trichosurus > Trichosurus vulpecula. The sequence continues at coordinate 77,932,037 of NC_050581.1, forward strand.
ACAACATGCTGAAAACATCATGCTAAAAAGCATGGGAGCAAGCACCCAGCCCTATTTCACTCCATTGGTGACTGAGAAGGCTCGAGAGCATTGTCCATTCTCTAGAACCTGGGAAAGTGTGCTGTCATGACTCCAATGAGCTGGCCACGTTGTTCGAATGCAAAACATATGCTTGCCAAAAAGATTATTTTATGGAGAACTCACACAGGGCAAGCATTCACATGGTGGTCAGAAGAAGCCATACAAGGACACTCTCAAGATCTCTCTGAAGAACTTTGGAATTGATTGTGTGACACGGGAGACATTGGCACAGGACCATTCAGCATGGCGCGCCCACATCAGGGAAGGTGCTGTGCTCTGTGAGCAAAGCAGAATGGAGACAGCTCAAAGTAATCGAAGGACATGCAAGTTTAGAGTATCCACCCCAAAATGTTCACATGGACTATTTGCCCCCAACTTGGGGTAGAGCATTCGGAGATGCTATTGGCCTGATCGGCCACAGTTGGACACACTGAATTTTGACTCAAGCATAGTGATACAATTTTGGTCCTCTTTGAGAAGAAAGGACAACAACCAACCAACCAACCTTCTTACTGGAGGTCTTTCTTATCTTCCAGTCATTAATGTTCTTGGCCTCTCAAATAATCAACTATATAAGCTTGTTTATATGCTGTCTCTCTTTACATAGTAGGCACTTATCATTCTTGAAAGATGGATTCATACGCTGTCTCTTCCCAGGAGAATGCAGGCTCTTTGAAAGGAAAGACAGTTTTGCATTGTTTTTGGATCCTCTGCACCTAGTACAGTATTTTGCCCAAGGACTTGCTTAAAGTTAGGCAAATAGGTTTGGAAACAATTTATAAACTATACATAAGCTCTTGACCTGGAAACAGGGTCCCTTTTTGTTATTATTTTTTGGTCTTTGTGTTACATATTGTGGGAGCCCACCAACTATTTGTTATGTGGTCTGGACTATATCTTGATACAGAGGAACATGGATAAGGAATTAGATGCAAAGCCCCAGAAAGTAGCACAGAAGTAGACAGAAGTGATGACCCCACCCACTTGCCCCACGTGGGAATCCTTCACGGCGGGGAGATGACAGGTTGTGAAAATGGTATGGGCGAGGGGAGGGGGGTTCTAATCCAATGCCTGCGACAAATACAAAATTAAAACTCCTATATCTTAATATACGGAGGCAGTCTATAATTGCAAAGATATTTCAGATCAAAACTGATATCTCCATCCCCATGACATTAGCCTATTTTGGAGGGAAGGGGGAGGAAAGGTTAGTACCTTATTCTCTACCTCTGAATTATATGTCTAAGTGGTTTGACCCAGTTATAATTTCCGGAACTGAGGAAATCTGCCGTTTAGGACCTTTCAGCTCCCTTACATAGATTCGCCAGGAAGGTTAGGAGACAGAGGGAATGCGCATGTGTGGTCCGCCTCTTCCTTGTCCCGAGCGTGACGTCAGGTGGGCTCCCGGACTTCATCTGGGCTTTTAAAGGGTGAGAGCCAGGGGCTCGCGCAGTTGCCCTGAAGGGAGCTTGCTAGCTGGTTAGGAGAAGGGGGAAGGAAGTCGGGGCGCTAGGAGCGCTCTGGCTGCCGGCCCGTAGAAGAGGGACCGTGGTATAGAGGAAAGCAGCCACAGATGCCGAATCCCTTCCAGGTCCGGGTGGTCCAGCTGTCCCTACTCGGTTATTTTTAGAAGTCGAAAGGGTGAAGGAAGGTGTTGGGAGCAGTCTTCCTTCCCACTGTTTCCCCCGGTCGCCCCTCCTGATGCTTAATCCTGGCACAGTTCTACCCCTCCCCGACGCTCCCCCTTCCCCCGGCACTGGCATCCTAGTATAATGGAAAGCGCCTTGGATCTGGAAATAGAAATCCTGCGTTCTAGTCCTCCCTTTGCTACTTAGCGCTGCTGGGTTGACCTCAGGCAAGTCACTTCTTCCGGCTGAGCTTCATCTTCCTCTCCTGTAAATCAGGGATAACAATTACTTGCACCCACAGGATTGTCAGCTAGGAAGTGTTATGAAACTTACCAAGAGTGAGAACTGTCACTTTCGTTCCTTCCTTTTCTCTCCCACCCGCACCTTTTCATCCTTTGAAATGTCATCTTACAGACTGTTCAACCAGCTCCTTCCAGTCTTCTAGGTCTATAACCCCATCAGGAACTATTTACTGATGGGGGTGGAGCAAGCATTGGTAATTCCCTAATTCTAATGATGTCTTGTCTCCCCTCAAGCAAAATTGGTTTTCCTATCTCCACCCCATTTTTATATACCTTTTTTCCTTGATTGGTTTGGGGAAAAAGATATGATGTATTGGCTACCCAGCTGTTTCCTGTTTTTTAATTCAAATGTTACCTTCTAAGGGATGTTTTTGCTGATCGTGTTCCCCTCCTGCCCCAACCCTGTTGTTACTGTTCTCTCATTCTTGAAATGATCGTGTACTTACTTATCTATGAAAGTGTCGTTCTATGACCTCTCAATATCATGTAACACCGAAGAGAGAGTTGTTAACAGTCCTAGTACATACAACACCTTGCATATAGCAGATATGTAACATGTACTTGTTTAATTGAATTTTTCTTCCTCTGGCAGGTTTCTAGAAGAGAGTGAGGATTAGTCCCCTCACCTCCCTATGGGCAGCTGGCAAGCAGGAGAGAACCTGCAGCTTTGCCTGGCACACCGTCCACCTTTGGTTTGTGCTGCGCTTGCTTTGTTGCTGCTTGGGGCTTCAGGTCTAGGCCTCGGTGGTTTTATCCTTAACCATGGCGATGGGCTCCGAAATCCTGATATCCCTCAGGTGAGATTACTCCCTGTCATCATTTCTGCAGGTCTGTTCTTTCCTGTCAATTTGGTCTTACAACCCTGTTACCACCTTTCTACTCATAGGACTGGGTCACCTTCATGAGGTCTCTGGGGCAACTGACTCTGTGCCCTTGGAATAAGACTGCTGCAGAGAAACCCCCTGGGCCTGAGTCTCATACTGTGAAACTGCTGACCAGTTTAAACTTAGGAGACAGCATCAAGAAAAACAGGACTCAGCAACTACGGGCCACTGTCCGTGGTCTCCAACTGGGACAAAGTGGTGAGAGAAGAAAGTGATGACAGGGGTTAGGCATGATCTGAAATTCTTTCTTTCCCATAGTTTCTTCTTCTCCTGTCTCTCCCCAAAATGGGAAATAACAGTCCCTTACATTTGAATGCAACTTTCAAGGTACCTTTATATACATTATCTTACCTGTCATGGGGAACCCTGTGAAGGAAGCCTCAAGGCAGACAAATGGTAATATCTCCATTTTACGGATGAGGAAACTGAGAAAGCCTTCTCTTTCCAGTAGCACTGTGTTCCTTTCTTTTTCTTCTTGGCATCATATAAACATAGAATGGCAGAGCTAAAAGGACCCTTAGACACTATGTAGTCCAACTTTCTCATTTTACATGAGTGGAAATGGAGGTTTAGAGAAATGGCCCGACTTGCTCAGAACTAAAAATCTAGATTTCTTGTCAGGCAGAAGTGCTTTCCATTATGCCACACTGGGTCATGGTGTTGACTGAGTGACTGAGTTGACTATGTGCTGGGCCCTTTGGTAGATTTAAAAATATTTTTCTGAGTTATGGTTTGAAGGAACTTATTGATAAGGTTGGAAAGAGGAAACTTGGGGTTGTGTGAGAATCATCCCAGCTCTGCCACTGGCTCACTCTGTGATATTGGGTTAATCACAACCTCTCTGAGCCTTATTTCTTCGAATCTTAAATTTTCATTTCTCTGAACCTCCATTTCCATTCATGTAAATGAGAGGCTTAGACTAAATGATGTCTAAGGTTCTTTCTAACTCTGACAGTCTATGCTCCCAAGAAGAAAAGAAAAGGAACAATGTTAATGGGAATTGGGTTGGATGGTCCTTCAGGTCCCTTCCAGCTTTAAATAAGTACTGGGTTTTTTTAATTGAATTGGATGTATTTAGTTGAATGTATATAATGTAGGATGTTTCCACTGGCATGTATAGAGAAGGATGCTCCACCAGTTCCCTAAAATGTGTTCTCCATCTCTCTTCCTTCCCTCCAGGTTCTTCTGCAGAGGAGCTAGTATTGATCACAGCCCTGGTGCCAGTAGAAAAAACCTCTGGGACTTGCCTGGTTTTCAGTGCAGCCCCTAAAATCCTGCCCTCCAGCCAACCACCCACATCCTGCTTAGAGGAAGAGGAAGGAGATACAGTGAACACACATGCTGTTGAGAGTTCCAAGCCAGAAGAAGAATGTTATGATGTCTGGAGCCATGAGGGCCTTATTCTCACCAAGCTACTTACTATGGTAAGAGCCCCGGACTGTGAGATCCTTAGCCCTCCTTGTCATCTTCCCACCCCAACAATATGTGAATCTTCCTTGTTTGTGTTCCCTGAATTATTTCTTTTTAGTCTGTTCCTGAGGTTTAGGACCTACTTCCCCTGTCCCAACTCCCCTCCCCTCCTCCTTAACATCCTCCTTCTCCCCCCCACCCCCCCACTGTTAACTTCTCTTCTGATTTTCATTGCTGTCTAGGAAGGCTTTGGCAAGGGAGATAATCTCATCATTTTCTTTCTTCCTCTTTTCTACCAACCCACAGGAGGAACGTGTTTTGTGTGGTTCCAGACTTCTCTACTTCAGCTGCTTTCTCCTCTTCTTCTTTGGCTTCCTATGCTGCTTTGCAGCAATCTGTAGCCATCCACGTTGGGATACACCTTGGCAGAGGACCCATATCTAAACTCAATGGCTTCAGGCTGTGCTTTGCTTAAAGGTAAGAGCCTTTGCCCTATTTTCTCCAGGCTCTTCATGCTGTTCAACTCAGCGAGAGAAGAATGAGGGTTGTGGTGCCTGAAATTCCACCACTGGAAGTTTATTCATTCAGCAAACTTTCACTGAGTGCTTACTGTGTGCCCTGTTGCAAGAGAGCAAGTACAAAGACTTAGGGTTTTGTGAGTAGAAGACATCCAGAAACGGGATAGGATGCTGAAGACAAATTCACTTCATGATTTTTGTTCTTCACATTTCAGTTCCCTGAATGGAAACAGGAACTGTTAAATATTTGAACATGTATAAGACAGGTAGTCCTGAATTAATAGGAAAACTACAGCAGATCCCTAGTGACCGGAACTGTTCCGAGTATAAAATGTACTTGATGCAGCATTATCCTAACCCTTTCCAGCCCTTCTTTAGTGATCATATACCTTATCTACTTGTTTCACTAAATTCCCCAACCAATATTGTTGGGTTTTTTCCTCTGCCTTAAGCACTCGATGCTACATGCAAAACCCTGTGAGCTAGGTGCCCAGGATATTAAAGCAAAACAAAACACAGTTCTTGCCCTCGAGCAGTGTACGACCTAATCTATTTTTCTTTTCCTAGGTCTGTGATTCATGTTCTGTAGGCTCATCTGGGCCCCTTGAGTTGGATCAGATGGGAGGGGGGAACTAAAAGAGGGACTGAGGACCATTAAAAATATTTCTTATTCCTACTGTGAGTCCGAGATGTGGTTTTTGTGAGTTTAATAGGTATGGTGCTAGTCTGGAAAGTGCAGACATGCTGTTCTCCACCTGGAGAATTTGGGCTGCTCCCTGACCAGAGATAAGGGATATGGTATTGAGGTAGAATGCTTTAAGGTTTACAGAGTGCTTTCCCTGTGGGATAGGAGAAAGAACTGAGAATTTAGGCCCATTTACCCCCACCAGAGACCAGCTCTGGCATTCTTGATTCCTCTCATTCTTTGGCATTCTTTCCTTGTCCAGATGGTCTACAAACTTCTGAGTAACCCGCTTTCCCGCCTTTTCTTCCTCTGGCACACCAGTTCTCTTGACCCCGCCCAACGCCTTCTGCGCAGGCGTAGATCGCAGTCTCCTTTTCCTTCTAGGCCCTCCCTCTCAAAGCTTCCCCTAGCAACAGGCTGGGACCTGAGGCGGGGTGAGCGCATGCGACCTGTCTCTTGCCATCTGCCTTTCCCCCCGCCTGCCGGAGATTGGGGAGAGGAGGGGGAAGGGTTGGCACCCTGGGCTCCGCCCCCTTCCAGCCTCCTTCCAGCCACCTTCCAGCCTCCTCCCATCCGGAGTCCGCGTGGCGGAAGCGCGCGCGCGCACTCCAGGTGGCCTCGGCCTTGCTGGGTGCGAAAGCCCTGCTGTGGCGGAGGGTACAACGGGCGCAGGAGGGAGGTTTCCTTTGGAGCTCCTCCTTCCAGGCCCCGCCTCCTTTGGCCCGGTATCCCCTACCGCGCCTGCGCGCTCCCGCCCGGCCACCATCTTGGAACTGGGGGGAAGCGAGAGAGGGAGAGGGAGAGGGAGAGAGAGGACTGAGAGAAGATCCGCCGCCGAGGGTCAGACAGGCCGGCGAGCCGAGAGAGGGAGAGAGGAGGGAAGAGGGGAACGGGAAGAAGGTTGTGCGAAGCCTAGCGGGGCGCGGGGGAAGCAGCTGCAGCAGCAGGAGGGAGCCGGTGAGGGAAGGAAGGAGGGAGGGAGGGGCGGGCAGGGTCAGCTCCAGCCTTTCCCGCCTCCCCCTGGTGGAGAGAGGGGGAAAGAGGAAGCCGGGGCGGGGGTGGGGGTCGCGGGGCTGTCACCCGCCCCTCAGCCCCAGCCGTCGCCGCCGCCGCCCCACGGGGCGTCTGGGGGGGTCAGCCAGAAGGCACTCGCCGGCTTGTCATTCGCTGCCCGAACATCCCCCAAGAGGACATAGAGGGGTGGGGGGGAGTGTCAGGCGCTCCCCCCCTGTAGCCCGAGGAAGTGGGGGGTGAGGTGGGGAGGGGGCTCCCTTGCTCTCCTCCCGCCCCCGCTCCAGCCTGGGATCGGGGAGAAGCCGAGGAAGAGGCAGCGAGGGGTGGGGAGTCTCTTTCTCCCCCCTCCCAGCGACCCCGGAGCCACTGGAGGACCCCAGGAGGAGGCGACGGCGGAGACGCTGGGGCACCATAGCGACCCCCTCCAGGTAAGAAGCGCCCTACCCGCGTGTTTGAGGGGCAGCGTGCTGCACTTGTTGGGGGCTTGGGCTCAGTCCCCTGATCACAGCCGTAGCTAGTTCTGTGTGTGTGTGTGTGACTGTAGGCAGGCCACTCGTTCGCTTGGGGCCTCAGTTTGCCCCTCTGTAAAATATACTACCAACCCCATCTGGTTATTTTAAAGAAAGCGCTTTGTACACTTTGCAAGCCTTAAATCGCAACATAAACGAGAGTTACTAGTAGTTGTCATGGGGAGGGAGCGCCCCCCTGAGGGAAGGGTTGGTTGGCCCCCTTCTCATGTTCATGTCCCTTATCCAGAAGGCAGGATCCCCGCATCCATCCTCAGGCTTTGGTCTGGGAAAGCACTCTTGCATTCAGGGTGCTGATACCTTGTGACAGCTCTGCCTGGGGACTGCAGGGACCACTTCACCTCAGTGGGGGGGCTCAGGTGACAGCATTCCTAATGGCATAAGTGAAGCATCTGTGGGAAGGAGCATCTCCCTTGGATTGAACCTTTTTGTGCTATTCCTCTGTCCCTGTGTGATTAAACAAATTGTCGAGGTATTGGACAGATTTCTGATTTGTTTGATGGTTTTGGTTGTGTGAGTCACCTGCATCCATGCTGCCCTTTAAGCAAGAAGTATTTGGAGGTCTTGTCTTGTTCCATTAAAGAGGGGGAGGTATATGTGGGGGAAATTAGTGTTTCAATCCTTACCCCTTGTTTGACACAAGGCTTAGGATGGGGACCAGGAGGTAAGAGGTCAGATGTACTTTAAGGCTGAGATGAGAATTTCAGCTCTGGTATTTTCCATACCATCCCCCTTCCCTGGATTGATAGAGAGGTTATCTGTACCCTGGTGGGCAATTTGGAGACCCCAGCTGTCTTATACTTTTTTCTTCCCACATTTGGCCTCCGAATTTACAAGGGCCTTGGCCTGGATACCTTAACAACTCAATCCAACAAATACTTATTAGGGTTCTACTATGTGCCAGGCACAATACGGATACAAGATCAAAATAATTCTTGCTTTCAAGGACCTTACATTTTATCAACCAATCAGTAAGTATATGTGGATATAGATAGATATAAGTAATGTGCCAGGCACTCTGCTAGGAACTGGACTCTAAGATACCTAGGAAGAATCTAATTTTCACTTGGCTAATTGCCAGACTTACTAGTAGTTTTGTTGGCATCCTCAGGCTGTGGGTCACTGTGTTCAGGGCAAGTTGGGAGCTTGGGGTGGAAAGAAATCTAATTTTCACTTGCGATGGTCCGTGTAGTTTTGGTGACATGCCTTTCAGGCTGGGGGAGAGAGGCTTGGAGGGGCAAAGAGAAGATACCTTTCATAATGATGGATAACTATAAGGATTAGGTTCTTGTATGGCACCCCGGGTCCTGAGAAGATATCAAGCTTAGTATTGTAAGTTGAACCTCTCTACCTGAGGGGTAGGTGGAGGATGTTCTTAGTGGGAACACTGTGGGAAATGGACTGGGACTCTAATTTATGCTACCTATAGGTGACGATGGAACAGTCAAAAAGTCTTTGAACAAAACCTTCAATATTTTCAGCCCTGTACTGAGTGCCAAGGGGGCTTCAGGAGAAGATAGGAAGGACAGGCATTATGCCTTGAGGAGTTTACAATCTGGTTGTGGGAAGTGGGGAACTGACATGAAACAAGAGAGAACAATAGGGGAATATAATTAAGTTCTAGATTATGTGATATAGATTATAAATGTTGTAAGACCTTAAAGAAGAGGGAAATTGATGGTTGGAGTGGCCAGGAAAGGCCTCTATTAAGGAGGTGGGACTGGAGCTGGGCCCAGAGTAGGGACAGTGAAGAAACTGGCTTGACTGGAGTGGAAAGTGCTTCTTGGGGAATAGTGGGAGATAAAGTTGCGCTGGGTAAGAGATGCAGATTCAGATTATGGAGAACCTTGAAAGCCAGACAAGACAGAGGGGTTTAGATCTGTGATTTGCCCATTACATATTTGTTTCTAGAACCTTTTTTCTCCTTTCCCACCCCTAATCCCCAGTGAATATGGGTTTGACAATGGCCGGATTTCCACAGTGTCCGGCCTGGCCACTTCCTGCCCTCCTTCAGGGTCTGAGAGGTGGGGGGTGGGGGGGGGGTGGAGGGAGTGGTGCAGAGAGCAGAAGCAGGAGGGAGCTAGGCAGCTTTTGGGAAAGAAGGGAAGAGCCAAGACTGTGGAGGGAAGAGGAGACCTAGAATTTGAGGCTGGGGGTTGAGAAATAGGATTCCTAGATTTTTAGAGGGCAAAGAGATCTTAGGAGTAGGGGGGCAAAGAGCTGGGTTGGGGTGGTGGTTTTTAAGACTATGATTTGAGGAACCTTCCCAGCAGTTTTATGAACTCTAGGACCATCTTTCCTCACCCCCTTCTTCCGTTGCCATGACAACTTCTTTTTTGGTGTTTAAATGTAGTTTCCACTCTGCCCCTGCTGGTCCTCAGCAGTGCCTTGCCCTCAACAAAGGAATGGGGGAGGAGATGGAGACCTGGGGTCTTGTTCCTGTTCTGAGGATTTCCCCACCCACCTTTTCCACCAGCCTCCCCACCCCCATACTCCTTACCCCCTTGGCCATGGAAGTACCTATTTCTAAGGCTGTTTCTATGCTCTAGGCTGGGCCCCGATCCCCATCCCCCACGGGGCCGACATGCCGGCAGGGGGCCGGGCTGGGAGCCTGAAGGATCCAGATGTGGCTGAACTCTTCTTCAAGGATGACCCCGAAAAACTATTTTCTGATCTCCGGGAGATTGGCCATGGCAGTTTTGGAGCTGTCTACTTTGTGAGTGGGCTTTTCCCAACCCACCTTATCACCTTGTGCTATGCTGTTCCCTCTTTTCCCTTCCCAATTCCTTAGGCTCCTGATCTCTCTCAGGCTTATGCTAAAATTCTTTCCCAGGATATCATCCTGCTGCCCCTCCGCTAATTTAGCCCATCCTCCCACTGTCTCGCCTCCTTCCTAGTTTTCTTCTGGGGTCCTGGCCCTATTGCAGAACCCTACCCTTACAACCCTACGGCCCTCTAGGCTCGTGATGTCCGGAGCAGTGAGGTTGTTGCCATCAAGAAGATGTCCTATAGTGGGAAGCAGTCTAATGAGGTAGGTAGGATCTGGGGGGGGGGTACAGAGTGGGGGTGGGGTTATGAATAGAAACAGCATCCAGGGCTCTGGGGCCGTGTATCACCCCATCTGCTTGCCCATACTTGTTCTCCCCCCCAACCTGATTGTTCTCCTAGAAATGGCAAGATATCATCAAGGAGGTGCGATTTCTGCAGAAGCTCCGGCATCCGAATACCATCCAGTACCGAGGCTGTTACCTGAGGGAACATACTGCTTGGGTAAACAGTGACCTTCTCTCCCACCCACCAGACTTGGCCTTCCACCTGGCCTAGTCCCATATAACCAAGTTAAATTTATGAACATCTCTTGTGTTGTGTTGGTTTACTGTTGGGGTAGGGGGTAAGAGTGTAGTAACGACAACAAAGAAAAGATATTCATGGTTCCTGGTTCTAAGGACTTTAAAGTCTAGTTGGGGAGACAAGATGAAAAACTTAAAATGGAATATTAAGTATCAAGATGAGTGATAAAGCCTAAGAAGGGAGTGAGAACAGTCAGGTAAAACTTTTTATGGAGGAAGTGAGACAAACTGGTCCCCAGAAGGATTAGGTTTCAAATGGGGGATGCTAGTGAGGAGGCACAATACTTAGTGTAAGAGACCCCTTGTCATTTCCTTTGGAACTGCAGGCTGCAGTTAGGAGTTGAGTCAGAGAGACTAGGTGACCTGCTTACCTCTAACTCTTGACTTTTTCCTTAGCTGGTGATGGAGTATTGCCTGGGCTCTGCCTCTGACCTTCTAGAGGGTGAGTGATCCTCAGGCTAATGAGGGGAAACAGGAAAAATGGAAGGCTAAAGTTTATATTAAAACAGTAAGGAAAAAGGAAAGGAAGCTGGAATGGTGGGAGTGAGCAGAGAGGCAGACAAGACCTTTGTTGGGTTCCTTCATTCCTTGGCTTTCTAAGCACTTTGTAAACCTTAGAACATTATCTACATGTGAGTTATTTTCATCGTTAACTTTAGTGCACAAGAAGCCCCTTCAGGAGGTGGAGATTGCAGCTGTGACCCATGGTGCACTACAGGGTCTGGCCTATTTACATTCTCACAACATGATCCACAGGTATGTATCATTTTTGACCCCATCCATAAAATCTTTTTTATCTTCTCCCAACCCAGACATCCCATTAACCCTAGTTTTGACATTCTTTACCCTTGTCAGGGATGTGAAGGCTGGGAACATCTTATTGTCAGAACCAGGCTTGGTCAAGCTAGGGGACTTTGGCTCAGCCTCCATCATGGCACCTGCCAACTCCTTTGTGGGCACTCCGTACTGGTGAGAGGCAGTGAAGATTGGGGTTTAGAGACAGAACTGGGATGTGGAGATAGGTAGAGGAGGGGTAGGGGGAAGAGTTTGGAAAGCAGGGATTTTCAGGGCTATGGAAAAGAGACTTGGTGTGACTTAGCATATTTTCTTTCTTGCCCTTTTTTCCAGGATGGCTCCTGAGGTGATTTTGGCCATGGATGAAGGGCAGTATGATGGCAAGGTGGATGTTTGGTCTTTGGGGATTACTTGTATCGAATTAGGTAATGAGACCTTCTCTGCCTCAGCTCCCCATCTGCCTTTCCATGTTTCTGCCTCCTTTGTCTGTTTACAGACCTGTCTCTCCTTATCTTTTTCTGTTTCATTCCTGTTCTCTGTATATCTTCTTCCTTTTTCCGCAGCTGAACGGAAGCCACCACTGTTTAACATGAATGCGATGAGTGCCTTATACCACATTGCACAGAATGAGTCCCCTGTGCTCCAGTCTGGACATTGGTAAGAAAATGGGCAACACACAGCTAGGGCAGGAATTGGGGGAGTAGCAATACCATATCAAGGTGGTTGCACTCTACTGTCTTGTTGATTCTTTCTTTGTTCTTTCAGGTCTGAGTACTTCCGAAATTTTGTTGACTCTTGTCTCCAGAAAATTCCTCAAGATAGACCAACTTCAGACGTGCTGCTCAAGGTGAAGGTTTTTTTTGAAGGGGAGTGAGATAGGGGAGTCTCACTGTGGAATCAGGACCTGATTTGGAGATTCAGAGGCTAGCGGCTGGGAGGCATGAGAGATCTTAAGAAGGAGAAGTAGGGAGGATATATGTCCCTTTTGGGAAGGGAGCCCGAGCAAGTGTGGGTGAGAACTGCTGGGTCCTGCAGATGGGAAAATGCTAGGGTTTTCATTGATAGGGAAGGGAGTTAGGGTCTGGTCTTTAAGATGCCTGCATTCCGAAAAGGGAAGGGAGAAGGAGGGGGCAGAGCAGATGTCCAGGTGTTACACTAGCTTCTTCCTTTAGCACCGCTTCGTGCTTCGAGAGCGACCCCCCACGGTGATTATGGATTTGATCCAGAGGACCAAGGATGCAGTCCGGGAGCTAGATAACCTACAGTATCGGAAAATGAAGAAGATCTTATTCCAGGAGGCACAGAATGGCCCCAGTGCCGAAGTCCCCGAGGAGGAGGAGGTGAGCAATTCTTTCCTGGCCAAGGATCCCATTTACTCACTCATCCATTCATTCAGCGGATATTTGTTGCAGCTAGTATGTGCAATAATAATAACCACTCACATGTTTATAGTGCTTCAAAGTTTATACATCGCTTTCCTCACGATAACTCTGTGAGGTAGGTAGTGCAAGTAGTATTATCCCCATTTTACAGATGAGGAAACTGAGGCTCAGAGAGGTTAAGTGACTTGCCCATGGTTTCACAGCTAGTAAGTGGCGGAGCCAGAACTTGAACCCACAATGCACTGTGCACAATGCACTCTGGTTGGCGCTGTGGGAATACAAGGATGACTAAGACACAGTCCCTGCCCTCGTGGAGCTTATACTCTAGTAGGGGAGGTAAGACATATACACAAATAACTATAGTACAAGGCGAAATGTGAAAGGTGCCATACAGGGCGTCCATATAGAGGCTCATGGGGGTTCAGGAGGGAGTAGTTGTCATATATGTTGGGGGAATAGGGAAGGCTTTGTGGAAAGAATGACATTTGAGCAGCACCTTAAAGGTGTAGGAGGATGTCAAGAGTCAGAACTTGGGTTTGTGGGGTGGGAAGGAGGGAGGGAGGACGTTTTAGGCAGAATGCATAGCATAGCATGAGTAAAAATGTGGAGGAAGGAAATGGCAAGGTATATTTGGGAAATAGCAAGTTATCTAGTTTGGTTGGAGTAGAGGATGTGTGTTGGGTTGCAGAGCAATGGAAGTCTGGAGAGGTAGGTTGGGGGTAGGTTTTGGAGGGCTGTGAATACGAGGGTAGAGTTTGGACTTTACCCTTTAGGCACTGGGGAGCCTTTGAGGTGTTTGAGTAGGGGTTATGACTAGACCTGGGCAACTCTAGTATTGCTTTTTGTCCCAGCATTAGTTATGCTACTATCCTTTCCCTTCCCAACCCCCAGCTTCACCTCCCTAATTCCTACCCCAGTGGTCCCCAGCTCACCCAGTGTCCTCATCCGCCCTCCTCCAGATCCTGGGGCCTCCCTAGCACATACTGGCTCTCACCCCATTCCCTTCCATAACTGTTCTTAGTACATACTCTGTGTTCCCAGGAGACGGAGCCCTATATGCATCGGGCAGGGACACTGACCAGCCTGGAGAGCAGCCACTCGGTGCCCAGTATGTCTATCAGCGCTTCCAGTCAGAGCAGCTCTGTTAATAGCCTAGCAGATGCATCTGACAATGAGGATGAGGAAGAAGAGGAAGAGGAGGAGGAAGAAGGCCCAGAAACAGGAGAGATGGCCATGATGCAGGAAGGTGAACATACAGTCACCTCTCACAGCTCTATCATCCACCGACTCCCTGTAAGCAGTATCTCCTTAGCATGCCTGCTTTTGGGGATGAACTGGGAGGTGGGGAGGAAGTCGGGGGAACCTGATGCAAGCACTAGCAATGGACAGAACCCCAGAAAGTTACTTTGAGTCAGTGTCTCCTGTTGTCAAGATGGCTTAGCACTACTCTTTATCTTGGCAGTCTGGCTTAGAAGGGTCCTTATTAAAAACTCAGGAATCTGGGCCTCGAAGGTTGTCTATTTGTTTCTTTTTCTCCATTGCTTAGGCTCTTGGTCCCAAGGATTCAGGTCCATGAGACATCTGTTCCTCATTCTCCCCCTTCCTTTCTCCAGGGCCCTGAGAACCTATATGATGATCCCTATCAGCCAGAGCTACCCCCAGGACCCTTACAGGCCCCTCAGCCTCCAGCTTCTTCCTCTTCTGCCCGTCGACGGGCCTACTGTCGAAACCGGGATCACTTTGCTACAATCCGGACTGCTTCCCTGGTGAGTTAGGACCAAAGGCCAGAAACTGTCAGTGGCCTTTATATTTGGTATTCTGACTAAGTCCTTTTTTTTTTTTTGGGCTCTCTAAACCCAGGTAAGTCGTCAGATCCAGGAGCACGAGCAGGACTCGGCCCTGCGGGAGCAGTTGAGCGGCTATAAACGAATGCGGCGGCAGCACCAGAAGCAGCTGCTGGCCCTGGAATCAAGGCTTCGGGGTGAGCGGGAAGAGCATAGTGCTCGGCTTCAGCGGGAGCTGGAGGCCCAGCGGGCTGGCTTCGGGGCTGAGGCAGAAAAACTGGCTCGTCGCCACCAAGCCATTGGGGAGAAGGAGGCTCGTGCTGCCCAGGCAGAGGAGCGCAAGTTTCAGCAGCACATTTTAGGCCAGCAAAAGAAGGAGCTGGCCGCTCTTCTGGAAGCGCAGAAACGTACTTACAAGCTGAGGAAGGAACAACTGAAGGAGGTGAGGGGAATGGAGAAAGAGGGAGAGGACAGGGAAGAGAATGGAGTGGGGGATGGTTAGGTTGTGAAAGGGCCACAGTGGGAGGAAGGAAGAAAGGAGACCCTTCCTCCTCCTCCTGGCCCTTTTCTCTTTTCCTTCCATTTCCCTCTTTCCTTATCTTCATTCTCCTCCTTCCCTGATGCTTTCCCACTCCTTTACCCCCTCTCTACATGTGGGAGGAGAAGAGATTGGGAAAGAGTCAGAGATTATAAATGACAGAGAAACAGGACAAAGAGGAGAAATGGAATTGATGGGATAGATGACGGAACCTCCAGAGGAGGCCTGGTGGAGCCAGCTCTGAGTGTACTCCAACTTTCTATGCCATGCTTAGGAGCTGCAGGAGAATCCAAGCACCCCCAAGAGGGAGAAGGCCGAGTGGCTGCTGCGCCAGAAGGAGCAGCTGCAGCAGTGCCAGGCCGAGGAGGAGGCTGGGCTGCTGCGGCGCCAACGCCAGTACTTTGAGCTGCAGTGCCGCCAGTACAAGCGTAAAATGCTCCTGGCCCGCCACAGCCTGGATCAGGACCTGCTGCGGGAGGTAGGCCTGGAGCCAGCGCTATGTTCCCACCTCTTCTACTCTTTTTCCTGTCCCTTTCAATGCTTCCTTCTCTCATCCCTTCTACTTTCTCCATGTCCTCTTCCTTACAACTCCCTTCTGCCCTCCTTTTCTGCCCTTCTTCTTCTCTCTAATACCTCTTTACTTCCTTTCCCTAATCAGGTCCCTATCTTCTTCTTTCCCTGAACTCCCAGCTCTTCCTACCCACTATCATCTTTCTTCTTCTGCGCTTGCTTGCGCTTCCTTCTTCTGTTTCTATTTTTCCTCAACACTGCCTACTCCTAGGCTTTCCTTTTCGAAGTTCCTCCGCCCTGTACTCTTCACTCTCCATTTCCTGCTCATTTAGCTCTCTCTTCTCCTCTCCTTGGTCTTCCCACCTGAAGCTTCCCAGCAGGAGTTTGCTTTTTCTGCTCCTTATAGATCCACTGCTGCTGGGTGTTTTCCCAGTCCCCAGAGGAGCCCTTGGTGGTTTGTGGCTCCCTTTTGAGATGTCACCTTCCTCCATCCCTATCCCTTCTCTAAGGCCTTTCCCCAACCATCCCCCCAACCCTGACCCCACTGCTGTGCCCCTCCACCCTTTCCCTGCCCCTCCAGGACCTGAACAAGAAGCAGACTCAGAAGGACCTCGAGTGTGCACTTCTGCTGAGGCAGCACGAGTCGACTCGGGAGCTGGAGGTGAGGCAGCTCCAGGCTGTGCAGCGTACCCGAGCCGAGCTCACCCGTCTGCAGCACCAGACGGAGCTGGGAAACCAGCTGGAGTACAACAAGAGGCGTGAGCAGGAGCTGCGCCAGAAGCATGCTGCCCAGGTCCGCCAGCAGCCCAAGAGCCTCAAAGTACGTCCTGGCGAGCATCCCCCAGCCCCCCAATCCCTTACCCCTCAGGCCCTGGACCCAAGCTCTGGATCCCTGGGACAACAGCAGGCTTGGGAGCTGCCCAGTAGCAGCCCCAGACTGGAGGAGCGGAGCCTGCTAGGAGAGGAGGCAGCCCAGGAACACAGGACACTGGGAGAGAAGGAAGCAGCTGTCCAAGAGCGGAGAATTCTGGGAGAGGAAGGGGCTAGGACCTCCATAGGGCCAGAGGAGCGGAGGATTGTTGGGGAGGAGGCCGAGGAGGTAGTGGCCCTTTCCCCCAGCTCTGGGGAACGGAAGATCCTGGGAGACCAGACATGGAGGCTACCCCATGGGGAGGAAGCTGAGGATCCTGAAACCCTGTCCCCCAGCTCCAGGGAGCGAAGGATTATCGGCCAGGAAGAGGCTGAGGAGTGGAGGTTGTGGGGGAAGGAAGAGTGGAGTATCATGGGAGAGGAGTTGGAGCTAGGATGGGTCCAGGGGCCAGTCTTGCCCCCAGTCCTGGAGGAGGATGAGGATGAAGAAGCCCCCATTGGGACTCCCAGGGATCCTGGGGATGGTTGTTCATCCCCTGAGATTCCTCCTGAGCCCCCCCCTGGTCCCCTAAGACTGAGCCCTGCTAGTCAGCTCCTAGGTCTCTTGTCCCATGGCCTCCTAGCTGGTCTGTCTTTCGCTGTGGGTTCCTCCCCAGGCCTCTTGCCACTACTACTATTGCTACTGCTCCCACTCTTGGCAGCCCAGGGTGGAGGTGGCCTACAGGCTGCCCTGTTGGCTTTGGAAGTGGGACTAGTGGGACTGGGGGCCTCATACTTGTTGCTCTGCACAGCATTGCACATGCCTTCCAGCCTTTTCTTGCTCTTGGCCCAGGGGGTGGCCCTGGGGGCAGTGCTAGGGCTGAGTTGGCGAAGGGGCCTAGCTGGGGTGCCCCTAGGCCTTGGGGCTGCTTGGCTCTTAGCCTGGCCAGGCCTAGCCCTGCCCTTAGCAGCAGTGGCAGCTGGAGGCAGCTGGTTAAGGCAGCAGGGCCCAAGGCTTCGGCGGGAGCTATCCAGGCTCTGGCTGCGGGCCTTGCTACGCCTATCACCATCAGCCTTCTGGACCTTACAAGGCTGTGGGGCTGTAGGCGACCGAGGTCTCTTTGCCCTCTACCCTAAGACCAACAAGAATGGCTTCAGAAGCCGGCTGCCAGTCCCAGGACCCCGCCGTGGGCGTCCACACCGGCCCCGGAACCCCCTGGCCTTACTGGCCCAGGCTTGGGCCATGTGCAAAGGGTGGAACTGGCGACTGGCTAAGGCTGGTAGGGGACTAGCTGCTCACCTGTCCCCTGGGACTGCCCAGGCATTGGCCCGATGGGGGTTGCTTCGAGGAGAACGCCCGAGTAGGATCCCCCGGCTGCTGAGGCATGGTCAGCGATGCCCAAGGCACCCAGCCCCTCCCCGAGTCCCTCCTGGGGCTACCTCCGGTCACCGTCTCCGTACTAGGCAGCCTCGAGCCTTGCCTCCCTGGAGGTGATTCCTTCCCACTACTCACCCCAGCAGAGAGCACATGCACTTTATCTCCCACCCCACTGGCATGGGGAGGTTCTTCCCCAGCCCTTACTCCTTCCCTTCCTTTGTGTGTTCTGTCCTTTCGTCTACCAAAGCCCCTTCAGTAGAAGGGCTTCCCATAGGATCTGCAGACAGTTTGCCCTCCCTATCCCCTTAATTGGGAAGTGACACTTATTTATGTTTCCCCCCCCAGGACCCCTAAATTATTGGTGTCTTCCCACTGTGTGTGTCCTCATCCTCACCCTCATTATTTCTCCAGGGCCTGGGCAGTGTCCCCTCTGGTTTGGGGCAGGGCTAGCTGGGAGGGGTAGTCACTTTTTTTCCATATGATTTTGATTTGGTTTTTCTGTTTCTTACCTCCATCCCCAACCCTGCTCCTCAATTGCCCCCCACCCCCAAGAAAGATAAACATGAATAAAACATTCGAGCGGAACCATACCTTTGGCTCAGGCCGCCGCCTCCGTCTGCTTTGTCCTGCCGCCCCTCAGCCTTCCCTGTAACCCCCCAGAGCCCAACTCAGCCTCCTTCATCCCTTTCCCATCCTATCCCATGACTGTCTGTCCCCCTCACT
Source organism: Trichosurus vulpecula (assembly GCF_011100635.1). Taxonomy (NCBI): domain Eukaryota; kingdom Metazoa; phylum Chordata; class Mammalia; order Diprotodontia; family Phalangeridae; genus Trichosurus; species Trichosurus vulpecula. The sequence goes on from NC_050581.1 coordinate 77,950,395, forward strand.
CCCATCTCCATTGTGTCCCTCTGCCCAGATCCTCGTCCTTTTTGCTTTGCTCTCCTAACAGTGTTCTCTGCCCTGCAGTGGTTTGCATTAGTTTCTAGGGCCCCCAAATGTGGGAGGTGTTGGCTCCCTTGCCCCTAAGCTGTGGATTCCCCAGAGGCTTGGGTCTCTTCCCATCATTCCACCTGGACCATTGGAAGCCTCTGTCATCCTACCTTGTGCCTTTGTTCATTCTGCCTTGCCCCTTCACTGCACATTCTCCACTCCACCCACAGTCTTGTCCCATCTGCCCGACTTCCCCTTTCCTCATTCCGGTATGGCCCTTGAGGGCTAGGGGAAGGGGGAGGGTAGCAAGCCCCCCATAGGGGGCAGACTAAAGGGTAAAGTATGGATCCTCTGGTTCAGGCTGGGGATAGAGGACTGAAAAAGATGGGCCTGCTTGTGGGAATGGAATGCATCAAGGGGAGGGACGGCTGGTGAGGAAAGGGAAAACCAAAGAAAGGAGTAGGGTCTGGGAGGAGAGATGGAATGGGGCACGTAGTACCGGGGGTGTCGTCAGGGCAATGGTTCCACCAGCACCTGTGGAGCCTGCAGCCTCGGGGGCCTGAGGCTCTTTCTAGTCCTTTCTGCCATCTTGACCCACTCCCTGCTGCCTCCTTATAGGCCGGGTCCCGGTGCTGGGAGAGCGCTGGGGAGGGCACATTCTCTTCTCTCCCAATTCCCTGTTGGTGGCTCACTTTCCCTTCCCCAAGGCACTATTTGTAAGACTCTTCTTCATAGTGCTCTGGTCCTCATAGTATGTGTTCAGTCTGTAAACTTGACCCTTTTCACTGGTTCCACGTCTCTCGGTCATGTGTTCTGTGGTTCACTCATTTGTTTTCTCACGTGTATTTTCTTTCTCTTGTGCACACTCTACTTGATTGCATGTTTTCTCACTCCTCTGGTGCCACGCATATGCTTTCTGATACCGTCGAATATATTCTCTGCTTTGTTCTATGTTCAGTGTAATTCATACTCTTCTCTGTCTTTGTGTTTGGCTTCCCCTCTCTCTGTCTAACATGTTTTCTGTTTCTCTCCCCTCTCTCTGTCTGCTTTGGTCTCTCCCTCTCCCTCCTTGTCTTCCCTACCCCCTTCCTTTGCCCTGTCCCATCATCTCTCCACTCAACCCATCCACTCCGTAGTCGAAGGAGTTGCAGATCAAGAAGCAGTTCCAGGAGACATGTAAGATCCAGACTCGGCAGTACAAGGCCCTTCGGGGGCACCTGCTGGAGGGCACCCCCAAGGCCCAACACAAGAGCCTCCTTAAGCGGCTTAAAGAGGAGCAGACCCGAAAGCTGGCCATCCTAGCAGAACAGTATGACCAGTCCATCTCTGAGATGCTCAGCTCCCAGGCAGTAAGGCTCAGCAACCACACAGAGCTGGGGGGGATACAACTGGCCTAATTTGAGAGGCAGAATGCCTCAGCAGTCATGGAGGGAAGGTGGGGAGGAGGCCAAGGCGGGGGGTCAGGTGTTTCTGGGACGTCTGACCCCAGCTCCTACCCTCTCCTAGCTTCGCCTGGATGAGACCCAGGAGTCAGAGTTCCAGGCACTGCGACAGCAGTTGCAGCAGGAGCTGGAGCTGCTTAATGCCTATCAGAGCAAGATCAAGATCCGGACAGAGAGTCAGCATGAGCGTGAAGCACGGGAGCTGGAACAGAGAGTGGCCCTGAGGCGGGCTCTTTTGGAACAGCGGGTACGGGTAGGGGTCCCAGACCGCTGGGGGTGGGGGGGGTGTCGCTGATGCTGATGCACACATCCCCTCAACCGGACTTGAACACTCCTCATCCCTAGCCCTGAGCACATGTTGTATGTCATAGGTGGAGGAAGAGCTGCTGGCACTACAGACAGGTCGGTCAGAGCGCATCCGGGCGCTGCTAGAACGGCAGGCTCGGGAGATCGAGGCTTTTGACGCGGAAAGCATGAGGCTGGGTTTCTCCAGCATGGCCCTGGGAGGCATCCCAGCTGAGGCTGCTGCCCAAGGATATCCTGCCCCTCCCCCAGCCCCTGCCTGGCCCTCCCGCCCTGTACCTCGATCAGGGGCTCATTGGAGCCATGGTCCCCCTCCACCTGGCATGCCCCCCCCAGCTTGGCGCCAGCCTTCTCTCTTGGCACCACCAGGTCCCCCAACCTGGCTGGGGCCACCACCCCAGACAGGGCCTCCCCGAGGTGGGGCCCTACTGCTGCTAAGGAATAGTCCACAGCCCCTTCGAAGGGCAGCCTCAGGGGGTGGAGGGAGTGAAGGAGTGGGACCTGGGTCAGTAGCAGGGCCTGGGGCTCTGAGCCGAAGTACTAGTGTTGCTTCTCACATCCTTAATGGCTCTTCCCATTTCTACTCCTGAACTTCATGGGGGATTGGTGATGTCCCTTGCTTGGGTTCCCTCCACCTAGGCTGAAAGAAGACGGGGTGGGGGAAGAGAGCTGATGTCTGGGTTTCCCTGAGGCTGGAAGGGCCTGGGTCCCTCAGCAACTGGAACCTGGAAGATTGAGGACCTGAGCTCTGGGGGCTTTTGAGGTCCTGAGTCAGTGCTTAGAAGGGGAGGTGTAGGACATTTGCTCCTGCTTCCCTAGTACCGTCTCATCTTGTGAGCTTCCCTTGGGATGAAGTCAGGCCCCTTGGCTCTGGGTTTGGGAGTATAGCTTGGGCCCCAGCGCAGACCCAGGAGTTCCTGACTTTCCCATCATGGTGCCAGCATCTTCCTCCATCATGGACTGGGGAAGGAGGAGATGTGTGTGTATGTGTGTCAAATACCCACCTAGGGTGCCTTGGGAACCTGTATAGAGTCCCTGGGCAGGGGGGGAGGGGCGGGTAGGGTGTAGATACATAGATATATTCAGAGAAATATAATAATCCCTCCAGGTGCCCTCATCATATTGTTGCCAAGGGAACTCTGGGCCCAGGGGGCATGAGAATGGGTCCTAGGAGGAGAGCAGGGTCTGGGGGTATGAAAGGCCCCTGGGTGGCAGGGAGACGGGGAGGATATCTGGGTGGAAAGCTCAGCATCCCTCCTCCGAACCCTCCTTCCCCCCATTGCTGTCTGATGTCCTGTGCCCGTCTTGTCAAGTTAATTTTTTTTTAAGTCAGGGTTGGGGCTGGGGAGGGTGGGGAGTGAGGGTTAGACCTGGGAAGAGGCAGCTCCCTGGGGGTATCAAATCAGAGGAGATCCTCACAGCCCCCTTTATATTCCTGCTATTAGAGGCAGGATGGGGGCAGTCAGGGCCAAGGCTCCTGGAACTTAGGGGGCCATCATGGAACCCTGGGCCAGGGGAGCTTTTAATAAACTGTTGGATATTCTAACCAGCTCCTTGACTCAGGCTTTCTCTCTAAGATGGGCAACATTAAGCTGTGCCCCTCATTTTTCAGGTGGCACATTGGAATCATGGAGCTTCCTGACCAGGCCCTGGTCTTAGTGGAGTTTAGGGTAGTCTGGTGCTTTGGATTCCCATTCATTTATGTCAGTCATTTCTGACCTGATGCCCCACCCCACCCCCCTCAAGATGAAACCTCCATTATAACCTAAAAAGTTAAGCAAAACTATCATGACATGACAGTAGAAGCAATATTGTTTCATAGTCTCCAACAACTCCAAGGAAAGTATTTTGTCATCTGCTCTTCAGGGCTGATTGTTCATTTTAATTATTCAGTGGGTTTCCCTTTTAGCACTTTCTCATTTGGAAGAGGCGGTCTTGAAGCCTGGCCTACCTGCCTTAACATTCCACTCTAAGAGCAAAGGTTTTATTTAGCTGTCCTCAATAGAGCTGACTAGTCATAACCCTGGGCTCACCCAATTTAAAGCCTCAACTAGGTTGAACCGGGAACCTATTGAGGATTTCCAAAGATGAAAGTGGGAAGAGACCAGTTGGAGACAGGCTATAACCTAAGAGTAAGTGGAATACCTGTTTCCAGGTCTTGAGCTATGAGAACAAACTACTGTTTTAGAATCTAAATATGGCTGAAAGGAGCCCTTGAGAGTATTTAGTGTGGCCTCTTCATTTGACTTACGATTAAATAGACCTCCAAGAGGTAAACTAAACTTGTCTAAAATGACATGGCTAGTTAGGACTCCTGGAGGAGTTGCAGCTTCATTTCTCAGAGCTCTTGTGAGAAAGGAAGCAGCAATGAGCCAAAATCACTGGTTTATCTGCCCCAGCAGTACAGTGCACTCTCACCTTTGCATGCAGCAAAACCAAGACAGCCTAAGTGATTAGAAGGGGAGATGAGAGGGAGAAGTATAGAAAGTTTTCATAGGCTGTTCTGGAGTAAAAATGGCCACTGGGTCCATGCCCTTTGAGCAGCAGTGAAAGCAATCTTGAGTTGGGCTAACTTTCCTGAATGTTGGCCCAGAAAAGAGGCCCTGGCCTCACTTCAATTTTGGGCTAGAAACAGATGAAACAATGGATAACAAATATTCATTTATTGAGACTTTTAAAGCCCACACAAATACCAACATTTCAGTCAAACACATGAGAACATGAACCTAAGAACCCAGACTTGGGCAACTTTATCCTTGTGGGTATGAAAGCCACTGCTTCTGTTACATTCACCCTTGCAGGTAAGAAAAAGATTCACCTACCACTTACAGACAAAACTGGAAACAGGAAAGAAAATACATTTATAAATACTTAGACCCAGTAGGGGGTGCTCTATACACTTTATACAAGGACAGGAGCAGATTCTTCTGTATGCTCAGAGGCACTGTGGCTTCTAGAAGCTGTGGGGTAGTTTAGTCACTCTCCCCATCACTGCTGATGATACCCCGAAGGTTTGACCAATCAGTAGGTGGTGGATGGGCCTTTGGCTCATCTCCATCTGAATCTAGGGCTCTTCGGTGATACAGCTCCTCCTGGGGTAGCCCAACTTCCCCACGTGGGTTCCAGGCATTGCGTCTCCGAGATCGTCCTAAGGATTATAGGATATAAAACCAGAATAGATCTTAATGATTCTTCCTAGCTATTTTGTGGAGAAGGAAACAGACCTGAGAGATTATGGCATCCAAGGTCACAAATATAGTCACAAAGATGGTAAGTAGGACAGACAGGATCTGAACAAACTTCCAAAAAAGTGCTTCAGCATATCCCCTCATGAAAGCAAGAGGTCAGTGTGGAACTGATTGGAAAGCCTTTATCCCTTTTCTGTTCTCACTACTATTTATACCCCTATATAAAATAATAAAAAACATTAAGATTGTGTCTTAAAGGATCTCATTTGACCCTAACAACCACCACCGTATTAGGTTGATGCTATTATCCCCACTTTTCAGGTGAAGATGTTAAGTGACTCATTCAATCATACAACTACTGTGTTAGGTAGGATTTGAACTCAAGTCCTTGAGTCCAGTGCTCTATTCACTACACCACCTAGCTGCCACTACATACCTGCCTCATTCTCTGCAGCTCCCCCTTCCTCACATCTGTACCTGAACTACTGATGATGTTACTGACATCCAAAGAGGCCATCTCTGCTGCCTCCTCCCTTCGCTCCTTCACTGCTCGGCACTTCTCCAGGGAAGGGTTACCTGAGAGACGAAAAAGGGAAAGGGGTTGTTTTTAAGTTCAGCCTCAACTTCTCCAGCCTAGGAGAGGGAACCAGGAGAGTGGGCTCCAGGATGAAGCATGTAGCTTGGGCCAATACCCTCTTATTTGTTTCTCAAATCTTTCTTTGATTTGCCTTCCTCTCCATCTCCTCAATCACTGGCTCTTCCCATTCCCTTTTTAAGCAGGACTTTCCTTGAGCCCCTCTAGAATTTTTGGTCCCTTCTAAGTGTCATCAATCTATCACTGTCAATCCAATCACCCAGGATGTCAATTAAAATTTTCTGCTATGTTCAAGGAACCATGCCAGCCACTAGATACAAAAAACAAAAAAAAGCAATCCCAGTTTTCAAGAAGCTTCTATCCTAATGGGCTTCCCCCTCCTTCCTTGTTTCCATTCCCAGTAGTTTTCACCTCACCCTCTAAGCCTAAATCTTGCAGTTCTGCCTTGAGGACTCTGAGTCGTTCCTGATGAGAGCGGCAGGAACCCAAAAGCCTCTTGTAATTTCTGTGGGCACCACAGGCTCGGATGTAGCGCTTTAGCCGAACGACCGCAGGGTGGTCCTCTCCTCTTCGAGAACCCTGGAATAGGGAGGCTGAAGGTGAGGGAGGGGGTCACCAAGGACCATAGCCAGGTTGGGGGCAGGATAGAGAAAAATAAACCCTCTGACTTCATCCTTGACTCATAGTTGATTATGACTCTTCTGAAGAGTCTATTTACACTCTCTTCCTTTACAACCTTACCTTTTCCATACAAAAGACTGCTCTAAATCACCAATGAGAAATCTGAATCAAAACAATAATGTTTCACCTCATACCCACTAAAAATTGGCAATGACAGCAGATGGGAGTCATCAGTATTGGAGGGGTGATGAAAAAAGATACACTGTTGGTGGAGCTGTGAATCGGTCTAACCATCCTGAAAGCCAATTTGGAATTGTACTAAGAAAGTGACTAAAATAGCCATGCCCAGAGATCCTACTCTTCAGTATATACCCTAAGAAAGTCGAAAACAGAAAGATCCCACGTACACTAAAATAGCAGCACATACATAGTTGCAAAAAACTGGAAACAAAAGTAGGTGCCAATGGACAGGGGAAAATGAGAGTATAAAAATACAATGGAATAACACTGCTGTAAGAAACCATGAATATGAAGAATAAAGAGAAGTACCCATTATAGGCACTGGTGTACTGTGAAGTAAGCAAATCCAGGAAAATAATGAAAACGAATGACTACAACAATGAAGGAAAGAACAAAAATGAAATTGAAGAGTATAAAATTACATGAACAAATCTGTCCCAGAAAAATAGAGGAGAAAACACACCTTGCTCCCTTTTTTGCAGAGATGGGTGACTATGGATGGGAAACACTGCATATACTGTCAGACCATTGATGTGTTGGGTTTTGCTGAACTGTCTCACTGCCCCGCCCCGCCCCCCCCCCATTCCTTGTTACAAAGCATGAGTGGAGAGGAGTGGGATATGTTTGGAATGGAAACAGGCATAAAAGACAAGAGATATCAATACAAATGATTTTTAAACAAAATCTTTCCTTCCTGTCCTCTCAAACCTGCCCCCGGCATTCCCATTCCCTGTGTCTTACCTTCCCTGATTTGGCCTCTGGGCTACTATCCTGTGAGGAAGTGGAAGAGGGCGGTGCTCGGCTCTTTTTGGCCTCCTTTTTCTTGGTCCTTCCTGTCCTTTCTTCCTCATCTTCACTTGTTTCAGACTCATTCTCGACTTTTTTGGCTCCCTTCTTCCTGGAGCAACTCTTGCTGCTGTCATCCGTTCTGCTTTCCTCCTCACTGTCAACTTTTTTCATTCCCTTTTCCTCTGCCTCACTGCTATCCTCACTCTCTTCCTCCACAGTCTTTTCCTCTCCCTTCTTCCCGGAAGTGCTCTTCCCCTTGTCCCTCTCTTCTTCCTCACTGCTCTCGCTCTGTTTTGCTGACCTCTTCCCTCCCCTTGGGGTTACCCGGTCTCTCGGAGTTTTTATTTGCCTCCCCCCTCGCTTCCCTCCCCTTACTTTCTGGTCCCTGCCACACTCATTGTTTTCCTCTTCCTCCTCATCGCTGCTGGTGCTGTCGTCTTTCATCAGTTTTCTCATTCCTTTCTTCCCAGAGCTCCCTTTAGACCTGGCGTTCTCTTCAGTAACCGGTTTGGGCTCCCTCTTCTTGGCCAGGTCTTTTTTCTCATTATCTTCATTACTTTCCTCCTTCCCTGGCTTTCCCACCACCCTCTTCCTGGCGGGATACTCCTTGGTCTCCTCTGGGGGTTTTGGTCTCTTCTTCCCAGCTGTACCTCTGTCCCCCCCATCGCTGTCAGTCTGGTCACTGTCGCTCACTGTGGCCACCTTCCTCGCGCCCTTCATTCTAGGATTCCCTCTCTGCTCCTCCTTACCTGGCTTTGTCGCTTCCTTCTTCCCAACCCTACTCTTGTGTCTGGGACAGGCTTCCTCCTCACTGCTGCTCTCGCTCTCCTCCTCCAACACTTCCTTTACTCCCTTCTTTCTCACAAGGGCCCTAAACTCCTCTTCCTCGCTCCCTTCCTCAGGGTCCTCCTTCTCCTTGGTGGTCGTCTTCTTGGATGGAGTCAGACTCTCCTCGGGCTCCTTCGCCCCCTCCTCAGAAAAACAGCAATCTTTCCTTGTCACCCCATTCCCTGCCAGGGACCTTGGGGAGCTCGGGGGGCTCTCGGGCTGGGGATCGAGGCCGGAGTCATCCGAGCTGTGTTCTGGAACGCACAAGGAAGCCCAATGGGCAGATAAGAACTCTCTTTCACTGCGGGTACTAGTCCCCTCCCCCTCTCACTCTCCTTCCCCGACATGAGGGCTTGGATCTTTCATGTAGGGGAGGTGGACGGCCAGGCTTACGTCGAGGGGGGGGATGGGGGCAGGGAGGGGACAGGACCGCACCTGCGGGTATGCCACCCTAAGAAGCAGGCGGCCTGTCCGACCCCGTTGCTCTCTGGCCGGGCTCACCTGTCTCCGAGTTGATGCACGGCTTCCTCCTCTTCTTGGCTTGGGACGTTCTGGAGGCGCCGGTCGGGCTGAGAGGCCGCTTCACCCGGTCCTGCTCCCCAGGCAGCAGCTCCTTCTCTTCCTCCTCATCCCCCTGACAGGGCGAGGGGGTAGGGAGCATCAGTGGGAAGGGGCCCGCCCGAGGGTCCCGCTGCACCCCCTCCCCCAGCTCCCCTTCCCACGAGGCCTTGGGGGGGCCAGGCCCACCTCCACCTGCATCTTCAGCAGCTCCTCCTCCACCAGCCGCTTCAGCTTCTTCTTGTCCTCGGGGTCCAGGTGGTCCAGGCCCACGTGGGCCAGGTACTTCTGTCGCACGATGGAGTGGGTCAGCACGCTGGGGGGGCGGGACGCGAAGTCAAGGGGAGGGTGCGGGGGCGGGCCCAGGCGCCCCTCCCCATCGGGCTCCGCGGGCCGGGCGCGGCCGGGCGCGGCCCGTCCAGGGTCTCTCCAGCGGCCCGGCGCCCCGGGGACCTCGAACCCTCTCTCGTCTCCCTTCCCCTCCCCCTGCCCCTTCTCCCCTCTCACCTCAGGTCGGGGCCACCCCGGAAGAGGCTCCGGATGAAGTCCTGCATCTCGCGTTCCCGCGCCATCTTGCCCCGCCCCCTGTCCTGCTCCCACAACTCCCGCCTTTTTCCCACCCCTGCCGCTGCCTCTTTCTCGCACCGGCTCCTCCCCTTCCAGGCCACCGTAGTTTTCGCTCGATCGGGGCGGAGCTTCACTCGGTGTGCGGTAAAGTTGCGCAGGCGGCCTGCTGGCCCGGGGGCGGGAAGCGGCCTCCGAGTGGAATTGTGAATTTGGTGATTTTTCCCGTGTTTGAAAAGAAGCGTTCGGTCTTTCTTGGGTAAATCGCCGCAGGCGCTTCCGTCGCGCTCGGGCGTGACGTATTCATTTCGCGAAGTCTGAGCGTGGTCCGGAGCAACATCATGAGTTTAAAAACTCGAAGAGGGCTGTGATCTGCTTTTAAAAAAGGGAACGTCGTAGCACAGTCCTCCGAACTTTTCTCAAGCGGAGTCATGGGACGACCAACGTCTTTGCTCAGCTTTCGTGATGTCATCGCGTCCCTACGCGCCCGTTGGTCTATAGCTCCGCTGAGCCGGCGTTAACTTTTGCTGGTTTCATTGTGCATGCGCGTTCCCCTGACGCGCTCGGGTAGTCATTAGTGCCTCGCTCTTTGCGACCTCTGCGCGGGTACTTCTGGGAATTGTAGTCTAAAGCGGGAGCGAGTAGGCGGATTCCGGAAGTTGTGTGCCGAAGAGCGCCTGTTGTGGGGTGGGGAGTAGGTAACGGTTCTCCCCAGGCCTTGGGCGGGGGGCCCTCCCCCGCAGGGCCTGTAGCCAGAGGCTGATTAGGATCGGGCATCGGACGCCCGGGGTGGGTGTGTTTTCCCCGGCCAGCCATGAATGGGCAAGCGGACGTTGAGGTGGATTACAAGAAGAAATACCGGAACCTGAAACGGAAGCTCAAATTCCTAATCTACGTAAGTGTGTGTGTGTGTGTGTGTGTGTGTGTGTGTGTGTGTGTGTGTCAGGGGACGGGTCCGAGGCTCGCCCCTCCTGCCCCAGGGCCCCTAGACCAAGCCCTCTGACGGGGCCCCCGGTGAAGAATCACCTCTCCCCCCTTTCCTCTCCCCCCCCCTCCCCCCCCGCCCGCCACGAGGAGGCCTGGGAAGAGTCTCGCAAACCCTCAGGGATTCACTGCCCATCAACTCGGTGCTCTGTGACCTTGGGCAAGCCCCTTCTTCCTGAGCCTCAGTTTCTCTTCTCTGTGAAATAAGGGAGTTTGACCAAAGTATCTCCAAGGGCCCTTCCCGCTCTGATGCTTTCTTATCCAGGAGCATGAGTGTTTTCAGGAGGAACTGAGGAAGGCGCAGAGAAAGCTGCTGAAAGTGTCCCGGGACAAGAGGTGAGAGGGTTTGCGTGGGAAAAGGAGTAGGATGCTGAGGAAGGAAAGGAGCCCCAAGAACAAAAGGAAACACTACCTTTCACTCCTCCCTCCCTTCTCTTTCTTTAGTTTCCTTTTGGATCGTCTTCTGCAGTATGAAAATGTGGATGAAGACTCTTCTGGTGAGTAGAAAACTAGAGCATAGGGACTGAAGACCCTTTGAAGAGTGAATAGTACCCACCCCTTCATCTCTTTTCACCAGATCCCTTCAGTGCCTTTGCTTACGGTGATGATTCAGACTTTATAGGTTTAAAGATTGACAAACAGAAAAGTTTTCCTCTGACTCTCGCCAAAATATGCGAGGTAAATAGTACAAACATCATTTGTCTTTTCTTTACAAATGAGGAAACTTAAGGTCAGGGAGATAGAGGTCCAGGACTGGCTGGAACCATGCATCTGTTGGCTATTTAATTTAATTTAATACCCTGTTGGCTATTAAAGCCTCATGCCTGAACTTATACTACTCTTCAGAAGGTTAAAGAAGGAATCAGAGATACTGGATATTAGTTCAGTTCTGTTACTTTTTAGTGACCTTGGACAAGTCACACTTTAGGTCTCAGTTTTCTCATCTGTAAAATGAAGACAATGATTCTTGCCCTCTTTCCCACATAGGCTTATTGTGAAGATCTATTGAGACAAATAATAGTAATAATTAATGTTCATATAGCATGGCTAAATTTCCAAAACCCTTTTCTTACCTTATCATAGGTAGATCTTCTACATGGTATTATCCTTATTCTACAGATGAGAAAACTGAGTCTTAATGAGGTCGTCAATTGCCAGTGGTGACATAGCTATTAATTGCCTGAGATAGGATCTGAATTTAAATCTTCCTGTCTCAGAATTCAGCACTCTCTTACATAGACACTCTGCTTAGGAAACAGATGAGAGAAATTATTATTCACGTTATCTTTTTGTTTCCTGATTGCCTGCTACTTCCAGGATATTGTGCTGGATTTTGTAGCTACAAGGGAGTCCCTGCTTGCTCCCCAAGACTTTATAGTTTAGTTTGGGGAAAGAGACCCTGTGCACATAAAGGTAGTTTATAGGGTAAAGTAGTATATGCTGACTCTGGTTCAAAGTACAAGTACAGTTAGAGTTCAGAGGAAGGAAAAATCACTGGGATGACTATGAAAGAGAGATTAATAGGGCCCTTGGGTTGACCTGGATTCAGGTCAGAAAAGATGGGAGAGGATATTCCAGATAAATCAGAGCAAGGAATGTGCATGGTGTGTTTAATAGATGTATCCTTTCAGTATAAAGGGGTACTGAGGGAGTAAAGAAAATTTTCCAACGTTTCCCTCTTCCCTTCTAGACTCAGATGCCACAGCATCCTCAGAGAACAGTGAGACAGAGGGCACACCCAAACTCACTGAGACACCAGCCCCCAAGAGGTGAGAACATATCCTCTATTCTTCTTGTCTTAAAGACAAGCCCTTTCTGTCTTTTCTTTTTTCTCCTTTACACTTATTTTTTTGTTGTTATTCTGTACTTAATAAACATCATCAAACATGAGCATTTCCATATACACAGAAGAATAGAAAAAGAGAATTGTAGGAGAAGCCAGGAATCTGTTATATACAGCTTACTTTTCTTCAAATAATACAATAAATTTTCCATGTTAGTTTCAAAGTTGTCCTACTTGCCTGAGTCTCCTGTTCTCTTCTGTAAATATTCAATGCTACAAATGACCTTCTTTTCTTTATTTTTTTTTGTATTCTTATCAGTCCCTTCCATGTAGGAGAGGAAACACCCCAAAACAACCCACCCTTGTAACAAATAAGAATAGCCAAGCAAAAAAAAAAAAAACCACACACTTTTCTACCTTTGAAAACAACATATCTTAATCTATCTCTTTGGTGCTTCACTTCTTTGTCAGGTAGTGGGTAACATACTTCATTAGTGGATCCTTTGGATTAGCAGTCACTCATTGCATCGATCAGAGTTCTTAGCTCTTTAAAAGTTGTTTGGTTGTTTTTTTCCAGTGTTGTAGTTATTTTATAAATTGTTTTTCTGGTTCTGCTCACTTCACTCTGTGTCAGTTTATCTGAGTCATCTTGGGTTTCTCCAATTTAAATGTTTCATCCTTGGTTATGGAGCAGTAATAGTCAATTACATTCGTATGCCATGATTTGTTCAGCCATTCCCCAACTTTAACTCCCTTAATTTCCATTTCTTTGCTACAATGAAAAGTGCTACTACAAATATTTTTGTACGTTGAGGTCCTTTCCCTTTTTCTTTGATCTCTTTGGAATGTTTGCCTAGTGATGGTATTAGTTTCCTGTCCTTTCAAGTGGGGATGGCACAAATAGGACTCAGGCTAGAGACAAAAGTTGAAGGTTTGCTATTTGGGGTCTGATCTTCTCTGTTGTCCCCTTTCTAGGAAAAGAAGTCCCCCTCTGGGGGGTGCCCCATCCCCCTCTGGCCTTTCACTACCCCCATCCTCAGGGTTTCCCCTGCAAGCCTCCGGGGGCCCCTCTCCGTACCTGACCTCGGTGAGTAGAAGTTTCAGCGGTCATGATTTGGCCAAGGTTTCAATGTGACAGCTTTAGTTTCTGCATCAGGAAAGTAAGGCCAGCTGTCTTGCTTGAAGTGGGTTTCACAGATTGGCTGAGGCATCATGTGGTGAGCTTGCTTCAGGAACTGGCAGTGGCATTGTTACTGATGGGCTATGACTTTGTATCTACCCAGTGTTCATAGGGGCTGGTGTATGGGCTGTGTCTACCCTGTTGGCTATGAGTTGTGTCTGTAGTTTTGCCCAGTCTGGTAAAACTAACTTTGTGCAGGGTTTTCATAGACAGCCTTTTTGGAAAGAGAGCAGCCAGGCCGATGTTGGCGATGCCCTTAGCTTCCCATGATGCCAGAATGCCAAGCTGAGGGCAGGAAGCAGCGTCTTCTGAATCAGGAACCCACTTGGTGTAACTAACTGGAGATGAGCTACTTTTGTAGTCTCTGGGTCTTGGCCAGTTCTCTTGATTGATCTGAGTGAAGCTGGCCACTCCCAACGCTGAGAGGGGTCAGTGCTTACTTGACAAAGTCCTGTCTCCTACTGTTGTGTGATACCACCCCCCCCCAGCCCCCAAGTTTGTTTTTATTCAAATTCAGGGTCTTTTCAGTGCTGGGCAGAGATGAGGCAAGTAGAGGAAAATCCTTCAGGAAGATGAAGATCACCTCCATGTGAGGGACGGTTGGCAGTGTTTGGGGGGAAGTCAGAGGATAGCCAGCTGGGCCCCACCATGCTCATCACCATTTTTTGTTTGTTTTTCCATTTTCTCTTGTTTGGGTTTCTCCTTTGCCTTCCCTTCCCTCAATTTCCTCTCCCTCTCCCAACATCCATCTTTTTCCCATCTTCATTCTCCCCTTTTTCCCCTCCCCTGCAGCTGGCCTCTCCCCCATATTCCCCCTTCCCCTCCGACTACCTGGCCCTGCAGCTGCCTGAGCCCAGCCCCCTGAGACCCAAGCGGGAGAAACGGCCCCGCCTGCCCCGGAAGCTCAAGGTACCTGAATTTTGGGGAGTTGGGATACTTGGAGGGGGGTGTAGTGTGGGTTTGGGGTTGTCAAAATGATAGGTGGTACTGGCTCTGGAGGAGAGCTTGAATCTAGGGGATTTTTTGGATTACAGATAGAAATTTAAGAATCCTGTGCTAAGTATCGAGAGCCTGTTGTGTACCCAGTGTACTGTGCTCATTGCTATTGGCACATAGAGAAGTATAAGACATAGTTCCAGCTTTTGGGCTACAGTCTGGTTTGGTAGCCAAGATTGACTTTGAAAACAATACAAGACATGTGGTTTTGAGTTCTAAACTGTGTGAAAGAGAGAAGAAAAGATGAATATGGAGGGGTAAAGTCTCTAGGGAAAACTCAAGGGAGAAGGTCGGTCTTGGCCTTGAAGGATGAGTAGGTTTTGGATAGGTAGAAGAGGACAAGGAAAACAATCCATATGAAGTTCATAACATGGGCACAGGTAAGTGGTTAGTGTATTTCTGGGACTAAGATCAGCCTGGTTAGACTAGAGAGTACACAGAGATTGCTGAGTCCAGATTGTTGAGGACCTTCAAGCCCGGCAGGGGAATTCAGATGCAGTGCGCCATTCTTTAGCAGAGGAGTGACTTGATGAAAGTATTGCTTTACAAAAACTGGCAGGCTAGAATGTTAGATTTGTCCCTCTTGTCCTCTGTTTTCTTTTATTCTTTACAAGAAGAACTCAGAGACTTACACAGCGCCCCTTGAATATAGCATAGGTCAGATGTCAGTCGGTAAACATGTGCATAAAACCTGTATTCTCTGCAAAGTTCTAGGGATACAATGTTTGGAGACAACACGCATACAACTATGTACAAACAAGGTATATGTGGGATCAACTGAAGGAAAGCACTAAGAACAAAGGAATACTAGGCAAGGCCTCTTGCAGAAGATAGGACTTTAGCTGAGACTTCAGGGAAGCCAGGAGGCAGAAGGGAGGAGGGAGTGCATTCCAGGCATAGGGCACAGCCAATGAAAGTGCTTGGAGTCAGGAAATGTTCAAGTCTTGTTTAGGGAATAGCAAGCAGGCTGGTGTGGAGGGGATTAAAGTGTGAGAAGACTAGAAAGGTAGGAAAGGGCCGGGTTATGAAGAGTTTTAAAAGCCACGCAGAGGGTTTTATGTTTGATCCTGCAGGTAATTAGGAAGCCATTGGAGATTATTGACTAAATAAGTGATGTGGTCAGACCTGGGCTTTAGGAAGGTAATTTTGGCAGTTAAGTGGAGGCTGAACTAGAGTGGGGAGACACTGAGGCAGGGAGGCCAACCAGAAGACTATTTCTGAGGTGGTGGAGGCCACTGTGGCAGCAGTGTTAGACGGAGAAGAGAGTGTAGTTAGAGATGCTCAGAAAGGTAGAATCACTAAGACTTGGCAATAGATTTGATATAGAGGTGTAAAGAGTGACTGAGGAATAAGACTAAGTTTCTAGCCTGGATGATGGGGAAGATGGTGGTACTCTAAATAGAAAAGGGAGGAAGAGCCAAGATAATGCTGTAGCAGAAAGAAGTACAGATAGCCTCCCCCCACCCCACCCCCCCCGAGCCCCCAAAACCTAAATAACTGTAATATCTAAAAAATGAGCTAGCCTGAATCCTGATCAGGAAATCCGATAAAAAGTCATAGTGAGTCACTTTACCAGCCTAGGTGGGCATAAAGAAACAGATAAGTGTGTGGATACTGGGGACAGGGTCTGGCTAGGACCATGCCAAGAAGAGCATTCCAGCACCCAAGGACTGAAAGAGGACTAAGACTGTGCACCAGCACAAGACAGGTTCATAGACCCACATTAGGGCACCAAGACTTCATGCAGGGAAAGGTTGCCTGCTGACAGCTTTGCTGCTCACTACCCAGCTCCAGGTTACAGATCAGGGTGAACTGAATAGGGGACCTTCATTCATAGGTAGCTTTTGGGGTAAGGAGCAGTTACAGATGCTAGGCTATATGTTAAGTAAGGAACAAGTTCAGAAGCAAACAGTAGCTGTGTGGCTCTTACTCAGGAGTGGAGTAGAGTCTTAGTTTCAACTTCCATCCTAACCTGACGCCTACAGAGAAATAACCAAGGCAGTAATCCCAGACCAAAGAGAAACCTACAGTTCTGTCATTGAACCGGCAGAGCTTCCCACTTGGCTGATAGTGACTGAGTTCAACAGAAGTCTACTGAACCTCAAAAGGCCAAGCCCACAGGCCTGTCACTCAGATCCAAACCCAGATCAGGAACTTGAAGAGCTCAGACCAGGGGACAGCAATCAAGACTTGCCCTGGATTAGACCACCTTGGGAGTCTTGAAAGCTTACCACTCCCCAGCCTGACCTGTCTTTGAAATCCTAGAATAATAACAACCCTCAGTACCCTAAGAGAATAGCATCAGGAGCAGCCTAGATATTCCTTCCAGAAGTATACAGGGCCTGATCCTAACAGTTTGAGGTCAGAAATAGACTCGAAGAATGAGCAAGTAATAAAAGAATCCCACCATTAAAAGCTATTATAGTGACAGGGACTTTCAAGACACAAAGCCAGGAGAAGAGGATGGCACCAAAACATCTACAAGCAAAGCCTCAAAGAAAACCACAGCTTGGGGACAAGTTCAACGAGAATTCCTGGAAGAGATGAAGTGAGTTAAAACAAGTTTAAAAATGTTTTTAGAAATGAGAATGCTAAAGGAAAAAAAACTAGAAAAGAAATAAGAACTATGGAAGAAAGAATTGGAAAGGGGATTAAAAGTTTAGCACAGTAGGTATAAAACCTTACCCAAAGATATCAAACTGCCTAAAAATTAGAATGGACAAAATAGAAACTTAATGACTTCGTGAGACAATGAGAAATTTTGAAATAGTCAAGAGACTGAAAAAATAGAAGAACTCTTAAGGTATCTCATAGTAAACATAGTAAATAGGGGAGTTTGGAAGAAGGGTTGGTTTAGGGAGAGTTCAATTTTGGACACGCTGAGTTTAAGTGATCTACAGTTTAAGATATTTTCAGGACATCAAGTTGGAGATGTCCCAAAGGCAGTTAGAAATTTGAGATGGGAAGTCAGGAAAGAACCTAGGGCTTGAGAAATATATCTGAGAACCATTGCATATAAATAATAATTGAATCCATGGCAGCTGATGAGATCACCAAATGAAATAGTAAAAAGGGAGAAGAAAGCTCATGATAGAACCTTGTCGGGAGACATTAACAATTAGTAGGTGAGACTTTCATGAAGATTTAGTAAGGAGACCGAGAAGTAGTCAGACAGGGGGAAAATCCAGAAGGGGTGATATCAAGGAGAAAAGAGTACTCAACAGTGACTGAAGTTGCAGAGGTCAAGAAGGATGAAGATTGAGGAAAGGCCATGGGATTTGGCAATTAAGAGATCACGGTAACTTTGGACAAAGCAGTTTCAGTAGAATAATGAAGTTGGAAGCCAGACTGTAGAGAGTTAAGAAAATGAGAGGAAAGGCAGTGGAGGCACTGATTGTAGACAACTTTCTCAAGGAGTCTAGCCATTGAAGGAAGGAAATAGATGGAGGACAATCACAGGGGCGGATGGAATAAGGATCTTTTTAAGCTGAGGGATGATATATGGGTTGCGTACATCATTGTTTGCCTGCAGCCATCACCTACCTCCTCATTCTCTAGGGGAAGGTTGGGCTGAAGACCCATCTAGCAGCTGTGATGCAGAATAGAGCTAATAAGGGTGGTAGCTAATTTTTGACTGCAGACAGAAATTATATTACTATGTATCATATTACATATTTCATATTACTAATGAAATTTCTTTAAAGAGATTTTAAAATCTTCAGGGAATATGGTATCAACTCAAGGAGGCATTTTAAAGAAAAAGTTCCAAGTCATAAAACTGTTAGATGCCCCATTAATAATAACTGGCATTGATAGAGCACTGTAAGGGTTACAAAATACTTTCCTCTTGATAACCCTGAGATACCATCATTTTTCAGATGAAGAAATTGAGGCCCTGAGACATTGGGTTTGAAGCAGTATTCAGATCCAAGTCTCCTGACTTCAAATCCATGCTTTTCCAGTGGATCATACTACCTTTCCCTTAATGGGAGAGACCTTCAGAAAGGCAGCTGTTGACAGATCAAAAATCTTTAAAGGGAGCAGGCTCAGGAAGAGCATTGTCCTTGAATTGTATTCCTGAAGCTACTAGGTTAGCTTGTTGGCGTAGCTTGCCAACCATTTTTTATTCCCTACCTAGTATTTTGCTGGCATGTGTTAGGGGAGAGAGGAGGTGCTGGGAAATTTTAGAGCATACATGCTCTGTACTACACCCCTCAGCCAACAGACATTTTCTGAGCACCAGTTAAATGCAAGACTCTCACAGAATATACAGTCCATCTAGCAATGTACCAGGCAGTTGATGTGAAATGCCAACCAAGTGGGTTCTATCTTCTCTCCTCCTCCCCCTGCACCAAGTACCAAATTACAGTCGCAGCTGAACTTGGCCATTGGGTTCGTCCCTTTTACTTGGTTAGTGTCTCCACTCAGTACTGCTAGGCTCTGGTACCAAGACTTATTGATTCTTAGGAAGCAATAACTGTGAGTCCTGGCTGAACTGGGCTTATGGCTTTAAGGCAATGATCGTAATAGACAACCTGAGAAAAATAAGTCTGCAAATCTGTAGAGAATGGAGTTTTCAAATGAAGCAGTAGTAGGGTGACCTTGGTACGTTGGGGCTTTTCAGCGTGCACTACTAAGTAACCCTAAGAGGGGGTTATCTGACTAGAGTATAAAGCTATTAGTGATGGGTGGGGAGACCAGGTGACCCTGTTCAACTATGTAGACTAATAATGGAAGGGAGAGGTCCAGTGAATTTTCAGAAAAGTTCATTCCAAGGATAGGGAGGGAAATTTTCCTTATTATCTTTTTTTTCTTCTTCTGTATCTTTCTCCTCCTTCATTTTCCCTACAGATGGCAGTGGGGCCATCTGAGTGTCCAGTGGGGGGTTCACTGACCTTCCCAGGCCGGGGAGCTGGTGGTGCTGGGGTAGGGGCAACCCTGGCCCCACTGGGGACTCCTAAGCTGCCCCCACATACCATCCTGAGCACTGTCCCTCGCCAGATGTTCAGTGATGCAGGGAGTGGAGATGATGCCCTGGACGGCGATGATGACCTCGTGATTGACATCCCGGAATGACTACCTGCTCTAGACTCTTCCGTCCCTTCCGTTGCCAGGTAGCAATGGCAACAGAAGCAGCAAAGACAAAGAACGGTGTGTTTTTGGAGACATTTATTGATGCCCAGTCTTTATTGGTCTGGACGTTGACAATCAGAAGAGGAAGAGGCGTAAACATGCAGCAAGGCGCCCCCAAAGAAGAGGCTAGGAGGCAGCCCCCAGCCCTGAAAGCGGGCACATGCCGCATTTGGATTTGCAGCCAGTGGTGTGCAGGGAAGGCAGATGGACTCTAGAGGTCAGCACAGGGCTTCCTTGCCCCCTGCTGCCGTATGCTTTGCCTTCCTCTTGCCCTGGATGCAGCCAAAAGAAAAAGAAGCAGCCAAGGGAGCCTCTGCCTCCCCTTCCTGAAGGCAAAGACCCCTGCACCAGCTACCATTTTAATGGGGCAGCTAGATAGGGCTAGTTTGTTTTGTTTTTGTTTTTTACCGCAGACTTTTATTAAAGGGGTGCTTGGTGGTTTTATTTTGTTTTCTGAAATTTTCTCCCT
Source organism: Trichosurus vulpecula (assembly GCF_011100635.1). Classification (NCBI taxonomy): domain Eukaryota; kingdom Metazoa; phylum Chordata; class Mammalia; order Diprotodontia; family Phalangeridae; genus Trichosurus; species Trichosurus vulpecula. Next base: position 77,970,110 of record NC_050581.1, read on the forward strand.
CCTTAACCCCCTCCTAATCCGGTTTACTCCCGCTGCAGGGAGTTTTGCCGGGGCAGCTTGGAGAGGTGGATGAGAGGAGAGATGACCTGGTTGTGGGGAGGGAGCAGGCAATAAATTCTCTCCCTCCCCTTGCACATGCGAGTGGTATGGTTCATTTGCATATAATATCCCATCAGGCAGTAGGAAATTTGCATATATAGCCCCACCCATCCCCTCACAAAAAGACATCCCCACAGTAACAAAGTGAATCTCACAAAATAAGACAAGAAGTGTTGAGGGGGGAGAGGGAGAAGCTTCTCCCACCCCCATCCCCATGTAAACGTGCAACACACTCGTGCGAAGTTGAGTAACAATCACATGGCCCTGTGGTTCCCCCCACCCCCCCAAGAAGGGGCTCTTCCTTGCCCCCTCTTTCCTCCCACTCTTGCTAAGGTTCTTAAGGGCCTCTTTCTGGAAAGCAGCCTGGGTACCAAGTTCCCCTCTCATCCCAGGGCTGAAACAGATGGACTTTTCTGTCCTTTCCTTGAGCCCAGTGAGATGATAGAGAGCTTAGCTTCTTCCCACCCCTTCTCCCCTCTTCACTTTCCAAGAGTGAAGAGGGGAAGCCACCCAACTGAAGCCCCTGGTTTCCCACATTCTCTTCCTTCCTCTGTTAGGAAGTAGCCCGTGTCTATGGGGCTGGTTGGCTGGGATCTTTGTGGGGTCTCAGGCTGAGAAGGAGGCAGCAGCAGGGGGCAATTCACTGGTCAGGGTATGCCAACGTTCTAGGATTGCATCTGGTTGTCGAAGACAGTCCCCCCAGTGCTTCAGAGCCTCTCCCCGTGAATTGGGACCCAAGGACACTCCACCTGGCGGGGGGAGGGAAGGAAGGAACCAGTACATCACCCATTAGCTTACTAAGTCCAGTGCCCAAATCAAGCAGCTGTATTCCCCCTAAATGCATAGGTGACAAGGTTTCCACATATAAACTTGGTGCCCGTGCTGGCCACTAAGGCCAAATGTGCTGGAGCGCAGTCTTCTTACCAATGAAGTCGTTAGATTTGCCAATGTCATAGTCCCAGACGGTAACCTCTAAGGTCTTCGTGGCCAGAGCCGGGAGCTCCATCTCATAGAAGAATTCCTAGGGAGGTGGGGAATATGGATGGCTGCTTTCCCCTGCTTTTACCTTTGGGGTTGCCCCAGATTATTTCCCTGATTTGGCCACTAACCCTGCTCAACTAAGGAAAAAGGATGATGTGAGCACTGGGAAACCTTTCCTGTTGGCCAACTCTTCTCACAGCTATCATTGGCTGTCTGAAGACACTGTAGGGCTTAGAGCTTTGAGGAAGATGGAATTAAGATGTAGGAGCCCAGGGGTCTGTGTATTTCCTGTTCAGATGGGGTCACCATTAGCGGAAAGGGCTCTCTGAAGTAGAAAACACTCCTAGATTTTCCAGAATCACCCAGGGCAGGATGGTTAAGAAATAACAGTATCCTAATAGTTGGGATGGAAATAAGTGCTCTCCCATAGGAGAGAGCGAGTCACCTTATGAGCACCTCCATGATCAATCCTCCCACCTCATTTTCTCCCCACCCCTTGGTCACCTCATTAAACTCAGGATTCAGAGTTTTCTTCTTCACTGATGTTTTGTGCTTTGATTTCTTCTCAACATCTGGCCTCAGGTACCTGTGGAGACAACTGCAGGTCAGAATGCCCAGGTTCTGGGAATGGGGAAGGGTAGAAGAGGAACCGAGGGTGGGGAACAGATGCGTGGGGCTGCCGTAGGAGGGCTGAGGACAGAGGACGAGGGGCCAATGTGGCTGGTGAGAAGAGCATTTATTGGGCATATAAGATATCTGGTTTCCTGCTACTAACTCATTTTATGACCCACCTGATCTTTAAGGTCTCATCCAAATTTGAAATTTTGCTTCTATGGTTGTAGGAAGGAACACTACAGGGTGAGTAAGGTTGCACGGGAAAGGAGACTGGGGGCTGGGAGTCAGGACACCTGGGGCCCAGGAAGGGAGTGGGGCTGGGTCCCTCACGTCTTGACGTAGGGGTCTGAGTAGCCGTTGACATCCATGGCTGCAAGATGGGCACATCGAACAATACCCACAAGCAGCCCGTGACGCTGAGAACTATAGGTGAGCCTGAGCAGGATTCGCCCCCGCTCCTCCAGCAGGCCCTGGCCCTGCTCTGCTCGCTCCAACTGGGGATAAGAGAAGCAGCACGTCAGAAATGACCCCCATGGCTCTAGCTACACCCAGCCCGCTCTCTTGCTCAGTGATATGAAAGAATTCTTCCTCTCCTTCCCCGTCTCCCCCTTCCTGTCTCCAGAGAGTTGGAGAAAAGTGCTTCTTTCCACATCTAGGCAGAAATCGGCAAAGGGGCTGAAGCCATCTGAAGGTCAGGGCCCTTCTGCATTGTGAATTTTTCCTCCCTACAGAAACGGCTCCCTTCTTTCTCTTGAAGGAGACGATCAGTAGGGGCAAGGGGTGGGGCATGATTTCCTTACCTCTTTCAGATAACAGGAAATACCTCTGAGGGCAGCTGTCATAGAGGAAGGTGATGCCAACTAGGGTCCAGAGAGAAGAGGAGATTCTAAATGCCAACTATTCCAGTTCATCAACCTCCTGGGCTCACAGACCCTCTCCCTTTCCCCAAGGTCCCCAGTCCCCAGTCCCTTCCCCAGCTATCAGATAGTCTCAGCTCCAGATACTAAAAACTGACCGGGACCTGTCGCTCCAGACAGATGTTAAAGTGCTTCTTCTGGGAAGGTTTGAGACGGCGAAGTGGTACCCGCGTCTCCCCAATGAACTCATTGTGGCTTAGCTTGTCCTCATCACAAACAGAGATCCTGGAGGGACAGAGGCATCAGGGGGTAGTGTCACAGAGAATCTTAGCCCTGGAGATTCAACTTCAAGTCGACTTTCCTAGGAGTGGTAGGAACCAGGCAGGGGCAGAGATGATGCTTTGAATGTTAATGATGAACTCCTGCTTGACATCCCCTCTCAGGGTGCAGAGGACACTGCAGAAAATTTGCAGGGGATCTAGAGGGGGATTCTCCCTCTATATGGGGCAGAGAGAGGTCCACCTTGCTACCTGGTGTTGGAGGTAGGGATCTCATGGGAACAAAGCTGTTACATAAAAACTTTTGGGGCCTCACTATTAGGAACCCATGGGAGTGAGAGCACTAGAAACCCAGCCCCACCCAACCCACCTTCCTTTCACTGATTAGCAGGAAAATATCACGTGGAAATGGCTCCCCTTCTCTCTTCCCTCCTCTCCCTGTTTTGAACACCTAAGCAGGAATTAAGGAAGGAATCCCCTGCCCTAGGGGCTCTTGGAAAATATAGAAGAGGTCCCCTCTCCAGTATGAGAAAGACCTTTTCTACTAGAGTGACCACATCCAATCGTGGGCCATATTCCTATGTCCCTAAGTCCCGACATTATTGGTAAGCAAGTCTTGTTCCACATCTTCAAGGCCCCAGTACACAGATATTAGTATTAGTCCAGGCAGGAAGGACTTCTGAGTACCCACATTTCCCATTTCCCTGGGGAAAAGATCTGGAATGGGGGCCAAGACCAAGAGGAACTTTTCCTTTACTCCCTCCTTCCCAAACCCCCTCCGTCACAGAGATGGAGACAGTCCAGGAGAGAGTGGCCCAAGATGAACCAAGGCTAGTCAACTCCAGGAGATGACAGTTTCCACTCAACAGGCTCCATAGTCTGGCCAGTTTGTGGTAGAGAGCAGTCAGGGTCTAGGGATGCCGATGGGAACTGGAGGCAGCCTTGGTCTCAGAGCCATCAACCCTGTTGGTCCTGTATTAATTCCTTTGTGTCTTAGCCTCATCACAACACACTGCTCCATACCCTTCCTCTCTTCCTGTTTCTCTTCTTTTCCAAGTTTAACCCCAGTTCCTCTCTCCTTGATCCCATACCTTCCTGCTTCCTTTTGGACCTTGTTACACCAATTAGTCCTTGCATCTTCTGTCTCTTAACTTGCATCTTCTATCTCTCTCTGCTGGTTTTTTCCTTACCACCTACACAAACACATTCATATCTCCTCTTTCCTAACAAAACACTGGCTTGACCCTACTGCCACCTCAAACTACCTTTCTATTTCTCTCTTTTCTTTACTTCCAAACTCCTCATGTGGTTTATTCTACATTCACTGCCTCCACTAACTTACCACCCACTCATTCCTTGATCCCCAGCAATCTGGCTTCTGTCCCCACCACTCTACTGAAATTGTTCTCTCCAAGGTCATCAATGCCTTCCTCTCTGCTGAATCAAAATGGTCTTTTCTCAGTCCTCATCCTTTTTGCTCTCTCCTTTTCATTTGACACTATTCTTCAGCTCTTTCTGGATACTCTTACCTTTGGCTTCTGTGACACTGCAATATATTCCAGCCCTCCTCCTAACTCTCTGACAACTCCTTCTCTGCCTCTTTCTCTCCTGGCTTCTCTTCCTCCTTCTGTTCTCTTACTGTGGGCATCCTCAAGGTTTGGTCCTCAGCCATCTTCTCCATGTTGCTCTAAATACTCCTTCCCTTGATGATCTCATCCACTCTCACAGCTTCAACTATTATTTCTATGCAGATGAATCCCAAATCTCTCTTTCCAGCCCTCATCTTTTTCCTGAACTCCAGACTCCTATCCCCAGCCATCTGCTGGGCAGCTCCACCTGGATGTTTCATTAGGCCTACAAATGCAACATAGGCAGAATCAGACTCGCTGTGGCTTTCCTAAACTAGCTCTTCCTTAGATCCCTGTTTCTATTGATGACACTACCATTTCCCCAGTCACCCATGACTACGTAGTCACATTTCTTTCTTCCCTTTCCCTGTCAAAGAACTGGCAGGACTTGGCCACTGATTAGGTGTATGGGTCAGACTATAGAGGGTCTTGAGTAATAGCAAGAATTAGATTTGATGGAGTAAGCTCATCAAATCCATATCAATGAAGTAAACTCAAATGAGAAAATGTAAAGTGCTTTGTAAACCTTAAGGAGTTATATTGTCAATTAGTTTTATAACATTTCCATCTTCTCATCTTTTTTGTGAAGTTCAGATAGAAAGAGCTCTCTTATTATATAATAATAGTAATAATTCTTAATATTTATGGTTATTATTATGCTATTGTGGGCTTTTTCATGTGTTTCATCAGAGGATTGCTGGACTGAGAGTCATGCTTTAGGAAGATGAAATTAATATTGAGCCTGGTGGGTTAGAAAGGGAACAATTGGAACCTGATAAACCAAGGGAGGAGAGAATTTTTACAAAAAGGAGGTGGTTAACAGTGTCATTTGTTATGGAAATGTCAATAGGTGTGAGGACTTAGACCTTGGGAAAATCACTTCCCCATTTTGGGCCTCAGTTTCCTCATCTATAAAAATTCAAAGGTTAGAGCTGTAATATTCCTTCTAGTTCTAAATATATGATCCCAGGAGACCACTAGATGTGGCAATAAGATCACCTGGACTGTGGAGAGAGCAATTTCAGTAGGTTGCAGGATGGGAGCAGAGACCAAATTTCAGTGGGTTAAGAAGCGAATTGGGGGGGAAGGGATGCACCAACATACACTACTCTTTCTAAATGTTTGCCCATTAATTGTAAGAAAGTTAGATTAATAACTCAAAGGATCAACAGGGTAAAGAGAAGGGTTTTTCAAGATGGGAGTGGTAAGAACATGAATAAAGACTGAAGGGGGTGGAAAGTAGAGGTGGGGAGCGTAAAGATCTTGGCAGAAGTGGGGGTGGGTGAGTGACTTAAAGATCAAGGCCCCAGGAAGAGACGGAAAGGGATAAATTAGGTGTAAAACTTTCTGGGCCTCACCTGAGAACCTTTCGGGTGATATCCTCATCTGTAATTCCCCGGTACATTAAGTCTTCATTCCACACGGGGTTGAGTGTGTTCCTTTGAGTCTTCGTCTTCAGTTTGTTGGCCTGTTGGTCATAAAAGGAGTAAAGGGTTCCCCAAGGGGTAGGGAGCACCCACAAAAGGAAGAAAAAAACAGAGCTTAAGATGGAAGGGGAGGAATCTATTCAATCATAAACTCCTTGAGGCCAGTTTTAATTGCTTTAGTATCTCTTTCAGTGTCTAGCACATAGTAGAAGCTTTAAAATAATGATAATGATGATGATAATGATAATAATACATTAAGTTGATTCAGAAAGATTTTTTTGTCTCTCCAGAGAAGTTAGCAAAAAAGGGAATGGCTGTCACTACTTAGAGGAGTAAGGGAAAAGATTCTAGCAAGGAATATGGAGATGGAAATAGGAAGAACGGGGAAGAAGATTGGGGGACCTCAGGAAGGGGAAATACCTTGCAGGCCCCTGGAAGAAGGTGTAGTTTGACATAGGGATCAGCCAGGCCGTTGAAGTCCATGGGCTTGAGACCCTATCCATGGAGGGTTAGGAGAGAATAGAGATTTCTCTCAGTTCCCCCCTTCCCTGAGCCCAGAGAGATTCTCCAGGATCACCTCTTCCCCCATCATAAGGATACATAACCAAGAAAAGGCTAGGGAGAGGAGTGTGTATCGGAGGGCCAGGGAGATGAAGGCAGAGATTAAAACTGAAACTGAAAGAAAGATGGAACAAGAAAGATGGAGACAAATAAAAGCTAAAGATGATAGACAGAGATAGGAAGCTGGGGAGGAAATGTCCAACTTGGGAGGGCAGAAGGGAAAGAGGAAAGAAGGAATATCCTACCACTGACCCCCACCAGTAACTGCCAGGACCCTGGGAGAAGGGAACAGGACTGTGGGGAAGAAAGAGGGGACTGGGCCTGTAGAAGTGCATCTGGGACCCACCTTAGCCCTGAGGATGCTACAGTGGAGAGTGCAGGTTGCCTGATCATAGAGAAGGTCAAACTCCAGGGTGCCCAGGGCAGCTGTAGAGAGAGGTCCATTCACATCTCAATGTATCTGAAACAGAACTCAATATCTCTCTTACCTACCCTCAGTCCTCCCAACTCACACCAACTGCCTCCAAATCTCCCAATTTTTGTTGAGGGCACCACCAATTTTTCACACTCAACAAAGGTTGAAACCTCAGAGTCATCCCCAAGTCTTCTCTCCCTGTAGACAATCAGCTGCCAAATTTTGTCATTTCTACTTCTGCATCTTTTACATCCATCCTCTTTTCCCTTTTTTGTAGACACCAACCCTAGATCAGATCCCCATTAACTCTTCCCTGAACTATTTTTAATGATATTTTATTTTTCCCCAATTACATGTAAAAACAATTTTCAATATTTGGTTTTTTTAAAGCTTCAGGTTCCAAATTCTATCCTTCCTTCCCTTTCTTCCTCCCTCCCTGAGACAGTAAACAATCTGATATAGGTTACACATGTGCAATCATGAAATATATTTCTATATTAGTCATTTCATGGAAGAAAACTCAAACCAAAAAAGAAAGAGGGAAGGAAGGAAAGAAAGAAAGTGAAAAATAATATGCTTTGGTCTATATTCAGGTGCCTTCGGTTCTGTCTCTGGCAGCGGCTAGCATTTTTCATAATGAGTCCTTTGGGATTGTCTTGGATCATTGCACTGCTGAGGATGGCTAAATCATTTACAGTTGTTCAACTCCATTGCTGTTATCATATACAATGTTTTCCTGGTTCTGTTCACTTCATTCTGTACCAGTTTATGTGAGTCTTTCTAGGTTTTTCTGAAATCATCCTGGTCATCATTTTTTATAGCATAATAATATTCCATTACAATCACATATCACAACTTGTTCAGCCATTCCCTAATCGATGGATATCCCTTCAATTTCCAATTCTTAGCTACCACAAAAAGAGCAGTTATATTTTTTTTTACAAATCAGTCTTTTTTCTATTTTTAAAAATTTCTTTGGGATACAGACCTGGTAGTGGTATTGCTGGATCAAAGGGTATAGCCCTTTGGGCATAGTTCCGAATTGCTCTCCAGAATGGTTGGATCAGTTCACAACTCCACCAACAATGCATTAGTGTCCTATTTTCCCACATCCTCTCCAACATGTATCATTTTTCTTTTCTGTTGTATTAGTCAATCTGATAGGTGCGAGGTACACCTCAGAGTTGTTTTAATTTGCATTGCTCTAATCAATAGTGATTTAGAGCATTTTTCTCATGTCTGTAGATAGCTTTGATTTTTTTTTGTCTGAAAACTGCCTGTTCATATGCTTTGATCATCTTTCAACTGGGAAATGACTTGTATTTTTATAAATATGACTCAGTTGTCTATATAATTGAAAAATGAGGCCTTTATCAGAGATACTTGTTGTAAAAAATTTTCCCAGTTTTCTGCTTTCCTTTTACTGTTGGTTTCATTGGTTTTGTTTGTGCTCTTTCCTGAATTATTACAACAGTCTACTGATTGTGTCCTTCCTGGTTCCCATGTCTCCCTTCTTTAATCCATTCTCCACACCAAGGTAGAGATTACCATCCTAAGGCCAAATCTGACTATATCACTCTCCAGTATAAAAATTTTCAATGCCTACTTATAACCTCTAGAAGAAAATAAAATACCTCAGTCTAGTATTTAAAGCCCCCCACAACCTAACTCCACAACCTTCCCAGATATTTAACAGTACTCCTCTTCATATGCTCAACATTCTGGCCATGACCTACTACCTGATCCCTGAACTCAAAATTCCAACTCCTATCTCTGCCTTGGAACAGACTCTTCCTCATGCCTGGAATTAACTCCCTCCTCACCTATACCTCTTAAAATCCCTAGTTTCCTTTCAAGGTTCAACTCAGATGCAGCCTTCTGTGAGAAGTCTCCCCTGTTCACCAGAGTTGTTAGTGCTTGATCTATCTTAAAATTACCTTGTATTATGCTTAACTGTGTATGCCACATGCCACTCCACCCCACCCCTAAAAATGTAAGGTCTTTGAAGGCAAGGACTGTTTCATTTTGTCTTTATATCCCCATCCATTGCCTGGAATAATGCCTGGTGCATTAAGTATTAAGTAGGTACTTAGTATTTAAAGATATTGGGACACTTAATAAATGTTTGTCAAGGTAAAACTGAGAGGCTTGGATTGTGTGTGAATTTCTGTGATGGGATGTGTGTGTGTGTGTGTGTGTGTGAGAGAGAGAGAGAGAGAGAGAGAGAGAGAGAGAGAGAGAGAGAGATGGAGAGGGAGGGGGAGAGAGAGAGAGAGAGAGAGAGAGAGAGAGAGAGAGAGAGAGAGAGGTGAGAGAGAGAGAGAGAATGAAGAATGTGTGTGTCTATGTGAGAGAAATGAGTGCCTGTGCATGTGAGTATATGATGGTATGCAAGTGACTTATGTGTAGACTTTCCGTGTATGCATGAATCTGAGTGCCTCTGTGTATCTGAGTAGAAGTATAGATGACTATGGACGAGTGGAAGTGTGTAAAAGAAGTTCTGGGTATTTCTGTGTACCTGTGCAAGGTCTGAGGATGAGTGACATTCTATGTGTCAGGAAATATGTATGTATGTAACTCTGTGTATGTGACTGTATAAGTGAGTGAATGAGAGAGAGAGAGAGAGAGAGAGAGACTTGCTCTTGCTTCTATGTCCTCAGCTGTGGCTGGGGCTTGAGCTCTGTGTAGGTGGGAGGGTGTCTCAGCACAAATATTTAATATTGAGGCTGGCAGATGTAATGTCACTCTGATTACAGTAGCTAGGCTGCAGCATCAGGGCCTCTCTCTCCCCAAAGGACCCTGGTGTCCCTGGCTTCCCCTTCCTTCTCCTTTAGGCCCCTCTATCTCCTGAGCCTCCCCTTCCCAGTGCTTCTAGGGGCCTCCCCATGATCAGCTATCCTGAGACCCTGGCACCTTCCCTATCTCCCCAGACTCACTGGTATCATCTGAGTCATAGCTGTCCACTTCAGCCCCCTCCTCAGAGGCCCCTGCTCCTCGAATACTAGCCCCAGGGGACAGAGCCAGGGGCATTAGGTTGGGTGTAGCCACAGCCCCGGTCCCTGGGGAGAGCTGGGCTTGGGGGCTTGCTCCACTCCCGCCACCCTCAGGCCCTAGACGAGGAAAGTAGTCAGAGATCTGCCGGATGGGTCGAATGGGGCCAGGGCACACGTTGATGGCCATGTGCTCCTGGATGTTGATGGTCATCCGGTCACCCCTCCGGCCCCTCATTCACACGTCCCCTCTGGGAAAAGGAGGAAAGGGAAAGTTAGCTTCGGATCCCTCTCCTCTAAAAACCTAAATGACCTTTCTTCTTCACCCTTCTCCTCTAGACTCCACCTCCCCCAGCCTTCTGGGCATCCTCCTCCTTCTGAAGGATAGTAAGGCTCCTGCCCTGGTCTAGCCTCCAAGCAATGGGAAATGAGAGGCGATCCCCCAGAGGAGGCTTTGGAATCTTAGGGCCTGTTAGGATGTGGGGGGAACTTAGCGGATCCCTCTCCTCTAAAAACCTAAATGACCTTTCTTCTTCACCCTTCTCCTCTAGACTCCATCTCCCCCAGCCTTCTGGGCATCCTCCTCCTTCTGAAGGATAGTAAGGCTCCTGCCCTGGTCTAGCCTCCAAGCAATGGGAAATGAGAGGCAATCCCCCAGAGGAGGCTTTGGAATCTTAGGGCCTGTTAGGATGTGGGGGGAACTTAGCGGGAGGTCATCCCTCTTGGGAGGTGCTAGGAACAAAAGCAAAGGAGATAGTAGCAGAGCCTTGGGGGGACAAAGCTCAATCATCCCTATAAAGGACCATGCAAGGCCCCAAGTGAGATCTCTGTGAGGGCTCAGGTGGACTGGGGCCTATACCCTCATAAACAGCCAGACCACAGGGCTTCTCCCCTGTGGAAGTGAGTTAATTGCTTGTGTCTGCCAGGCCTTCATTGACTTAAATTCTTGGGCCTGAAATGGAATGGTTATGGGGGACAACAGACAGCATATGGGCAAATAGGGAAGGTGGCTAGCTTGACCCTGTCCTCCACCCTCAGCTTGCTTTCTAACCAGAGCCCATCCCTCTCTGCCTCTCATTTGGCACTGAGGGACCAGAGCCTGACTCCAACCCGTTCCACCTCAGACTCCGTCCTATTCCCCCACCTCCAGGAAATTTCCCTGGACAGAGGTTCTGACTTTCTTGCCCTTGGTCTTAACCTTTCTCCCGAACTCCCTCTGTCCTTCCTGTCCCTCAAGCTATCTAGATTCCTCCCCGGAGGCTCTGTCTCCCCACCAGGCTCAGTCTGAGTTCTCCTTTCCCCCCTCCCCCCTCTCCTGTCTGTCTCTTGGGCTGTCTGTCCTCCCTAGACTCCATTTATCCTCTGGGCTGTCTGCTCCTCCCGGACCTCTGGGCTTCCTCATTTGGTTTGTTCATCCCTCCTTCCCCCTCAATCCCTATTCTTCAGGGCCTGCTGGGGAAGCCCCTTGCTCTCTTCTCCTCACCTGGTACTGGGCTTCCCGACTGCCGACTGCCGATAGATTGCAGTAAATGGGAGGGAGATAAACACAGATTCCCCAGACACACAACCTCTTTCCCCACCTCCTCCCCCAACATACACACCCAGCCCAGCCCAGCCCAGCCCCTTCCACCTGTCTCTGTGGTCCAACAGGTGCTTGAGAACCAGGGGGACAGCAGAAAGGGAGTCTCAGAAGGTGCAGGGAGAGGTAGCAGCAGGGAACGCAGAGATAGGAGGAGATTCCAGAGGTGGAGGGAGAGAGGAGTCCGGCTGTGCGTGCTTGAGTGTGTGTGTGTGTGTGTGTGTGTGTGTGTGTGTGTGTGTGTGTGTGAGAGAGAGAGAGAGAGAGAGAGAGAGAGAGAGAGGGAGGGAGGGAGGGAGGGAGAGGGAAAGGGAGAGGCAGAGAGAGAGAGACAGTGCCTGATGGGGAGGAGGGGGTGAGGTGGAGTCGAAGATGAAACAAGGGAGAAGGAGAGAGAGATGGATGAAGGGAGAAGGACAGAAGGACAGACAAAGAAAAATAGAAGCAGGCTTAGGTGGGAGGTGAATACATACACACTCATACATATAACAGGGCCCTCCAACACACACACATGTTCTCACAGATTTCATTCACACATGAAATCCTCCCTCACATGCATTCAGATACATGTTCACATTTACCACACCCACATGCATCATACACAGTCATATACACTCCCCACAGTCTCAAACACACGTTCACATACCTATCCATATCTGTATCACACAGAGACAGATGATTCCATGTTCATACAAACATATTCACATGTGATCACACATGTATCTATATAATGTCTTATAACCCCTACTTTCACAATACAGCTCTATGCTCACAGACGGATACATTCATGAGCATTCACACATTCGTACAAATTAATATGCACACACAAACACACGTTCATACACACAGAGTTCTGGGTTTCCAGGATTCCCAGCACCAGGGACCAAGTGAGAAATGCCTGGTATTTCCCAGCTCCCTCCTCACAGAACCTGGGAGTTCCCTTTCTTCCCCTTCATTCCCATAGATTTCCCCTGTTTGTCCCTGCTCCCACTCCCCTCTTAGAACACTCGGGGGCCCTGGTCCTCTACTCAGTACCACCTCCCCTCCCATCCTTATTCTGCTCAGTGCCTCCCTCTCGGGTCCCAGGTGACTGGGCCTGAGGTATGGCTGGCTCTGCCAAATTCAGGGAAGCACTGGGTCCTGGTTGCCATGGCAATGCTTGCTCATCCTTTTCTCCACCCCAACCCTCCTTCAACCTTCTTGCTCCCAGACTCCCCCTCCTCACACCAAAGAACACAGATTCTGGGCTCTGCTGGGGGGAAGGGACTTGGTTCCACCAGCCTCTGATCAGCCTTTCCCTCATTCCCTCCCTTGGTCCTTCCCTCAATCGCCCCTCTCTTCACTCCCCCCTTGGTCTCTCCCTCATTTCTTCCCCCCCCCCCTTTCATTGCCCCCTTGGTCTCTCCCTCCCTCCTTCCCAACCTCCCTTCTCTCCTCACTCCGCCTAAGGGCTCTCCCTTTGCTTTTCAGTTTTGCCCCCCACCCCTTCGTACACATCCTAGCTCCTAGTACCCCCCCCCAAATCAATCCCCTCAGTGAAGGGGGCCTGCCTATTTTATCTTCTTTTCCCCAATCGGAGCAAATGCCTCCTATCCTAGGCCCCGAGATGGTGGTTATCCTTCCCCGCCCCATTTGCGTCCACTAGTTTTTCTTTCGCTGCAGGGCGGGCGCGTTCACCATCAATTCATTGAGGGTTTCCACTTTCCCCACTAGCCTGAGGGAGGGGGATGGGCACTGGAAGATCTCAGCTAATTATAGGCTAATGAGGCAGCTGGTATCTGGCAGCCTCCAGAGGCGGGGGCGGGGGCCAAACCATCGGTGCAAGGCTATGGAGGGAGTGGGAGCGCTCAGCCTCTCTTCCTTCCTACTCTCCTTTTACTGCTTGTAGCCCACCTTAACAAGGTCCAGACACTTTCCCTTCCTAATTGGATTGTCTGGCTACAGCCAGCACTTCGTTGCCATCTTTAAGAGCTAGGGAAAGATCTCGATATTTAGGAAGGTGGGCCAATATTAGGGAATTATTGGCCCTAGGGTCTGGCTGTATAGGTGAGAGAGGCTGTGGGAACAGGGGGAATGAAAGTGGTGGATAGGGTCTGGGAGATGAGAGGGTGGGAAGGGGATGGGAAAGCAGAAGGGAGATAGTGGGTGAAGGATGGGGGTACTGTTTCATAGAGAGGACTGGTGGGTGGGTGATAGTGACTGCCCTGGGGGCCCAATGGGGGAACAATGAGTTGTGTGGGAAGTGAAGGCGAGAGTGGAAAGGTAGACAATTTGCATCCCAAGACTGAGGATTATATTTAATAGGAAAGATCTCTATGTAGGTAGCAGGGTGCACCTTGCATGCTGGAAATTTGCCTTCTAAACCTTATGTTGGATTTGTGCAGGGAGTTAGATGAGACAGGCTCTAAGATTCTATAATAATACGTAGATTCTATATTCAGAAGGCTTGACTTGTGGCTAGGGATGGGGTGAAGAAAAGGAAGAAGGAGGAACTATCTTTTGTCCCCCATCCTGCCATCTGACTCAGCTCTTCCCTTCCTGTTTCCTGGTCTAGGCAGATGATGGATGGTGACACTTCCTACCCCTCCTCCTAGCCTGGTCAGAGTCAAGTCATTCTATTGGTCCATGAACTTACCTTCTATCTGCTCGCTCCTCGGATTACTTATTGTTGTAGTTATTTCTTTAAGTTCCTAAAGACAAGGATTGTATCCTGTTCATATTTTTGTTTTCTCAGTGCTTTACACAGAGTAGGCACATAGTAAATACTGAGTAAATAACTGTTGAATATGGATGAACGAACCTATTATCTCAGTAGTGGAAGCTTAGCTCCTTATTAGTCAAAAGAGGAAGGTAGAAAGTAACCCCAGGTAATGAATCAGGGAAAGCATTTCCAGCTTTCAGATTATATCTTAAAATAGTAAAAAACAGTAATCACCAGCAGCTAGGTAGTCCTTTGGTTACACCTCTGTACTTGGAGACATGAAGACCTGAGTTCCAGTCTAGCCTCAGACACTTACTTAGCAGTGGGAACCCCAGGGAAACTGATTAACCTCTTAGCCTCAGTTTCTCTACCTATAAAATGAGGTAATAATTAAGCAACTACTTCTCAGGGTTGTTGTGAGGATCAAAAGAAATATTTGTAGTATTTTGCAAAGCTTAAGGCATTATGTAAATTCTTGCTATTATCAGCAAAAGTTTTTGGTACCTTTAGAGAAGGAAAAAGAGTTCCAGGGAAGTCCTCAGACTCTTGGAGAGAGAAGAGGAACCTGGGGTCTAACCTTCTATTGAGAAAAGAGTGAACTCCTAGGCAGTACCAGGCTCTTGGGAAGAAGGTGGCCAGACACACAGTCCAACAAGCTTGAAGGACAGTAAAGAATCAAGTCACAAAATGGTGGAAGCAAAAAAAACCTGGACCTATTACAATGATTTCTCTCTTTCATTTTTATTACTATGATTTCTTCAGACAGTGAGGTCAAATCATATGTCATTTGCTTGCCTAGTAACTCCAAATGCTTTTCCCTTCCACCCCAGGCATTGACGTACTGGTAAATGGTTAACAACTTGATCTCAAAAAAAGTACCCATGATACACTTTGAAGTTTAATTTGCATTATTACTATTTTCTCCATCACTTTCTTAAATCTAGACAACTAATCAACAAAACAATAACTCAAGCCCTGATTTGTAGCGTTTGTCAATTTCCAAGATATAAATTCTTACGTCAAAAATGTAATAATCCGGTTCAAGCTGGCTGCAGAAAACCCCTACTTTCAGGAGAGCAGAAGCCATCAGAGAATTGCCCTAAGACTGAATGCCTGAATGAGTCTGTCTTGTGAAAGTGAGACTCACTAGAATCACCCCTCTAACAACTCCATGTTTATTTCTCTTCCTAAGGGAATCCAAACCACAAGATGGCACTGTGAGTCTGGGAGGCATAGGATCCTAGGAAAAGGGGAGACTAACTGGTATGAGAGAATTATTTCAATTGTTCATAGGTTAATGTGAGTTCTTTGTGTGGTATGTTTTATAGAAGTGAAATAAAAAGTTCTCCTATGTCTTGCAGGCATTTAAACTTATGCATGTTATAGGAACTGGGGACCCTATGGGTAAAAGACCACTAGAGCTATAGTCTAGAATAAATTCAGACATTTACCAGAAATTTATGAAGGGAAAAAAAAAACAAGTAAAAGAATTATGGGTTGTTGGGGGAGGAGATGTCACCAAGATTAAACTTTCTTGCTCTTTGTGATTTGTATGCTTAAACTTCCGTGCAAGAGATTAGTGTGCTGAGACCTGCATTATATACACAAACAGTTCTTACTTTACATGGGGCCAGACATGAACACAGACAGAAGAGGATGGGCAAAATTCAAGGGGGGGACGGACACACAGCACCCCAGTGCAGGTGGAAGACAGATTCGAGGGTGCCAGACTTACGGGCCAGTGGATGACTGCCATTTTTATCATACAAGCACACATACACACACACATTTTTATGTCAAGACATACAACTTGATCTTCTCAACCTATCATAAGATCTTTCCTGTGTATGTAGTCATCTGTCTTTCATTAATTGGTCAAAACCCTATGATCTTCTCAAATTGATTAAGGACATGCTCACTTCAATTGATTTGATTTAGGTGCTTTGCCTTTCTGAGATTACATTAATTGGGTGGGAATGGAGCCTCACCCGTACAAGAAAATAAGGCAGACCCCAAAATAGAATTCAAAGAAACCCTCCTGATTTCCCCCTCCCAGTACTGCCTCCTCCTTACCCCTTCCCAAAAACTTCCCAGGTGAAGTTAGGCTCCACTCAGGAACTGGGCAACTAAACAGAGTCCAGCCTCCTTAGAAGGCATCTTCTGCATGGATTACATGGGTAGCAGGTCGTGTGACTTGGAAAAAATCACAATGTATTCTGAGAGTTGAAGAAGAAGTCAGAGGTCACCTATTCCAACTTTCAATCTGATAGATAAATCATCTCTATAACATCCTTGACGTGTGACAATTCATTTACCTCTGTTTGAACACTTCTCGTCATCAGGGACCTCATTACCTCAGCCTGTTCTATTCTTGGATAGCTATAATTGTTAAGAAGTTCTTCAATATATGAAAATGAAATCCGCTTCCCTATGACATTCAACAATTGGTCCTTGTTTCCGCCCTCTGGTGTCAAATAGAATAAGCATAATTCCTCTTACGTGGTAATACGTGAAACAACCAGCAAGCACCTGCTACACGCCAGACACCGTGCTAGTGGCTGAGAATACAGAGACAAAAGGGAAACAGTTCCTACCCTCAAGGAGCTTCCATTCTAACGGAGGAGACAATATATGCATACTGTACAAGGACATACAAAACAGATGCCAGGTAACCTTGGTGGGGAGAAGCTACCGATAATGGAGGAAGCAGGAAGGGATGTATACAGAAGGTGTGTCTGGAGCTCGATCTTGAAGAAAACAAGGATTTCAAAAGTCAGAGGTAAAGAGGAAGTGCGTTCCAGGCATGGAGATCAACCTACCGAAAGCATAGAGAAAGGAAAGAGACAAATATTTATTAAAAGCCTACTATGAGCCAGACTCTGTGCTAAGTGATTTATAAATGTTATCTCATTTGATACTGACAACAACCTCGGCAGGTAGTTGCTATTATTACACCCATTTTACAGTCGAGGAAACAGAGGTAGACAGAAGTTAAGTGATTTGCCCAGCTAGTTAAGTGTCTGAGACTGGGGATGGACTCAGGTCTTCCTTACTCCAGGCCCAGCACTCTATCCACTGTGCCACCTAGCTGCCTCTAGGTAAGGGGTATCCTGTGTAACGAAGAAAGAAAGGAAGAAAGGAAGGAAGGAAGGAAGGAAGGAAGGAAGGAAGGAAGGAAGGAAGGAAGGAAGGAAGGAAGGAAGGAAGGAAGGAAGGAAGGAAGGAAGGAAGGAAGGAAGGAAGGAAGGAAGGAAAGAAGAAAGAAAGAAAGAAAGGAAGGAAGGAAGGAAGGAAGGAAAGAAGGAAGGAAGGAAGGAAGGAAGAAAGAAAGAAGAAAGAAAGGAAGGAAGGAAGGAAGGAAGGAAGGAAGGAAGGAAGGAAGGAAGGAAGGAAAGGAGGAAGAAAAGAAAGAAGGAGGGAAGAGAGAGAAAGGAAGGAAAGAAGGAAGGAAGAAGGAAAAAGAAGGAAGGAAGAAAGAAAGAAAGGGAGGAAGGAAGGAGGGAAGGAAGAAAAAAAGTCAGACTGGTTGAACTTTAGGAGTTGATAGAGGAAATTTTTAAAAGTATAATTTTAACTTAAGTTTTTTTCTTCTTTTTTTATTTAGGATTTATTTTTCCCTGGTTACATGTAAAAACGATTTTAACATTCATTTTTAAAACTTTGAGTTTCAAATTCTCTCCATAACAGTCATGTTGTAAAAGAAAAATAGACAAAAAATCCTCAAGAAAAATAAAGTAACAAACATATGCTTTAATCTGTATTCAGACACCATCAGTTCTTTCTCTGGGGATGGATAGTATTTTTCATCACAAGTCGAGAGTTGTCTTGAAACATTGTATTGCTGAAAATAGCTAAGTCATTTACAGCTGATCATCTTACAATATCACTGTTACTTTGTACATAGAACATTTCACTTTACATCAGCTCATGTAAGTCTTTCCAGGTTTTTCTGAGAATATCTCATAGTTCTTTATAGCACAATAAATAGTATTCCGTCACAATCGCATAACCACAATTTGTTCAGCCACTCCCCAATTGAAAGATATCCCCTCAATTTCTAATTCTTTGTCCTCAGAAAAGCACTGCTATAAATATTTTTATACATATAGGTTCTTTTTCTTTTTGTTTTTTATCTCTTTTGGGATACAGACCTAGTAGTGGTATTGCTAGGTCAAAGGGAACACATGGTTTTATACTCCTTTGGGCATAGTTCCAAATTGTTCTACAGAATGGTTGAATCAGTTCACAACACCACCAACAATGCATAAAGGTCTTATTTCTCCCATGTCCCCTCCACCACCCATCATTTCCCTTTTCTGTCCTATTAGCCAATCTAATAGGCATGAGGTAGTTCCTCAGAATTGTTTTAATTTGCATTTTTCCAATCAATAGTGAGTTAGAGAATTTTTTCTTATGGCTATAGACAGCTTCAATTACTTCATATGAAAACTGTTCATATCTTTTGATCATTTGGTAAATGGCTCTTATTTTACAAATTTGACTCAGTTCTCTATATATTTAAGAAATGAGGCCTTTATCAGAGAAACTTCAAACTTTTTTTTACAGTTACTGTTGCTAACTGTATTTCTTTCCATCCTATTCCACCCATTTATTCTATTCTCTCTCTCCTTTCACCCTATCTCTCCTCAAAAGTATTTTGCTTTTGTCTACCCTTCCTCCAGTCTCCCTTCTCTTATCCCCTACCCCTCCTACTTTCCTGTAGTGTAAGATAGATTTCTATACCCAATTGAGTGTGTATGTTATTCCCTCTTTGAACCAATTCTGATGGGAGTAAGGTCCGCTTACTCTCTCTCACCTCTCCCCTCTTTCCCTCCACAGTAAAAGCTTTTTCTTGCCTCTTTTATGTGAGATAATTTACCCCATTCTACCTCTCTCTTTCCATTTCTCCCAGAACATTCCTCTCTCATCCCTTAATTTTGTTTATTTTAGATATCATCCCTTCGTAGTCAATTCACGCCTGTGCCCTCTGTCTATATATACTCCTTCTATCTGCCCTAATAATGAGAAAGTTCCTATGAGTTACAAGTATCATCTTCATTTGTAGGAATGCAAACAGTTTAATTTTATTAAGTCCCTTATGATTTCCCTTTACTATTTACCTTTTTAATGCTTCTCTCGAGTCTTGTATTTGAAAGACAAATTCTTTTCATCAAGAATGCTTGAAAGTCCTCTATTTCATTGAATATTCATTTTTCCCCTGAAAGATTAACTCAGTTTTGCTGGGTAGGTGATTCTTGGTTGTTATCCTGGCTCCTTTGCCCTCTGAAATGTCATGTTCCAAGCCCTCCAATCTTTTAATGTAGAAGCTGCTAAATATTGTGTTATCCTGACCTTGACTCCATTCTTGAATTGTTTCTTTCAGGCTGCCTGAAATACATTCTCCTTTGCCTAGGAACTCTGGAATGTGGCTACAATATTCCTAGGAGTTTTCCTTTTGGGATCTCTTTTAGGAGATGATTGGTGTATTCTTTACATTTCTATTTAACCCTCTGGTTCTAGAGTATCAGGGCAGTTTTCCTTGATAATTTCTTGAAAGATGATGTCTAAGCTCTTTTTTTTTGATGAGGGCTTTCAGGTAGTCCAATAATTTTTATTTTTTTTGCTTTTTGGGGGGGGGCAGGGCAATTGGGGTTAAGTGACTTGCCCAAGGTCACACAGCTAGTAAATGTGTCAAGTGTCGGATTTGAACTCAGGTCCTCCTGACTCCAGGGCCAGAGCTCTACTCACTACGCCACCTAGCTGCCCCCGTCCAATAATTTTTAAATTATCTCTCTTGGATCTATTTTCCTGCTCAGTTGTTTTTCCAATGGGATATTTCACATCATCTATTTTTTCATTCTTTTGGTTTTGTTTTATTGTTTCTTGATTTCTCATGAAGTCATTAGCTTCCATTTGCCCAATTCTAATTTTTAAGGAATTATTTTATTCAGTGAATTTTTGTACCAACTTTTCCATCTGGCCAATTCTACTTTTTAAGGAATCATTTTCTTCAGTGAAATTTCATGCCTCTTTTTCCATTTAGCCAGCTCTGCTTTTTAAAACATTCTTCTCCTCATTGGCTTTTAGGACTTCTTTTACCATTTGGCCTAGTCTATTTTTTAAAGTGTTTTTTTCTTCAGTATTTTTTGTGTCTCCTTTACCAAGCTGTTGACTCATTTTTCATGATTTCCTCACATCACTCTTGTTTCTCTTCCCAATTTTTCCTGCTACCTCTCTTACTTGATTTTCAAAATCCTCTCTGAGCTCTTCCATGACCTGAGACCAATTCATATTTTTCTTGAAGGCTTTGGATGTAGGAGCTTTGACTTTGTTTTCTTCTGAGTATGTGTTTTGATCTTCCTTGTCACTATAGTGACTTTCTACAGTCAGAATTTTTTCTGTTATTTGCTCATTTTCCCAGCCCAGTACATGACTTTTAACTCTTTGTTAAAGTAGGGCTCTGCTTCCGTGGTGGAGGGCACACTATCCCAAGCTTCAGGAGTTTTGTGCAGCTATTTTCGGGGATACTTCTAGGGACTTATCAGTTTTCAATTCTTCCTAGGTGATATGATCTAAGGAGATATGTAAACATAAGTGAACCCTACTCTCCTGGCCCGTGTTCTGGTCTGTGAGTGTCCACAAGCATTCTTTTCTGCTCTGGAACTGTGAGGAAGATCCCTGCTCTACTATGGCTGCAAGTTCTGGTGTGCTAGTGCTCCTCCATCTGGGACTGCCACCCAGGACTGCAACCTAGATCTGAATATGGGCAAAGCAACAGAGTCCTGCCTCAGTGCTAGCAAGGAGACCCCTGTAATCTCCTGATCAGATGTTTGACCCCCTTACTGTCTGTGAGCTGAGAGCTCTGGAAGCAGCTACTGCCGCTGCTGATTCAGTGGCTCCCAAGGCCTGTTCCTGATTTGCTGAGGTCTGGAATATGCTAGCAAGGCCTGCACTGGACTGTGCTCCTCTCTCACACTGGTACAACTGACCTTTCTTGCTGTTACCTTCCAAGTTGTTCTTGGGCTGGAAAATTGTTTCACTTTGTCTTTTTGTGGGTTCCGCTGGTTTAGAGTTTGTTTAGAGTCATTATTTAGAGGTTATTTGGAGTTTAGGGGAGAGCTCAGACAAGTCCCTGCCTTTACTCTGCTGTCTTGGCTCTACCTCCTGGGTGGAAGAAATTAATGTGTAATAAGGCTGGAAAGGTAAGATGGAGTCAGGTTGTGAAAAGCTTTAATTGAGCTTTCTATTTGTATCACTAGCACTTAGCATGGTGCTTTGCATGTAGTAAGTGATGGAGTCCTAATAGAGTGGCCCCCAGACCCATTCCCACAGAAACAGGTGTGTTCTTGCATTCAACCACAATGACATCATCCATTTAGTCCAAGACAGGACCACAATACCTAACTATCCATCTTGACCAGACAGGACCACAATAGCTAGCCAATCAGAAGACACCACCACCAGGATGTAGAGCAGGATGCTTGACCACCAAACCATAGAAGGGGCCCATGCTATGATAGTGCCTGTGCAGTAGTAGTAAAGAACTGACATAGAGTGAACTTATAACATAGAGAGGCTTATTATAATATCACTACCATATACACATACCCCCCCAACCGTATGCATTATGGTAACCACATTTGCAGTTCCACTGAGGCTGGGACTCCTTCTCCATTACCTAATCCCTTAACAAACTCTTCCTGCCTTTTTAATATTAATTATATCCCTATATTCTATGTAAATTTTGATTGTGTAATCAGCCTCATAGTCTCTATAAAATTGTATGTCTTGCCTTATTGAAGTTGCTAATTCCTCTAAGGGACTTAGCCACTCTCCAGGGCATGAAGCCTCAAAACTATAATAAATCTTTCCAACTGGCTTGGAGTCGACCTTAGTCTTTGTAATTCTTTAGAGATGTCCCACCACAACTCTACCTGAACCTCACCAGTCAAATTAGCATTCCTGGGTGGGCAGAGCCTAAACCCCAGCAGCTTTTGGGGTGGGCAGAGACTAAACCTCAACAATAAGTGCTTAATAAATGCTTCATTCATTCATTTATTCATAACAAACAAGCCAGTAGAGTTTATTGATTAGCCAGGTGACAAGGTTGGACCCATCCTTTAGGAAAATTCCTTTGGCAGCTGTGTGTAGGATGGACTGAAGGAGGAAGAGACTTGAGGCAAGGTGACTAATTTAAAGACTGTTGAGAGGTGCTAAGGGTTTGGCTAAGGTAGTGGCCCTGGGAGTGGAGAAAAGACCACAAGAGATGTTGTAGAGTAGAATGACAAGATTCAGCAACTGATTAGATACTTGGGGTAAAGGTTGAGGATGCTACCAAGCTTCTCAACCTCGGTGACAAAAAGGATGGTGGTGCCCTTGACAGAAACAGAGAATTATGGTGCTTTGGCTACACCTCTAACAAGGGGAGGAGGATGTAAGTGTAAGTGATCATCGTGTGGAAAAATCAGTGTTAGTGTTAGCACAAGGGTCAGCGGGAAAAGTCAGTATTAGATATCAGTTGAGAGTTCAAAGTTTGGGTTTACTGTGGGGAAGTCAGTTTGGGATTACATGGTACATAAGTGTTGGGGGTTAGTGCTGAAGATTTATGGGAGTCAACATAGGGGTCAGTGTCAATTCTAGAGGTGGCCATTTAGGAGTCAGCTGTAGCATCCACAGATCCAGTTGCCAGGTTCCATCTTCTGCAGGGGTTGTCCCCAGAATAGCAGCAAGGCCTGGTGGTCTGAGGGGCATTGCTGCTTTGGGAGCTTTGAGCTTTCATGCCCATCAATGGCAAGTAGTCAACCACTGATGTTGAGGTCAAAGAAGGTGGGCCCCTCCTCCATAGTGATTACTCTCCTTACCGATTGTCGTAGGGCCCTGGCTAGAAGCAGGGCCAGTGGTCAAGGCTGTAGGTTTCAGTGTCCTCGGCTGTCTTCATCAGGTATAAGAAGAGATGATGGTTAAAATTGTGGTAGTGGTTTGACTTCCCTGCTATATATCACCTCTCATCTCTCCGTTAGGGTGTTTTGCTGATTCAACTAGGCTGGCTTGCCCTCTCTATTGGTAGCTGGTGGGGATAAGCAGTTAGTGGGGTCCTTCTCCAAAGGTTTGCTTCTCTGCCTGATGACTGAGGGTATTGGCCCAGTATGGGGGTTGCTGATAATCCCAGGGCTTTTGGAAATAGTTGCCAATAGCTGTTGGTCAGAAGTTGGTGGTGGTGAGAATGGTGGGAACCTTTCCACAGTAACTGTTCCCCTTAGTGCTTAGCCCTAAGCTCTGGAGCTGGAAGGGACCTTGGATGTCATTTAGTGTACCTCATTTTACAGAAGAGGAAACTGAGGCCCAGGGAGTCCAAGTGTCACACAGCTAATGAGTGACAGGGCCAGAATTATAACTTGGGCCCTTTGACTCCAAGTTCAGTGCATTTTCACTGTATCTTGCTGCCCCCCAGGGGTACTTTCAGGCTGGGTGAGAATGACTTAATTCCTGGTGTTGGAGAATGTCTGTGACTGACAAGGTCATCCGCCAATCAAAAGAAAGCTAGATTTTCTATGCCAAGAGAGGGAGCAAATGCAAACCTTTGTATTTGAGAGACCGGGAAAGGTCTTGGGGAAAGGCGAGGTGCCAGCATATCAGGAGTTGGGCTGAGGAAGTGAGAGGTTTGGTTGGGTAAATGCTTTGAAGATGGCTAAATGAGCAACTAGATGGTGAAGTAGACAGAACACTGGTTTTGGAGTCAGGAAGACCTAAGTTCAAATATTGCAGCAGACACTTCCTAGCTGTGTGCCTTGGGCAAATCACCTCATTTCTGCTTGCCTCGATTTCCTCAACTGTAAAATGGGGATAATAATTGCACCTAGCTCACAGCATTGCTGTGAAGATGAAATGAGATAATATTTGTAAAGCACTCAGCACAGTGCCGGGCACATAGTAGGCGCTGTATAAAATGTTGCTGTTGTTATTATTCTTATTAAATGCTCCTGAAAGGGAATCATCAGATGCTCTGGAACCTTCCCCTCTAGACCTACATTTATGCAGCGAAGCCTCTGAAAGGAGTGGAGAGGATGGGAAAGGAGAGAAGGAAAGAAGAGGGGAGGAAAGTGAACAATTAGAGAGGGAGCAGAACTGTAGCTAAGAGTTTATGCATCTGGTGGGGTTGGGGAAGCCTGACCTATACTGTATACTTGTACTCTAAAGTTTCTAAACCACTTTGTGGGGAGGAATTGCCCCCAGGATTAAGCAGAGGCAAAGAACAGCTGCTGCAGAGGAACAGAGGAGGAGCAGCCCACATACACATATACACACCTCCACATTTCCTACCCTGGGGCAAAACTCAGATTACAGCCCTAAGTGGAAGGACCAGCTGGACCTTGACAATGGAACCTCTTCACAAGGATCTTTGGAGAGGTCACTAAAGGTAGGGGATGGAGCAGCCACCTAATGAGGGAACACAAGGTTAGCTGGGGGATGTCTGGTCTCCTTGGGTGGCATAGGAAGCCCTCTCTCCCCATGATGAGATTTATTACCTTGAGTTAAGAAAGGATAGATTCACAATGTAAACCATGGGTAGGGGAGAGGAGGGAAGAAGGGAGGCCTATAGAGAGCATCTGAGGTAACACTGGATTTGTTTTTACAGGTGAATAAACTGAGACTCACAGAAATTGCCTGACCCCTGCGTAAATTTGACATCTTGCTAAGTTGCGTACAAAAGAGAAGTAACAGTCATAGGGGTCTGGAGCACAGAGATCCAAGCATAAGGGTCCAACCCCCACATTTTACAGTGAAGGAAACAGGCTCAGGGAAGAGAAGGGATTTGTCCAAAGCCATGTAGGTGAAAGCCAGGATTAATACTTAATTCTTCTGACTCCAAGTCTTGTACTTGTGCCATCTCATACCATGGTGTCTCATCAGTGGTGGGATTCAAATAAATTAACAACCCGTCCTCCATAGAACTGAGCCAAGGTGCTGCCACCGCTGACATGACGGGCACAGGCCCTGGCCAGCTAACAACCGGGTCGTGGAACTCAACCTAAAATTAGGTGCCGGTTATGCCGAACTGGTGCGAACTGGCTGAATCCCACCACTGTGTCTCATGGTGGTGATGGTGATGGTGAAAATGTCATTTTTCTCCCCCCATTTCTTCACCATTTCCACTGGATGCTTTCTTCACAAAATCCAGTAGTCTTAATGTCCAACTCCAGCTATTGTGGGAACAGACTGGGCATGAATGGTTTCAGTGAAAGGTTCTGGGAGACCAATAACATCTAGTACGAAAACATTTCTCTTGGTTTCTAAACAAGAAATGTCCCCTTCCCCTTAGCAACTATGTCAGGAGCTGTTTGTTGGGGAGAATGTTCTTGGTGTCCCTGAGGTGGAGAGAGAAAACAGAAGGGGAACTATAATGACAAAACCCTTCTCTTTTTTGGTGGTTACTGAGCTGTGGAGATTAAAGTTTCAGTGGGTTTAGTGGGAACAAAACTTGTCCTAACTGAAGGGAGGGAAGAGAAGGGGGAGAGAGAAAATGAACCCTCTCTGAAGGTAATTTAGAACTGACCCCACCCCCACCTACACACCTAGAAAGTCATGAATGGAATATTCTAGAATCATCTATGACATCATGGAACATCTGTGGTAATAATACTAGAGTGGAGGGAAAATGAAACTGTGGCTGTGGCTATGTCTCACAGGGGTATGGATTGCAGGAGCAGGTAGGGAACCTGGGAAACTGGGAGCTAACTTCAGACAGTGGGTGAAGGTGCTATCTGAGAAATACAGGGGATTAAGGAAAGAGATATAGTTCCTTATTTTTAGCCTAGAAAGTATTAAGGGGTCTCCTTAAGTGTTTGGACAATAATACAAGCTTCTGTGGCAGTAAGATGACCAATTCCAGTGGAGACCCTGCTCCTTCATTCCAGATGAACTATCTCTGTGCCTTGCACAGAGACTCACCAGTCTGAGTGTGGTCTGGTTGATCCATAGGACCTCTGAGGTGACCCTTGAAGTAACTGGGGGCCCCTTGGTTGTAGCTAATAACTTATAGTCAGAATGTGAGGCCCTCTTACCAGAAACAAATAGCCTAGGTTTGTTACGTATGCCCCATCCTGGAACAACTGGCCAGCCCTGAGTGATCAGTGCCTGGGTCGGTCCCCTTAGTGTTTACTGAAGTAATGTTTGCTAAGTAAAGTCAACCTCCAAAGTGGGGTGCACTTGTGGCTGATTTTTTCCCTTGGATTCCAGCCATTCATCCTCAGGATTCCGTGGAGGTGGCTCCACAAGGATCTCTATTTCTTGAAGACAATCCCAACTTCTTTGATTATCCAGATTCAGCCAGGGACAAAATCCAGGCTATCTCCAGCTTCATTGGAGAGAAACCTGTTTACTTCACTTCTGATTCAGGTAGGAGTATTTGAGGAGCCTTGCTTTCTGAACCTTAGAAATTCAGGCCTTAGGACAAGAGGTTATTCTCCCGTAGACTATCATACAGTGAGGGAGCTAGCTACAGTGTAAGCAAGTCATATAAAGTCTCTGAAGCTGTTTCCTTATCTACAAAATGGGGATGATGTTGCCACCAGCTCCAGGCCGTTGTTGTGGGGAAATAACTATGGAAATTAGATAAAGTGCTATATAAATGTGAGCTGGTATTGTTCCTCAATATCTCCATTCCTGTCCCACTTCTCCAGAATGTGCTGGGGGGGGGAGTTAAAATGTAACATGGCCCCTAAATCTTGACATCTGTAAAACACTTTAAGGTTTGCATTTTATACAAGGAAGCTGAGGCTCAGAGAGAGATTTACCTGACTCAGGAAGACTGTGAACCTGGGTCTTTTTGACTCCAAAGTATAGTTTTTAAAATTTCTAAATCTTCCTCCTCTCTCCCAAACAGGCTTCAAATCCAGGTTCTTGCACCATATATTGTTTGGTTCATTCATCCTCCTCCTTATCACCATCCTCTACCAGTTCTGCACCCACATGTAAGGCCCTACCACCCACCCAGGACCCTCTACTCTCCCCCACGTACCACAGACCTCATTTTGTAGCCAACTCTAAGGGATTCCTATTGCTTGTGTCTGGGGAAGGGAGCGATGGGCGTTCTTGACTTATAATTCATTTTTGTGCTCTGCAGGAGTTGCCAAAAGGGGTCCTAAGGAGATGGACAATCTATCTCTGTTCACAGCTCCTTAACAGCCTAAACTCATCCTCTCTACAAACTACTAAATAAAAACTACTCATTCCCCACTATGGCTATTCGACTAAGAGCATGTTCTCTTCCTTCCCCTAACTCCAATGCCCCATCTCCCCAGCTCCTGCTCTCTTCAATAACTCAAGTGCCCCATTCTTCCCTCCCCTCTCCCCCAAATAATTAAGATGAGGCCCTAGTGGCATTCGCGCTGATCTCATCTTTATTAGCAGTCTTTAGATAGCGCCTCCCAAGGTTCCCCCTGCTCCTGGATCTGGAGGAAGCCTCAAGAGGTCTGTAGCACCAGGGACAGGTGAGAGAGGACAAGAAGGCCAAATTATACAGCCTGAAGGAACGAGCGCAAGAGCCCCTCCCCCAGCTTCCCCCAAGTGGGGCACTCAGCACTGGAGAGGCTGGGCCAGGTGGTGGTAGACGTCTGCCTCCCCATAAGAAACTAATACAAACCTGGGGAAATAAATAAAATCCCTAAGGGTCTGGAAAGATGCTGGGCTGCCTGTGGAGGAGAGGAGCTAGCTAGCTCTAAGGGGTAGCCAACCTATCCCCTGGTGAGACACAAAGAGGTTAGGGGTACCTCTCCCACCCAGAGGGATACATGAGGTTAGGAGCTGCCTTCCCCTAGACTACAGCATATAGGAAAGGGAAATAGGCATGTCCTTGGCAAAAAGGAGAGGGCCCTCCTCTACTTTATTCACTCCTTGATCCTCCATAATCCCTGTTAGTCTCCCCCACTAATCCATCTTACCCTAAATTGCTGTGGAATAGGGCACCTTCCTCTTTAATTTCCCTCCTCTAGGCCCCCTGCAGATTACAGTTGGAAAAAAGGGTATCCCTGGGGTTATATAAGCAGGAGGGTGCCTCCTAATTTCCACTTTCCCAGTCCCTACACAAAGGAGAGCATTGGCCATTCCAAACCCTCTGTCCCTCAGTCCCAGGCCCTCTGGGGACAAGAGAGGTAGCTGTTTCCTACAAGCCTGGTCCCTTTATCATCTTACAGGAGAAGCTTTCCCCCAACTTCTCCATCCCTATCCTCCAGGCCTAGGACCACTGGAGAGGCCCCTGGTCCCAATCCCTACCCATCAGTCCCAGAGCCCAATTCCTGGAGGGAATGGGTGCCCCCAACCCCCTCCCCTCAGTCCCGGGGCCCATCGTGCAATCCCGGGGGCTGGCGGGGGGCTGGAGGGGCAGGTCCCCGAGGCCTGAAGAGGCGGCATGCCCCCCTGCAGATGAGGAAGAACCAGTAGAGCTGCGGAGCCAGAAGCAGGGCAGCCCCCAGGTTGACGTGAACCGGGATATTGAGGGGCACAGAGAGCAGCGGCAAGCCCGCGTGCTGCCCGTAGGCCCAGTACAGGTAGGGAAAGAGCAGCACTCGACAGCACAGGAAGCTCAGCAGCATCAGGGTACCATTCACTTTGTGCAACAGGGTGTGCTGCTGCTTGTACTGTAGGTGGGGAAGAGAGAAAAGAGTATGAGCGGATAAGGATGGGGATGGAGAAGAAGGAAGAGGCCTCGATAAAGGACACAGCATGAAACAGCCTTGGCTGGGCCCCACACCTTTCCCCCTTCTCTCTGTCCACTCTGTTGGATAACAGAGGTAAGGGGGGGGCAGAAAGGAACTAGGAATGAGGGTCCCAGGGACTCTAGTTGAGCACCACTCTCTCCCTGACTCCAGGAGGGCCTCTCTTCAGCCCATGTGGCTCCCTGGCCCTAAATAACTCCAGTACCTT
Organism: Trichosurus vulpecula; assembly: GCF_011100635.1. Lineage (NCBI taxonomy): Eukaryota > Metazoa > Chordata > Mammalia > Diprotodontia > Phalangeridae > Trichosurus > Trichosurus vulpecula. The sequence goes on from NC_050581.1 coordinate 77,999,163, forward strand.
GGAGACTTCCTTGTCCTAACTAACTTTACCTTCCTCCCTCTCTTCTACTATCTACCATTTCCTCACCTGGATGAGGATCTTGCCCAGGCAGACAAAGGGTGTGCTGACTTCAGCCATCAACATGCAGCCCAGGAAGAAGTCTCCCTTGCCTTGGCGCCACACCTTAGAGGAGGGAAAAACAGCAAGGGAATGTAACCACAGTGGCCTCATCTTGCTGCTGTTTTATCTCCCCCAATCCCACCCTTTGTGGCCTCAGCCACCTCTGATGCAAAAGAAATTCTGGTTGGCTACAATAATATAAGAACATCAGCTCCTTAAGGCCAAGGACTTTCATTTCCGTCTCTGAATCCCCAACATCTAGCACAGTGCCTGGCACATTGAGAGCGGGAGGAGGTCTTAAGCTCTAATTTCATCAATGCAGGGAGCTCCCAGTAAGGAAACTCCTACCAGTTTCTTAATAAATGCTGGTTGAATGAATGAATGGATGAATAATAACTCTTTCTGGCCCCATCCTCCAGTTGCCACCCTCAGCTCAGGCTTCCCCTACCCCTACATCCTTGTGATTTTTAGTATGCCAAGCAAAATCCTTTATGGTGCAGACCCCCTCCTGTCAACCCTTCCTCCAAATCCCCTGGAACTCACCACTGATAGTGGAAAGCAGACCAGCACCATAACTGCATGGTGCAGCACCATGAGGAATTCCTTGTGCAGGTAACCTCGGGCCACAGCCCAAGTGCCTCCTGGGGGGCCAGCCCCTCCCTCATCCTTTTCATGACCTTTGACCTGGTGCTTGTGCCAATGACACAAGAACATGGCATAGATGTCGTAGATGAAGTAGGGCACTGCAAACTGAGTGTAAGCTGAGGATAGCCAGTGTCTGCAGAGCAAAGAAAGAGAGAGAATGAGTTATAGAATCAAACATAGCAACAGAGTAAGAAGGCAAGAAAGACCAAGAGAAGAGGCCCACTGGAGACCAAGAGTTGAAGACGGAATGCTAAAATGAGAGTCAGAAAGATATCCAGGATGAGTGAACCAATTAGCTGAAGTTAAGGTAAGAGAAATAGGTATATTCAGATAGACCAAGGGATGGTGTGAACAAGTTAAGAGAGGATAGGGAGAGGGAGAAGTAGTATGGTGTCACATAGGTCTGGACTAGGAGTCAGAAGACTTGAGTTCTGTCACAGCCTAGCAGTGTGACATTAGGAAGGTGACTTCTCTAAGGCCTCAATTCCTCAATTCCTTTGCAGAGGAGGAGTCAGACTAGATGGCCCCTAAGGTTCCTTCTACTATTGTCTGACATTCTGTGATTTTCATGACAAATAACAGAAAGAGTCAGTAATACAGTTGGTGCTGCTGAGTGTGTCAGTCAAAACAGTAAAAATTCCAGGAGGTCAAAGTCAATCTGACTCCTGAGGAGTGAATGCCAAAAGCACAGTAAGAAGAATTTTATATATCCTGACGATGATCAACTATGCAAATCATTGGAAAAATAATATGTAATGTTGTAACTATTATCTTTGAATCAATGCCTTAGGTGCCTTAATAGAACTGCAACCCTGTAGCAAATATCAGCAAGGATGGGACAGAGAGATGGAGTCCAGGGCAAGACACAGATAATGGCTGGGAGATCAAGTCACATTCTGGTGGTATTTGCATGAGATCAAGTCCAAGGCAATATGAGGGAGATCGCAGAAAAGAACTGAATACGGGGTGATCATGAAGAGAAACGGCAACAAAGACCAGAGAGAATGGGACCATGGAAAAAAGCTTGAGGACAGAAGGCTGGTCCTATGAGGAAAGCCAAAATGCTGACTTTGAAGGAACAAGTTTGGGGTGGGAGGGGAGAGAAGGAAGACAATCTGTAAACCAAGAGTTAAAGATTTGGGGAGCCAAAGGCCTTGAAGCATGAGAGAGGAAGGGAGAGACTGTTTGAAGGGCAAAGAAATGGAAAGAAACAGCCCAAGAATGGAAACAAAAGGTGGAAAACAAAGAGGAGGAGACAGAAGGATAAGAGAGCAATAGTGCGTGGAAAGCAATAAAACTAGTCCAGGAGAAGAAGAGAAAGACGATAAGGGTGCCACTAAAATACCAAAGTTTAGAAGAATGTGGGATTTTAGGATGAGGGCCAGAAAGTGCCAGGAAAGTTACCAGACTACAACTGGTTAATCCCATGTCCCTAAAGCCCTCAGTCATTAGGTACCTAGAAGCAAGAACAGCTGTTACCCCTGGATTAGTCTTGATCCCTCCCATTCACCTGAGGATTAAAGGGGGGCGGAAAGAAGGAATAAAACAGAGGGAATGAAGGAACTGTAAGAGTGAGCTACAAAGAGTGTTGGAGGAAATTTTATGGTAAAACTAGATCATCCTGGAAGCAGGGGGCCAAAAGAGTTGTAAAAGGGGACAGAATAGAAAGAGGAGATGGGGACAGAGATGGAGCAAAGACAAGTCATGAATAAAAGAACTCTGAGAAATGGAGTTGGGGGACAAGTTAGGAGTCAAATAGATTGTTAATCAGCTAGAAAATGTTATTTCTGGGCTGTAGTGTGCTTTAGGGAAAGTGAGACACAGAACCCAAGACTTAAAGAACTGACTTGAATCTGCTCTGTTAAGCATTAGCGTCCAGGTCACTGTGAACCAGCTCATCAGCACCCTGGACAGTGCTGTACTCTACTCTCTTTACAAGCCCTCCTCCCGCCCTCTTCCTGCCCCACCCCCTTCCCTTGCCCAGGGCTTTTGGCAGACACCCTGCACTGCAGCAGCTGCCAGTGCCAAACTGCGGCCTCTCTCCACTCTCTCGCCACAACCACCTTGACCCTTGAGGTCTAGCATATTGTCATCTGCACTTTTTCCCTTACACAAGAGTCTGGCTGGGGCTGGACCCCTAAATTATGAGACGGTATCCAGATCTGAGCCCAGGTAGGCAGTTGATTGTGGTCTGGGGAGGAAGAAGAGCTGAAACCCAAGGGCCACTCAGGTCCTGGTGGGCTAATGGAATCTGGGGAGCAGTCTGAGAACTGAGAATTACTTTGAATGAGCTCTTGGTCCCCCAATTCCTTTTCTTCTCCTGGACTTGACCTTTAAGAACAGGACAAGCTAAATTTATCCTGGGGTGTTGAGTTGCAGTTAACTTGCTCAGGCCCAGATTGAGGACTGGAAGAAGAAGGGACTATCTTATGTGGATTTGGGAGAATCCCACCCACTCCACTAGCGCATGGGGGAAAGGTCAGCTCATTGCACTTACTGGTCATCAATGATATGTTTGCAGGAGGTGGAGACAATGTAGCCAGCTGTGGAGGCCATGATAGCCTGGACTGAGGATACTAGCCTAGGGAAAAGAAGGGGAAGAGGTTTGGGACGGAAGAAAAGAGTAGGATGTTACCATTCCTCCTTTATATTGAACTTATAGAACTATATTTTGGGCTCCATTCTTCCCAGAGCATCTTTTGAACACTGTCCCTCAGGTTTTCCTTAACACCTGATCCCATACACGCTAACCTAGCCATCTCTGGCCCATCTTCTAATCTCTATCTTGCCTCCTTCCCCAATTTTCAACACCTTTGCTTCTGAACCTATCTGATTCCTCATTTGCCCCTTTCTTTTGTATTTTGCTGTGAAGAAAGTTGGAACAGATTCCCCCTCATCTTAGAGAGGATACCAGGCACATCATTTTGAAGTGAGACAATGCTGAGAATGTGCTGTTGATAAGGCCTCCCCTAGGGAGACAGCAACTAGGAAGAGAAGGGGACACTTTTAGGCCTTTTGCATTGGCTCGTCCTCACAGTTTTGCAACCTAGGTACCACACTTCCTCCAAAGCTCTGTCCCTCACTCCTTCTGCCCACCTTCTCATTCTTTTATTTCCCATTCTCCTCTTTGCTTAACTTTTTCCTCCCCATTTTAGGTGCTTCTAAAGTTCTGTCTTTTACTTCTCTGTCTCCCTCTGTCCCTCCTTCACCACCACCCCTAGCTCTCCACTTTGTTCCCCTAATCTCTTCAAAACAGTTTAGTTACATGCTGGCCCCATTCCTAGTGGTGGGAGGGGGGAATGAGGGAGAGGAAGGGGGACAGGATCCTAGGAGACCAGATGATTAGGGTTGGATGAGGTCTTCTGGAGCAATAGAGGAAGCAGTAGAAAAGGAAAAGGAGAAGGGAGACAGAAAGAAATCACTTCAGGGGATGCCTAATTCTCTGAAGAGTGCAGGGGGTCCAGAGAAGAGATATGGATGACCTGAGATGTTTCTTTTTAACTGTGTAGATTCCCCATTCCATCACCACCTTCCCATCCCCATAAGACCCAAGAGATGGGGGGAAAGGGCTGGAGGGAGAGGAAAGGAAGAGGAGAAGCCGTTTACCTGGCTGAGACAATGACCGCGTCGGCCTCCTCCCAGCGCAGCTGGGGCAGCCTCTGGAGCGTGTTCTTGGAAAGGAGGAAGAGTCCCGGGAACACAACCCCCCCAGCCACCATCGGGGACAGCATCATGGCTCAGGGATTTGGGCAGGGGAAGAATGAGTAGAGCAAAAAGGACTGGGGAAGGTGAGGCCTGTGAGGAGTTGGTGATGAAGAAGGAGATAGAAAGGGGGTTTGGTTAGGGACAGAAGCAGGGATGAAGGGAGGGAAGAATTAAGAAAAGAATATAGACAGGGAGGACACAAAGAGGATGGGATGGGGAGAGAGGAAATAGAAATAGGAGGGACAAGAGAAAAAAACAATGAAATAAAAATGGGAAAAAAGAAAGGAAGAGAGAAATGGATAGGGACCTGAGAGGGGAATAGGAGAAATAAGGGGAGGGAAGAGAAGGAAAAATAGAGGGATGGAAAGAAATGGAGATGGAGAGGGGAGGGGATACTATGAGAGGAGAGAGAGAAGGATAGAGATAGGGGACAGAGAAAGGGTGAGGACGCAGATGGGAAAGGGACAGAGCAGGTAGGGGGGTTACGCAAAGAGATAGGGAGGGCCTGAGAAAGGGGGTGGGGGTTTGTTGTTCCAGCCCTAAGGGGGAGGAGGGAAAGCCAGGGAGTGGAGGGGAGGCTGGGGAGGGGCAGATGGGCAACGGGTCAGCAGTCAGTGCTGCTCTCCCGCCTCCGCCTCCTCCTCACACTGCCACAGTCATCGCTGTCTCTCTGACAGACACGGAGATGGCACATGGCATTATATAGACCAGGCCGCCCAACCCCCTGCCCCCTTGGTGGGGATCAGGGAGGGGAGGAAAGGATGGGGAGTCACCAGCTTGGGTGGGCGGGGGAGGGGTGGGGAAACGACAGCACCGACCAGACACCAAGAAACCGGACCTGCAGCAGCGTCTCCCCATGCAGCTCTGAGCCTCAGCGGCTGCGACAGAGATGGGGGGGAGCAGGGAAAGGGGGATGGGGGGGAGGCCCTTAAAGAGACAGTGGCTGCGGCAGAGGGGGCTTGTGGGGACACAGACCTGATCGAGTCATAGGAAGAAAGGGAGGACTACTCTCCTGGAAAAAGGTAGTCCAATGATCTTGAAATTACCTAGGAGGTAGCCCCTCGCCCCTCCACCTCTAGGCCTGACCCCATTTATCTGTCAACTCTCACAAGATGCCTGAACTTGCCTCCTTCCCTACCTTAAATAATGTCCCTAGCTGACTTTACTCTAGAGGGACCAGGGCTAGGAGTATGAACACTACAGACTGGAATTCCCTTTGGCGGAAGAAGGGGGGATTGGCCTATTATCTCAGAGGTGGCACTCTTCTCTTCTCTGGAGGATTTGTCCTTGGAGAATAAGGTTAAGGAAACTGAAGGGAGAGAGAGAGAGAATCTGAGTGGGCAATAAATTGATGAAGGAACAGATAAACCCTGCTCCTCTGAAATTCCCAAACCGTACTCTTGGCTCTCCTGACTCTCCCTCCCCTCTATCTTTCTAAGGCCAAGCCTTCATTTCTATCCCTTAGAACCTAGTTGATAGTAGTAGTAGTAGTAGAAAATAATAAGAAGAATGGCTCGAGATAGCTCTGTAAAATAAACAGTGAAAGTAGTGGGGTTTTTTTCCCATTTTTCAGGTGATGGAACTGAGATTGAGAGACGAAGTGACTTGCTCATGAACTCACTGCTAGAGACCGAGTCAGAATTTAGGTTTCCTAACTCCTAGTTCAGTGCTAATCCCACTATAACCCTGTCTTCTCATCCTTTGCCCCTCATCTCTAACCCTGTCCCACCCTGCCCTGAGTTCTCCAGCTTCCCCTGTGGTTTCTTACACCTCTGTCTCCGCCCACCACTCCAATTCATAACACAATTCTACCCCAGGCCTCAACATAGCAGCTTGGTGCCCCTCTGCCCGTCATTCACTACACCAAGACCCTCCAAAGTCCTCTTATTGCTTCGTTATTCTTTTCTGCCCCTCATCTCCCTTACCTCAATGAGGCAAAGACTCTGGAATTCAAGATCTTGTGCTGCCCCCCAGTGGTCAGCTGCTGGGACAGCTCTCTGGATAGTGTTAGGCCTAAAGGATGGGTTGCTTGACCCTGAATTTTAAATGTCCTCAGACCCTCTCAGAAGAATGCAATTGTTTTTTTCTATCTGGATTGTGGTGGTGGATTCGGATATGAGCAAGATAGGATATGATTGTCCTCAGATCTTAAACTACCAGACTCTAGAAGAGAGACACACACCCATGCCCCTAGTCAGGGCAGGAGTTAACAGTGATGGGTTTTTGTATTGCTTATTTTGGTGGGGGTCACAGGAGTTGTTAGGATTAGAACTGAGATTTCAGATATTTTCTAGAATTAAGATTCAGTTTAAGAGGAAACTCCTTTTTTTCCCAGTAGGGACTTCATAGGATCAAAGGGGCCATGCATAGACCTAGAGCAGGAAAAATCTGAGAGATCATTTAATTCAACCCTGTTATTATACAGAGAAGGAAATTGATGCCTGGAGGATGAAGTACCTTTATCCTGAAGAGATCTTGGCAGGATTTCAGTGGTCAAAGACAAATTTATAATTGTTGGGTTTTTCCCCTCACCCCACTTTCCATACCTCACAAAAGGGAGGGACCAGATAGAAAAGCTAGGAAGATTCTCCAGATGAAATTCTCCCTTGGGTATCTGATTCCTATCAAAGCCCTTTAACTCTGCCCTCACTCTGACCATCTTACTTGGATGCCACCAAGACAGCCTCCTCTTTCTCCATTTGCAGACTGGAATGTTTCTGCAGGCTCCAGCAAAGGATGGTAAAGATCAAGGGGAAGAAAAGGCAGCCTACTACAAAAAGTAGGGACATACCTGCCTGGGTGGAGGGAACAGAAAGGGCAGTGAGTGAGTGGTAGGACATATCTCTGGAATGCCCAGTAACTTATTTGTCTAAGTCCCTCTCAATAGCTACTGCCTGTGTCCATACCCTGGCCATTATCTGTTAACAATAAAACTCCAAGGGCAAGGCTTTCCCAAATCACCATTAAAACAGGACCCTTCAAAGAGCTCCCCTTCAACCCACTCTAGCTGGTGCTTTCCCACTTGTCCATGGCTCCTGGTTGCCCCAGAAAGTCTCCACATTTCTTTCCATCCAGCTGGTTCCTTTTTGTTTTGGTGACCCTTAAACTCCTCTCCAGCTTCTCTCTCTGAGACACTTCACCCCAGGATCCTTTTTACTTATCCCTTCCCCTACTATCATCTAGGTATCCCAGGTAACCACCTTCCCTCTCCTTCACATGGATTCTCAGAGAGGCCCCCAGAGAGCCTTACCTCTGAGGGACAAGAAGAATAGGAAAGAAAAGTTAGTGATTTTCTTCTCAGCTTCAGATACTGCAGAGGGAGTGGGATAGCTAATCCTCCCCAAAGAAAGCTCTTTCTCTCTATCTGTCTCTATAAGTATATGTATATATATTTAAAACAAAACAAATCGAAAAACCCGAAAACACTCTTTTTCCCCTTAAGAAAAAGGCGGGGAAGAAAAAACGTCTAGCATGTAATTTTTTAAAATTAAAAATCCATCTCCTCCCCTCCCCCCGCAAATTTTCTGTTATGTGGAGGGGAGGGGAGGGGGGAAGCCCGAGGGTGGGAGAATGGGTCCATAGCCCTCCATTCTCTTTTAGTTCAACCGCCCTCTCCTGGACTGTCGCGTCTAAGGCGTGGCCGAGAGCCTAAGGGGCCCCGCCAGGCGAAAGAAGGGGCCCGGGTCCGTGGTTCTAGGTCCTGGAAGTCTACTTGCGCCAACAAGCGGGGCTCGGGGCCACCAGTAGCGGTTGGGAAGGGCAGGAAGAAACCAGTGCGCGTGGACCTCCCCTGCCAATCCACTGGGGAAGAGAATGGTTGTTGAGGAGGGGAGGGGGAACGGGATGTGGCTGGCAGGTCAGCCCTCAGTCCGGTCCCTTCCAGCTCCAAGTTGCAACTTCAGCTCATTGGACGAGGGTTTGACTTCCTTCCCATTCCATCTTAGTGGCTGTTGGAGAAGAAGATACCTGGATACTTGGAGGGATAAAAGATTTTGGTAATATGTATCCCTCCATCGGTGCAAATGACCACTTCTCCAAATTTTCTCATCCAGGATGGTTCTCCTCCGTGTCTTTACCAGAAATCCTCCATTAAAAATTCATTCGTAATGCCCCCCACCCAGTTTTCTCTGATTCTTTTAATATCTCTTGTAGGCCAATATACCACTTGGGATGCCCCTCTACTTTCTCGCAATCTCTGTGCATGACAGGCTGTCATACTAATTGGGATAATATCTTTTTACGCCATTTCTCCCCATAAGTCATCGATAGTTACATACTGCAGCTTATTTACACCCACCATGCCTCTTTCCATTGTTTTTTGGACTACTTATCATTTTGATTCTTCAGAAATCGTGGTGTTCCATAATGTGCAGCCTTAGAACACAACTGGGAAAATTAAAGAGATGGGTTTTGATGACAGAGAGCAGTTTGAGGTCACTGAAAGCATGGAGTCATTTCTCAAATTCGATCCTAACCAATCTTCTCAGGACATTGGCTTAAAATATAGTAACAATGGGCCCTTAGCCAGGGATAGAGGACACTGAACAAAGGCTGCTAAAAACAAATTTGCCTAGAATCTTGAAAATCTAATCAAAACTCTCTAAATTGAAAAGGAAAGGGTCAGGGAGCAGAGTGCCTGTATGTATGTATGCATGTATGTATGTGTGTATGCACACATACATGTACACATACACATAAACATATACACTCTACCAAGGTAGATAGTATAGAGCAAGACTTCTGTCTATATACATACATACATAGTCATACATAGTATATGTATACAGAGAGAGAGATATAAATTACTTTATTTCAATATAATTGGTTCCCTCTGTAATCGTATTTTTTTTACATTTTATGTATTTAAAACCATTATTCTGGGGGCCTATAGAGTTCACAAGACATGACACTAAATGGGTTAAGAATCCCTGCCATAGAAAGTAGCTTTAATGTAGGAATAATAACAGAATTAGAGAAGCCTAGAAATTCACACACACGCATACACACACACACACACACACGCGCGCGCGCACACACAATTTGAGAAGGTAATCAGCAATAAAACCAATGGCCTCAGATGTCTATACCTAAGTATAGGATTGTGAACAAATAAAGATAACAAGCAAGGTGAACTAGATATACTAGACTTCTTTCTTTTACCTCTGTGGTCTCTTTTGATTACATCATCAACTCATGGGTTTAATTATTTTCTCTGTACTCACAGCTCTCAAATCTGTATACCTAGCCCTAATGTCTCTTTTGAGGATTTCTGAGAGGGGGAGGAAAGCTAAGCATAATCCAAAATAGACCATAAATTTTGAGAGAGCAGATTTCAAAGGGTACAGAGAAAGGATAGGAAATATCCCACTGGTAAAATTCTACAGGATACAGTCAAGGAAGAGTGAGAAAACCTCAATGATGAAATTCAGAAGACACACAAAAAAACAATCCCACTGAGATGGAAAAGGGGGAAGAGTTTAAAGAGATCCAAGTGAATACAAAGCAAACTTATTAACCAAGTTAGATTTTTTAAAAATATGAAGAGGATAGAAATAAAGACAGAGAAAGGAAGAGAAATACAAATGGAACAGTCCTTTAAGAATAGTGTCAGAAGCACTCAGTTTCGAATAAGCTGAGAATGATGAGGAATGCTAACCACAACAACAACAAAAATTTTTTTGTAGCTACATTGGGGAAAAGAGAAGGATCAAAATTAGATCTGCTCGGGGTGATTGGGGGTAAAGAGAACAATAGAAAGAGAAGACAGAACAACTTGAATCTTATTTAATTTATTTCTTCTAGTAGAATCATCTTTGAACTGGAAGGTACAGATTAAAAATAGCTAAAATAGAGTTGAAATTCAAAATAAATAGGGAGATAGTAAGAAAGCATTTAATTGCCCTTAATGAGTTCAAAGCTCATCCCAGATGAAGTGCATACTCAGGTACCGAATAGCACTGGCAAAAAACGATTGCTGAGCTATTGTTCTTTAAATGGTTGTGAAATGGCTTGAAAGAAGAGATATGAGAAGAGAGAGCCAAACTAACACTTTGCAGAGGTAGAAGAGGCATACATTTTGAACGTTGAACATATGTTCAGACTTTTTCAATATGCTGAACAGTTATGTTTCATCAAAGAAGATTTTTTCTCTTTTTCTTTTTATTTGTCTTTTAAAATATTGTATGGAATACAATAATTATATGGAAAGGTCTCTCAAAGAGGGAGAGATACTGGGGGGGGAAATTATGGGGATGTCAAAAAAAATTAACCTTATTTTTCAAAGATCATGAAGTTTTCATCTTTGTAGAGGTAAAGCATAGCTTGTTGGACTTGAATGCACTGGTTAGTTTTACTGACCTTTTTCTTTTCCTTTTTCTTTGTTATAATGAATTGGTCTGCAGAAGCGAGGGGGAGAGAGACTGGGAAATGAAGGTCAAGTAAAAACAAAATATATCAATATAAATTTTTTTGAACAATGACCATGCTTCGCATGTATAATGGGCATCATATTGCTTACCTTTTCAATGGATAAGGGAGAAGCTGGAGGGAGAGAGAGATTTGGAGCTAAAATTTTTTTTATTGTAAAAAATAAATGAATGAATGAATAAAAAGAAAAAATGATAATGGAAAACAGGATAGGTATGGCAAGATTGGAAAATGTCAAACATTGTCTCAATTAAAAAAAAAAAAGAGGTCTGTGAACAAACTTGACCTTGATGCCTGGCAAGATTCTACAATGTTAGTTAAAGTGTAGATTAGTGAATATCTAGAAAAGAGAGCAAAGACCACCTCCTTGATGAAGCCTGGCTTAATCTGGAAAGTTATAACAATCTAAATAGTTCCTAGACTGATAAACCAAGGGAATGCGGTAAATGTAAATTTAGCAAAGCACATAACTAAGTCTCTAATGGTATTCCTGTAGACAAGATATTTAGGTACATTCAGAACTAGTCTAATAGCCAGTCTTCCCCATCAAGCTGGAAAAAGGCCTCTAGGAAAGTACCCCTAGGAATCTGTGCTTGGCCTTTTGCTGTTTAACAATTTTATCAGTAAATTTGATAAAGGAATTATCAAACTTGAAGATAGCACAAAGGTGGGAGAGAGAGATAATGCATTAGATAATCTTGTCAGGATTCAAAAAGATCTCAGCAGGCTAGAATATTGGACTCACCCTAAGGTGACATTTAGCAGGGAGAAATGTAAAGTATTTGGGTTAAAAAAAATATATTTACAAGTCTAAGCTCAGGGAAGCAGGGCCAGAAAGCAGTTGACAGGAAAAAAAAGATCTGGAAGTATCAGTGGACTACAAGCTTAGGATGAGATATGGCTGCCAAAAAAGCTAATGTGATATTGGGGCAACATTAAGAGACACCAAATGTCCAGGGAGGTCATAGGCTCACTTTGAACATCTGGTATATGGTGTTTGACACTTTAGGGTGTCATAATTAAGGAAGGCCATTAGTAAACTGAAGAGTGTCTAAATGTGAGTTAACAGGAAAAGGGCCTTAGTATTATATCATATAAGAATCAGTTGAAAGGACTACTGATTTTTACCTAAAAAAGAAAAGACTGAAAATGGTAGAAGAAGAATTAATAATTTCTCCTTCACTGGAGGTCATCACTAAAGGCTGGATGCCTTTAGAGGGAAATTTTGTTGAGGTAGATATTTGGATTCCAGGGAGTTCCATTCAACTTCCAAATCTTATATTTTGTGGTTTCCCCATATTATAAAACTCTAGATCCAGCCCAGCACTTAACTTTAGTGTTTAAAGCAACTAAGTAAAGCAGTACCTAGAGCCCTGGGCCTGGAATCAGGAAGACCTGTGTTCGAATTCTACCTCAGACGGTAGTTGTGTGACCCTGGACGAGTTGTTCTACCTCTGTCTGCATCAGTTTCTTCAATTGTAAAATGAGGATAATGATAGCACCTCTCTCCCAGCATTGTTGTGAGGCTGCAATGAGATAATATCTGCAAAGTGCTTAATACAGTGCCTGGCAAATGGTAGGCATTTAATAAATATTTATTTCCTTACTCCTTGTCTGCGAGATTTGCACTAATGCAAAAAATGCATTGGATAGCCCATCCAGCCATGTTACAGTATGGTAAGTGTAAACTAAGTATTTTTTATTCGCTTTATTACTTCCAAGGTGAATGGTTAGGCCAGATGTTTTTTCACTATGGAGACTTTGGATTGTTCTGGGGCTGAATGTCATTCGTAATGTATTGGGGGTTCTCTCATGATGTAGTCCAGTCCTCTGATCACTTGGCTTTCCCCCAGCCCAGTTGACAAAATCACAAATTGGAAAAGATGGTTAGCTGAGACAATAAAGTCTTAAATTAAGTGTAATGAAGTGTTTGTATCTTATTACCCTTCTGTGATGTTTGAAGAAACTCCTCTATCAAACTTGATCAAATTAGAGGCAGGCTACTAGTCTTTGGCTAAATGGAAAATCAGGTATGTGCCTGGTGGCCTTTGAGAAGTAAGACAGTCTTGAGGGCAAGAAGAAGCTTTGGAAGGCCTCAGCCTGCAGGAGCTTTGGAAGGCATTGACATGGAGAAGCTTTGGAAGGACTTTGTCAAGAAAGAGAATTAGTCTGATTACTAGCTATTGTGAATTGAGCTTGGTAGAACAGGTCTAGGGAGAGCAACTGAAGGATCTCCACCTAGAGGGAACAAAATCAGGATACCCAGACAAGATGAAGAAAATTGGGGCTTTGCAGTGCCATAGGTGTGAGTTGTCTGGACCATTTACATTTCAGTCAGTCAAAAATCATGTATTAAACACTTACTACACGCCAGGCACTGTGCTAGGGACAGGTGATACAAAGACAGACAAAATACAGTTGCTGTTCTCAAGAAGATCACAGTCTAATGGGGGAGACTGCATACAAACAAGCTATGTACAGAATATATTGAAGCTAACCAATAGAGGGAAGGCACTAGAATGAAGGAGAATTAGGGAAACTCTTCCTATAAAAGGTGGAATTTTAGTTCGGACTTGAAGAAAGCCAAGAAAGTCCAGAGGCAGAGATGATAGAATTGGTGATTATAATAGGAATAGGAGATGATAACTCCTATATCCCTGACTTTCTATTAGCATGCTCTATGTGTGTGCCCACTTTTCCCACTGATGCTGTGTATATTTGTGGGAGAATGTGCCCCAGGTTTCTGAAGGAATGTTTGGTCATTATTTTTCATGTCATAGCATTCCAGTAAGTGGCTTTGCTGTGAGTTAATTGTGCCAATTGGCTGGCTATTAACAGTAAATATATCAGTGGGGACTCAAGCTTTAGTGTTATTCTAAGCCATAGAGTAGCTTGAACCTGAAGTAGTTGTTTATGGGACACCAACCTTTGAGAGTGAGTTGGGAAGAGGGGTGGGTAACTCAGAAGGGCTACTATAGTAATCAAAATTACATATATTTCTATAACACTTTTAAGTTTTATAAAATGCAATATCGCCTGAATAAGAGTTTTTGGAAAGGGTCCCCATCAGCAAGGGATCTGTTTGGATTCTCATGGGACATCTTCTAATATGGGCAAGGAGGTAACTTCTTTCATTTTAAAAAATAATTATTGATATATTTTGTCTTTGTATCACCTACATTTCCCAATGTATCTCACTTGTCCTGCTTCCTCTCCAAAAGAACATTACAGAAAAGAAAAATGTTAAATGAAAATAACCAACAGTTAAAGTTTAACATTATATGCAGTATCCTACACTCATTTTCTTTTTTTAAATAAAATTTTTATTGTGAATTCAACAATTATCAATAACAACAAATATTTTAAAACACAAAGTACTCCAAGAGGACTGTATATGAAACTTCTGTCAAATACAAACATACATATATATATGTATATGTGTGTGTGTGTGTGTGTGTGTGTGTGTGTATAGAGAGAGAGAGAGAGAGATGTCTATATACACACATTTGTTGTGATTGTTCAATTGTTTCAGTCGTGTCTGACACATTGTGACCCCACTTAGGCAGTGGAGTGGTTTGCTGTTTCCTTCTCCATTTCATTTTACAGACGAGGAAATGGAGGCAAATAGGGTTAAGTGACTTACCCGGGGTCATACAGCTTATACGTGTCTTGAGGTTGGATCTTCCTGACTCCAGGCCCAGTGTTCTATACACTGTGCCACCTAGGTGACCATGTGTGTGTGTGTATGTGTGTATATATAGAGATATATACAGTATATGTATGTATTTATGTACACACATATGTATATATTTAACAAAGTAATACAAATTACTCTATTTTGTTATATTTGTGTCCCCCTCTGCACCTCTTTTTCCTTCTCTCTATACAACTTTTAAAGTGCTTTATTGACCCTCTTTTTTAAGTCTGATGCTACCCACCAATATACCTTCTCTCCTGTCCTAGTAGAAGTTCCCCCATTTATATGTGTGTGTATGTATATGTATGTATGCACATATATATGTATATATGTTTATCTATTTAAAGAAAAATGAACACTTTGAAAATGTCTAAGAATATATCTGGCTTTGTACCTCTAGTCCATTCTTTCTTTGCCAAGGGGTAAGAGGTGTGTTTGTTTCATCATCAGTCTTTACAGGTATGATTGGTGGCTGATTTCATCAGCATTCTGAGCTCTTTCAGAGTTATTTCTCCTCACATTATTGTTGTGATCATCATATAAACTACTCTTCCAGTTCAACTCACTTCACTCCACATTAGTTCACACAAATCTCTCAACATTTCTTTGATTTGTCATTTTCCTTATTTTTTATAGCTGTTATAAGATTAGACCTGGTGGTCTTGAGACCACCATGACAGTTTTCCCTTAAGAGACGCTGTAGCTCATGGAATCTATGCATGAAAGCCACTGTTATAAGATTAGGCCCAATGATCTTGAGGCCAACATAATGGTCTCCCCTTAAGGGTAGCTGTGAGCTTATAGAACATACTCATGGAAAAACTACTGACAATAATACTTTTCTAAGGTTGGTACAGTTGTGTGCCCAAAATAATATCTTGTCCACCACCAGCTTGTTTTTCTCCCTGATATGCAAACTCTTACAATAATATTTTATCCACCACCAGCTTGTTTTTCTCCCTGATAAACAAACCCCCAAAATAATATTTTGTCCTGACCCCTGATATGTAAATTGGCCAGCTGCAGGGAGGACCCAAAATCAGAGTATAAGAACTCCAATCTCAGAAGGGCACTTTGGAGCACACCTTCCCGCTGCTCCCCAACACAGCGCCACTCTTACATGATAACGTGTGTCTGAGTTGTAAATTGGGTCCCTTTCTCCCTGTCTCCTTCCCCCCTTCCCCATTTACCAATAAAGCTTTGCATCAAACTGATTCCATTGTTTCACATGTTATTCTCAGCATCTGAACTCATTAAGGGATAGTTTTCCCCAAAGTCTCTGGTTGGTCTGTTCCTTAGACATAAATTGGGAAGTGTGGTGCTTTAGGCCCAGTTGTAGAAAGCAAGGAATCCTATGTACTCCGAAGATGGACTCCATAATGCCAGAGGACTGTTCCAGAACAATAGAACACACATATACCAAAATTTGTTCAGCCATTGCCCAGTTGATAGACATCTATTTTATTTTTAACTTTTTGCTGCAACAAAAAGTGCTATTTTAAATATTCCTGTACATATGGGGCCTTTCCCTCTATCTTTGACCCCCTTATAGTACACCTCTAATAATATTTCTTCTAGGTCAAAGGGTATGCATAGTTCAGTGATTTTTGTAGTATAGCCTCAGATTATTTTCCAGAATGGTTGAACAAATCGCAATGCACTCATATGCCTGTCCTGCTATAACCCATCTTTGTTAGCTTTATTATCTTTTTTAAAAATTATTTTTATTTTTAGTTTACAACATTCAGTTCCACAGGTTTTTGGATTCCAAAATTTCTCTCCCTCCCTCTCCTTCCCTGCTTCGCTCCCAAGATGGCATATAATCCAATGTAGTTTCTATATTTACCTTCACATTGAACTTATTGGCATAATAGTTCAATTGTAAAGAAGAATAATAACCAATGGAATAAATCATGAGATTTAGATAGACTATTTTCCTGGTTCTGATTGCTTCATTTTGCATCAGTTCATATAAGTTTTCTCAGGCTTTTTTGTATTCATCAGTCATCATTTCTTAAAGAACAGCAATATTCCATTGTGTCCAAGAACTACAATATTTAGTCATTCTGAAGCTGATGGGCATCACCTTGTTTACAGTTTTTTGTGTGGTGGCGTAGGGTGGTTAGCCAACAGGTTCAGCCCCTGCTATTTATCCTTGCCCTACTACTAGTTCATTGCCTAGATGTGGTTCCTGGTATAAACATTTTTATTCTTCTCTATGAAGTTGTAACAAATGAATCTATAATTATTATTTTTTCATCTTCTAGCCCCTCGCCAGAGACAATCTTCTGGCAAAACACTGCAGTTTTAAATCTATTTCCTTTCTTCAGTAGCTCCCTTCAATGCTTCCTCCCAACTTCATTTTCGATAAGTACACTCAGATTAGCAATGCTGTGGTTAACCCCATTTGTTTCAATGCTACTTAGAAGACAAAGAAAACAAAGGTAAACAGACTTTCGCTATACCCAAAGGAAAAGGCTTCCTGTTCCCATGAGGGAGCCTAAAGGAAGAAAAGAACTAAATATTGGGAAGGGGAGAAAGTTCAGCAGGAATAGCATCCATCCCAACACAACTCCTGCCTTATCAACCCACACAACTTCACTTCCAAGGTCTTTGTTCTTACTATTCAGAGAAGTTGCTCCCCCCACCCCACCCCAGCTTTTCTGCTCTTCCAACTTGAAACAGTTTCTGGAGGCCTCTCTTCTTCCAGTTCTGTGGGTCTTCTAGGGTGGGCTTCTCCTCCATGGAAAGTTTGGGGTGGTAAGCTAGCTTCTTTTAAGGGCCACCAGAACTCTAATCTAGCCAATCTTCTTCCCAGCCAATGCCAAGTATCACTTCCAATTAAATAAATGAAACATCTTCACACTTTATAAAGGAATAGCAAGGAATTGGCCTATATTAATATTCCTTATTTCCGTAATCTACCCCTTATTTTGAGTGATGATATAAATTGAGCTGGGATTGGGAGCCAAAATGAGCCGATCATGAGACAGCCTGACCTACCTTTGCTACCACAAAAAGTACTGTTATTGATATTTTGACGTACCTCCCTTTCAAGTGGGGAAGTACAATCTTAACACTAAAAGAAGAAAGTATTCCTTCAATAGCCACCAGGAAGGTTAGATTCTTACCTGGGATCACGAGGTATGGATTGTGTATAACTTCTCTAAGACCCCATCAGATGAAGATGGAGGACAGTTACGGAGGAAAACGGCCTCTATGCCAGTGATGTCAAATACAAACAGAAACCAGAACCACTAAACTGTACAGAAGGATCCCTGCAGGCTACTTACTGACTTAGAAAACACGTATTAATATTATTGATGTCTTACTATATTTTTTAGTTATTTCATTAAATATTTGCCAATGACATTTTAATCTAGTTGGGCTGTACTCGGGATGGCTGTGGGTCCCCTCCGGGCAGCATGCTTAACACCTCTGATCTATAGAACTCTATAGTCTTTAATTCCCTTACATAATATCCTCTTCCCCATGTATGAATTTCCTAGAGGCACTTTTTCGTCATAGTAACCCAATCTATCTTATTCATCTCATCCCTCCCCACTAATAAACATCAGTTTACTCATGAAAGGATTGGACGAGATAATTTCTAAGGTACTTTCTAACTCTAAATGTATGATTCCTTTCTAGAAAACCCCAAAAGAAAACGGATCATACTGGAAAGGTTGAAAAGATCATTAAACTAGGACTAGAGGATTCTCCTTCTTAAAATTACTTTGTATAACTTCGTATGTATTTATCTGTGTATATATTGTATCCTTCTAAGAGAATATGATAACAGTACTATTTATAAACAATATTTATATAATACTTTGTAGATATTATCTCATTTGATCCTTACAACAATATTGTGATGTAGGTGCTATTATCATTCTCTGTTTTACTGGTGAGGAAACCGAGGCCCAGAGAATCTAAGTGACTTGTTCATGGTTGCACAGCAATAAGTATCGGAGGCAGGATTCAAACCCAGGTTATCCTCAAGTGTTTTTTCTGAAAGGGCAGAGTTATCTTTCTATTCCCAGTGCCTAGCAAAATATCTACCTAGCACACAGTAGGTGCTTAATGGATGTTTGATAAAATGAATCAAATGAAGAAACCAGAGGCCCAGAGAAGTTATCAAGGTCACACAAATCATGACTAGCTGAGGCAGGGTGTTAACCAAGGTCCTCTAACGCCCATTAGTATTCAAGTAGCAAAGCCCAAGGGGTAACAGTTAAATCCTCACCTAACAATTCTATGAAGAAACACTGAAGTACTCTCTTCCTTAAAAGGCAAATTCTGTTTACTTCCCAGGCTAACTACCTGACAATTTGACCTCCCTTTTAATAATAGAGGAGGTTTTGTTAAGCCTCTACCGTACCCAAATGACAGGCTGAAGTGCTGATAACTGATAGGGAAAATCCCTGAGAGAGGAGTGGGAGGTGAGGAGGTAAGGGGCAAAATTAGATACAGACTCCTAAATCTGAATCTCACCTCTATCCTCAGACTTGACTTGAGATAAATATGTACCTACCTGTATGTGTCATTCAAACAAAAGTTCTTCCTGTCTCCACTCCCCCCACCAACTAGTAATTTTACCTACCTTCTAAGGACAGTGAAAAAATGTGACTGACAATACTCTGAGGTGGTAAGACTCAAACATCCAAATTATTATGCTCAGATATGTTTCTCCCACCCTATCATATAGAAGGGAACCTTTTATGGACTTTGAGAATTTGGAATAAGGGGGCATCAGAATTTTACTGTTCTCTCCCCACCCCACCCCCACTTCCTCTCTCACTCCCCTTGCAATAAGAAGACCTGGAAAGTGGCCCTGGGCAGGTACTGGGCACCACAGACTGTCCCCTCCTGCATAATAGATAAGCCCAGTGGCAAGAACAGAACATGATCAGGAAAGAGAGTCTGTCTGTCGGGAAGCTGTCTGACACATCCCAGTGCTACTGCCAAAACTGATGTCTCCATTGGCAGGAACAGCAAAAAGGGAGAGAAATGGAGTGATGAGGTAACCAGTAATGCCCTGGAGATCTGTACCCCGTCAAGGGTGTTGGGGGAGGGAGAAGGAGCCTAACTGGTACTATTTTTTAATAGAAAGTTCTGTCATCAAAGAAGGAGACACTGTAGCATTGGAAATATTCAGGCAGTCTTGTTTCCTAGGGCTGAGACCTCTCAGGGAGAGCTGGAGAGGTCAAAGGCATATGAGGCTCTTGAGTGAAGACAATGAGAAAATGCACCTGTAGTAGAGAGGAAGGAAACTTACTTATTTCCAGAGACACAGAGACCGGGAATGTCCCAAACTAGAACTAGCAATTTTGGCACCACAGTCAAGCCTCAAAAAAGAGGCCCTTATCCCAACTCCCCCCCCCCCCCCCCCCGCCCCCTTCTTTTTAATCTTACCGGCATACACTCAGTTCTTCAAGAAAATCAAAGGACAAAAGGACATGACATACCTTAGGACATTGCTCAACAGCTACCAAACACAGCTCCTAAGGCAGCACTCAGACATTTGCACATTGTAATTTGTAAACATACTCTTTTACCATGATTCGTAGTTTTCAATTGTCCCAGATCTAATATTGAAATAAATTTAATCGTCATTTGAGATGCTAAGTTTTTAGACTAATTCTATAGTTACTCAAAACTTCCTTCTCCAGTGCAAGTCATCTTCCTTGCTGTGCAAGTTATATTTAACTGCTCATTCAGAAACAGATTTATTTAGAAATTATGTACACAATATGGGAGAGATCCCAACTTTTTCAGACAAATTTATATAGAAGTCGAGACACTCCGCGATTGAAGCTGAGGCTGCTGCTGAGGTCCGATTGGAGGAGTAGGGCTGCACCAGGCTAAGGAGTTCACCTAGCGGAAGAAGCCAGTTGGTAGCTTCTAATCTTGAGCGATTATTCTTGCTATATAGGCGCCATGCAGCTTAGGTAGCTGGTAGAATATTGGATCTGAAGTCTGAAAGACTCGGGTTCAAGTCTTGCTATCAAAGTGTTACAATCAAAGCAGTCAGTCACCAACACTCTTTGAGCCTCAGTTTCCTCATGGTGAAATGAGAATATTAATAGTACCTGGCCCACCAGATAGTTATTGAGAACCAAATAAGACAATGTGTATTAAGTGCTTTGCAAATCTTAATGTGCTATCTAAATGTCAGTTATCATCATCAGCATTATTACTACTCATAAGCTCAGTTATTTCTGATACAGAAATCAGTACCCTGTAAATTTCACCGCCCTGAAGCAAAGCTTCCTTCACTCTGCCTCTAAGAGTGTCTAAAGGTGATCCGTCCCAAGGAGTGCAGGGAAGAGTCCTTGTTGTGGCTGCAAATTTGAAGTTGGAAATAATGGATATTTGAGGTTGGAGGGAAGGAAAGTGGAAAGTAGATGGCAGCACTATCCTTAGGAGGAGGAGAAGGGCACAAAACGGAAACTCCTGAGGATACAGACCATAGGATTTGTAGTTGAAGGGACAGTAGAGATCACTTATTTAGAGGCCCGGGGTGGGGGTGGGGGGAAGTGACTTATAAAGAATTGTAGCAAAAGAGTATTAGCTAACAGAGCTGGAAGCTCTCCAGGGCTCTTTCTATTCCGCTATGCGGCCTCCCAGTCCCAGCGACCCTGAGATGGACCAGTGGTTCAAAACTTAACTATATAACCTCTAATTTCCTCTCTAAAGGTTACATTTGGCTATGTCCCCCCATCCCGATACAAAAGTGCATGCTCAAAGAGAAGAACGGCTGGCGACCAGAAGAACACAGACGGTTCCAGACCAAACCGCCTTTTGGTCCCAGATGTGCTTGCCACGGGCTGAGGAGGAGAAAAGGCGGAGGGGAGAGAAGGAAAAAATAAACAGGAGCCACGAAAGTTGGGCCGCACCGGTAAAAAAAAAAGAAAAGAAAAGAAAAGAAAAAAAGAAAGAAAGAAACAAAGCAGAGAAATTTTGGGCTTCGTCGGCCGCCGTACCACCCAGAGCGTCAGTCGCTATGGCAACTTCGGAAAGCGGCGGGAGGAGGCGACTTTGTCTTTGGCTTCGCGCGCTTGGGATTCCTGCTGCTCTGGTGGTGGGGCTAGGGTTGGGGAGCCTCGAGGCCTAATAAATATTCACTCGCCTTTTCTGCATAGGTAATAAGGAAGGGGCGGAGTGGGGGCGCGGGCGGAGCCGGGACTGGGGGGCCGGGTGGGGGGCACCTTTGGCGGCCGTTGGGGAGTGTAGCCCTAGGTTGGGCGGGTGGGTGTGTTGGGGGCAGGCGTGGGCCGCCCCGGTCGCTAGCCGTCCTCGGCCGGTGCGGAGCCCATGGGCACAAGGGGGCCGGCCTGGGGAGGGGGGGAGAGCCGATCCCTTGCCTCCCTGGGCCTCGGTTTCCTCGTCCAGGTTCCGGGGGAGATGGGGGAGCCCTGGGAGGGACTGAGGGCGGGGCGAGGCGGCCCGGCCCAGAGCTGAGCTTTATTCCTTGGTCCATTCGGGTAGCGGTGCCGCGGCGTCTGTAGAGCAGAGCTACAGCTCCAGCTGCCAGTCTAAGTTTTCTGTCTGGATTTCTCACTTTTGTCCCCTGTTTCTTGCTTTGCGATCTTTAGGAAATCAAAACACGCACACTGACGCTCTTTTTCTTCCCTTCCTTTCTCTTTCTTTCCCTCTCTCCCTCCTTCCTCCCTCTCTTCCTTTCCTCCTCCTCCTTTTTCTCTCTCGCTGTCCCTCCCTCTCTCTCTCTCTCTCTCTCTCTCTCTCTCTCTCTCTCTCTCACACACACACACACACACACACACACACACACACACACACACACACTCTTTCTCCTTTAGTCTCTATTTATCTGTAGAAAGAAGGGATCAGAACTGCTGATCTCTTAGGTTCCCCGCTTCAGCTGTAACTCCTATCGTCCCTTGAGGGTGTTAGGAGCTCAGCCTAGTAGTATGTTTGTGGAGTGGGAGAGTCTAGGTTTGAATTCCATAATGGCCATTCACTACTTAGGTGACCTAGGGCAAGGCATTTAACTTCTCAAAGTCTTACTTTCCTCTTCTTGTAAAAATACAAAATGAGTGGATTGGACTTCAAGATCCTTTCCGATATTTTATATACATTTTTAAAGACCCGTCCAACATGATAGCTTATTGTTCTAAGACTCTTCCCACCCACTTTCGCCCCACTTGCAGCTTCTGGACCAACACAGAACAGCCTTCCCCATGGATGTGAGTCACTGACCCCACTCTTGTTCCCCTTGACCTTAACCACATTATTCTCCCCAATTCTAAGCCCTTCCTTCTGCAAATTTGCTGCCCTTCCCCCCCACCCCCCCATCCCATCCACATTCCTCCCCTGAAGCACCCACCCTCTCCCTATCCTTTTGTCACCCCTTCCTCCCTATAACTGTAGCTCACAGAGGCTTCCTCTAGCTTACGCATCCCAGCCCAGGGTCCTGTGGTGAGTGTCTCCTTGCCCATTCCTGCCATCGTCTTCATCAGTGTGGTTGTCTACTTGCTGCTGCTTGGCCTGGTGCTGCTGGCCAGAC
The DNA here is from genome assembly GCF_011100635.1 of Trichosurus vulpecula. NCBI lineage: Eukaryota > Metazoa > Chordata > Mammalia > Diprotodontia > Phalangeridae > Trichosurus > Trichosurus vulpecula. The sequence goes on from NC_050581.1 coordinate 78,022,265, forward strand.
ATTATTTGGTGGTGAGGAGGCACCCAGAGAGGGGAAGGGAGGTGGGAGCGGACAATACTAGTATAAGGAAAAAGAAAAGAAGGGCTTAGGTATCCTAGCCCCACTCCCCTACCTTTGGCTTTTCCCCAAATGCCCCATTCTTTTTCTACTCTGGTTCACATTCCTCCAGAACCCAGGCATTCCCTTGAAATCTTGCTTCCCTCTCATAATTCTGGCTTCTTGTTTCTCAACTCCTGCTCCTTTCAAGAAGCCAGGAAGCTCTCCCCAGGTCCTATCTCTTCTTTTTTGGTATGTGAGTTGCCCCATATGAACAAGAGGGAAAGGGTGATGAGGAAAGCTAGGAGTCTGAACTCTCTCTGACTCTCAGGAGCAGGATTGCTGCACAGACTGCAGAGGGTCCTGCGGGAAGGCAGACGCCCCTGGTCCCTTTGAGTGTTGCCAGGGCTGCGCTGAAGCCTGTGACTTTCCTCTGCCCAGTCCAGCCCGATGCTTGGATGCCTGCTGCCCCCAGCCTATGGAAGCAGTGAGTGATTCCCTTTGACTCAGACATTTTGATTATCTTATTCCTCCTCCCCACTTATCAAGTCCTTCTCATCTTGACTTCCAGCCCAACACACCTACCCTTGTTAAACCCTGCTTCTGTTATAAAGATATGCTTTTAATATCTTAGTACTAATACCCCTAAGGAAGGGACAGGCAGGCAGTCACAAATTACATTCTACAGCAAATCTCTAGTACCACAATGATCAGAAATATCCCAGACAGATAAAGCTAGAACAAAGTGCTTTCATGCTGTATAAAATTTAGAACCTGAACAACTTGTTTTGTTTACTAAGAAAAATTTTATTTTAAAAGAGCAAACAGCTGTCTTAAAGGGTTTCCTGCAATCATATTTCCCATACATATGTCAAAATCACATAAACTTCTGTGAAAGCTGTAACAATAGAGATAACTTTGTTATCATGAATCATGAATATAAAGTGATAAAGAGAGTAACATAATCCAGTTCATATTTGCAGATGACATGGTGCTGACTGCATTAAGACTGAATATTGCAAAGCCTCCTAAGTGATGTATATTATCCCTCAGAAGAGGTCAGCCTAACTATCCTCACAGGAAAAAAAAAATAAGAATAACTATTGCCCAGACTTTAATATTCAGTTACATGCACACCTGAGAGATCTTCCATTAGCACCTAAGTTTCTTGGACAGACTTCAGATGGACAGTGAGATGAACTTGGAATTGAACAGGAGGAGAAAGGCAGCCTTTGAGGAACTGGGCATTTCTTTTAGGACATCAGTTTTCTCCCTGAAACAAAGGTCCAATTTTTAAAACACCAATATTCTTCCTGTGATGTTGTATGACTTTATCTCAGGTGATTAATCTCCAAAGGATTAAAGTTGTGTCGTCAAAAGGGCAATGGAGAGGTACCTGGTGGGCATGGGTAGGCTGTAACATACGACTCAATTAAGAAAAGGATGTCATCAGAGAAACCTATGACCTGAAAGGAAGGTGGGATGGTCTTGTAAAGGAAAGCCTGCTTGCTCTGTTGGTTTCTATGTAATGACAAGAGACATAGAGAAAGGTCTCAGCCTGATGGATGGAGGATAGAAAGGAAGATTCGTAAATAGGATTTAGGTGGCAGTTTCGGTCATTAGAGGGCATACCTATATTGACAAAACCACAGATCTGCTTAAGAAGTATCAAAGTATCCCTAAGGAAAGATAGGTCCCCAAGACGAACATAAAGGGATTCACATTTGTATTGGTTGTTTTAAAGCTGTTTCATGGGTAAATAGTATTTTTTTTATCCTAGAAGATTTGTACAGTATTTATTTAGGATTTATATGCACTATCTTCTGCCAAAACTATTTTAGGCAACTTACAAAGTTGATTTATATAGTATACCACCTGTCTTCTACTCAAGGCTTGATCTAGTTTTAAATTTTATATAGTATGAAAGCAAGGAAAAAGACAAAGATGGTATAACATGATGCTAGTTGCATATGAATATCAGCCAACCAAATTAAATCTCCAGTTTACTTCCTCAGAGATAAAAGAAAGTTTTAATCAAACTCACTACTTCTTTAGTTTTCTACCCACTTCATTCTAGCTTTATCTTTCTGGGAAATTTCTGATCATTGTGGTACTAGCTTGAGATATTTATATGAGAGAGACAGAGAGAGAGAGAGAGAGAGAGAACACACCCAGTACAGGGAAGAAGAGATTATATGTGTATACATGTGTGTATGCATACACACACACCCCCACACACACACACACAGAGTAGTCACATGATCTCTTCAGGAATATGACACCTAACCCTGAAACTTCTGATCTTGTAAATGCCATTTTCCTATTTCTGGACTGGGCAGGTCTTGATCAGGCTCTTTAACTGTGACTGATATCCAGCCTTGTTTCTGGCCTTCAACACTTGACCTTTCAATCCCATATCCATCCAGGAGAATTCAGGGTTGGGGGAGGGAGGGGAGGTGCCTCACTTGGGCTGGCCTAGATCCAATACAGTCCTAGATGAAAAAGCAGACAAGGAAACAAGTAGAATATTTCCCACATCCTGCTGTTTCAGAGACAAACTGTTCCTACTCCTTAAGAGATGGTTTCTCTAACCAATATCTGTTTTTCTTAGCTGGGAGTTGAGTTCCTTGGCCACCTTCCCAACCCTCTCTGTGGTTCTGACAAAGGGAAAATTAGTTGCCTTTACATAAAGGCAAAAATCATTCCCCAGTTGCATTTATTTCTACATGAAAACCTATTTAAAAACTATAGGCATGAAATGAACACATTGCTATAGTGATCTTTAACAATATATCGTCCCCACCATCTCCCCATCCTTTAAAAGCAAAAAGCAAAGGGCAATAGATTTGGAATCAAAATATCTGAGTTCCAATCCAGCTCTTAACCCTCACTAGATTTGTATCCAATCCAACAAACGTTGAGTGCCTGTGTGATGGATGCTATGTAAGGCACCGTGCCAGAGCCCAAGAATATGAAAACGAAAAGCAGAGAAGTTCATGACCAAGAAATTAACACTCTACTGAGGGGAAGTAGTGAGTAAACAGATAAGTAAGACGCGATGGTTTGACCTAGGAGAACCAGCAACGATTTCCCATAGGAGATGGTACATGAAAGGAGCCTTGAAGCAAGCTAAGAGGAGGAGGGGCAGCCTGTGCACAGGCATAAAAATAGGAGCTGGGACACAGAGTTTGGGAGAACAGAGTGCATGAAGGAGAGTGGTGGGCAGTAGACTGGGGCCCAGTTGGGAAGGAATTTTAACTGCCACCTGAGAAGTTTCTATTGTACCCTAAAGGGTATAGGGAGCCACTGAAGGTTCTTGAATAGAGCAGCAATGTGGTCTGACTTATGTTTTAGAAAAATCATTTGGCAAAGAAAAGATGGACAGCTTTGAAAATAATGTGTAGTATTGATTATATAGATTTTCTTTAAATGGAAATTTACTGCTTTATATTGAATCCTCTCATGTTCTGCTGTGTACAAGACCATGGTTTTTTCCCCCTTTCTTATGTTGTATCTAAGTTTAAAATACATTTAAATATAATGGGGGGGGAGAAAAATCACTTGGGCAGCTGTTTGGAGGACAGATTGGAGAGGGGATGGACTGGGAGTCCAAGTGGGAGGCTGTTGCTGTCGTTCCAGTGACAAGTGACAATGCCTAAACTAGGATTGTTGGCCATATGAAGGACAGAAGAGAATAGCTGGGAGAGATGGAGGGAGAATGAACAAGAATTGGTAACTGACTAGCTATAGGGGCTGAAGGAGAAGGAAGAGTCAAGATGACTCCTGGATTGCAAACCTGGGGTACTGGAAGGGTGACTGTATCCTCCACAGAAATGGTAAAGTTGAGGGAGGAGAAATAATAAATCCTGTTTTGTAGATGTTGAGTTTGAGAGGTGTAAATCACAAAGAACCGGAGATGTCCAACAGGCAGCTGGTGATGCTGGACTGAAGCTTAGGATAAAAGGAGGTCTGGGAGTCTTCTACTTGCATATGATCATTGAACCCCTGGGGGGTTTGTGAGATCACTGAAGGAGTAGAGAGAGAAAAGGTCCAGAGTTTGAGGGTGGGACACAGATGATATTCCAGCAAAGGAGACTTTGAAGGAGTGGTCAGACCAGAAGACAACAATGTAGAGAGCAGTGCCACTAAAACTGATGAAAAATATCTAAGAGGACTGGGCAGCAGTGCCACCTGAGGGCAAGTGAGATCAGGAAGCATGAGAAAAGCTTGTAGGATTTAGCAATTAGATTGTTGCCCTGGAAAAAGAGTTCTAAGTAAGAAGCCCAAACTGGAACCAGTTGAGGGGTGAGCAGGCGGAGGAGGTAGAGGCCCTCATTTATAGACTGTTTTTTCTAGGAACAAAAGCCAGACATTTGTCCTCTCTGAACTTTAGTTTCCTTATCACCAGAGGTTGTGAATAAAGCATTTGGAAAAGTGCTTATCTAAATGAGAGCTATTATCATATTTTGCTTCCTAAGAATGCTCCTCTGCCCTCTCTGAACCTTCACCACCCTTATCCTTTCTCCACCACCCTTTTTCATCCTTCTCTCTTCTTCCTCAGGGTTGGGCCCCCCAATGCCCCAGATGCTGCCCACTGTGTGACTGTGCCTGTGCCTGCCAGCTGCCCGACTGTCAAAGCCTTAATTGCCTTTGCTTTGAAATCAAACTCAGATGAGGATCGTGTGCTCATGATTATGGGACACTGCCTTCGTGAGGACCTGCCTACCCCATGGGTACAGAACATTCCCTGGGAGCTGGGTCACCACCGCAGTGGAGTCCAAAATGGCTTGCCACCTGCCCCCAAGGGCTGGCTCAGATCCTTTTGTCTTCATTGGACCTAAGCGGAGAAGATCCAGGATCTTCTAGCAAGATGCAGAGAACAGTTACCCTTAGAAGCATTCAACCCTCTCGAGAGCTGGGGACCTCAAACACCTTGGAGAAAATCCAGGAGAGGCTAGTTCTCTTGTTGAGTAACTTCTTGGTCCCTGCTTAGTCCTACCCCCACCAGTAGATAGGAAGGAAGGGGTATGGCTCAAGTTAGGGCTGATAGTATTCATTCCTCCTCAGCAGAGGCAGAGTTCAGGGAGTTCTCCTCAGGATTGTTGGGATTTAAGGGTGACCTTTGTTGTTCAGTCATATCCCACTCTTCATGACCCTATGGATCATATCATCCATGGGGTTTTTGTAACAAAGATTCTGGAGTGGTTTGCCATTTTTCTCCAGTGGATTAAAGGCAAAAGAAAAGGTTAAGTAACTTGACCAAGGTCACACAGCTAGTAAATATCTGAGGCTGGATTTGAACTCAGGTCTTCCTGACTCCAGGCTCAATACACTATCCGCTGAGCTAGCTAGCTGCCTCAGGATGACCTAATAGGGGCTTGTACCACTCCATCTGCTGACTCCCCATTCTCTTTAGAAGACAGGTGTGTACCTCTCTACCCAACTCTGAAATATAGGTACCCATGAATAAGGACTGACACTATCGAGGACCAGAAAGAAAATCAAGAGAGGCCTAAGGTTGGGAGAAGGGAGAGTTAACACCAACTAGTTTCTGGCTTCTCACCTTTGAGATTTCAACCCTCAATCTCCTTTGGCAGGCAGGGCAGCATGACTGACTTCCATAGAAAAGGATGGCAACCCAACTGCTGGTGAGTGGGAAGTGGTTACACGTGCCTTTTTCTCTCTGCCTGCTTTTGCCCTCTATCTACATGGTCACTCCCCCTCCTCTAATTTCTTCCCCTCCCCTGCTCTGAGCCCCATCTGCGCCTGAATGTCAGGGGCTTCAGGTTTCCCCTAAATATAGTTGCCTGCCAGAGGAGCTCGGATGGAGAAAGGGCAGAGGTCACAAGAGAAGGTCGGGAAAATTCCAAGAGGAGGGCGAGGAATACTTTATAAACCCAACCAAGCCCTGCCTGACCACTCACTGCCTAGGCTTGAGTCTAACCGTCCAGACTCCATTTAGGTGGGTACCATATGGGGTGGCTGGGCAGGGGGTGGGCAGGGTTCTTGGGCTGGAGAGAATAATAAGGGAGGGAGTGAAAATAAAGAGTTGGTGAGTAGAAAGTGGGATTTTAATAAGGGTGAGGGAAGTGGGTGGGGGAAATTTGGAAAGTGGGAAAGTAACGAAACGATGCCAGAAGTCCCGGGAAATCTAGATTCTGAAGCAAAGGGGGGACAAGATTTGGAAATGAGTTGGGCAGATGGTGCAGCGTCTGGGAATGGAATTTGGGTATTACCCAAAGGACAAAAGGACCTTCCCTTCGCCACTGCCTGGGAGGCGCCCTTCGGTTTTAGCTAGCACTCAGTGGAGGGGGCCCCGGGTCCTCTGGTTCAGGCCTGCAGGGTTCGGCATTCTAGCCGGTCCCAGCCTGTCGCCGCGGGCCCCAGCAAGATAGGGCGCGGCCACTACGCTTTCCGGAGGGCTGCACTCAAGTTGCTCAGCTGCATCTTTGAAGGTGGGGGTGGGGTCGAGGGGGCTTGAGCTGACCTTTAATAAAGATTGGAACTTGGGAGGAGATCCAGGTTGCGTGCAGATTGGGGAGGGGACGAACGTGGAGTGGGGCGTGAAGGTGGGGGCAGGTCAGAGCAGCTCTCCAGGGAGTTTCTCACAGGAGTCATTGGGGAGGGGAAAATCCCAAGGAAATATTTCTTGGGAGAATCACCCCAATCTCTAGCTTCCTCCTTCCCTCTTTCAGCCACCTTGCTTCACTTTTTCCTGGCGCTCTCCCCCCACCCACCCCACACTCCATGACCTTCCGACATTCATCCATCCTCTTCGATCTGTAGCTTATACACCCCTCCCCCATCTCCTCCTAACCTTCTCCCTCCTTCATGAATATGTGAGCTGAGTCACGCGGTCCTAGGCTGGGATGGGGGCGGCGAGGGGGTAGGGGAGCAGCTGCTCGAGGTGGGAGTTGGGGGGGGGGAAACGACCCAGGGGATGTGGTTCCAGTCACGTCCGAAGGTAGGGCGGGAACAGGAGCAAAAGATTCCCCCCCTCCCTTTTTTGGAGCTTTTGGGAACGCCGCTGCGTATGGTCGTCTGCTGTCCCCCGGCTTTAGCATTCTCGCTCGTTGATTGGGTGAAAACAGTTTTCCCCGCCCCCTGCACCCCAAACCTCCAGTAGGAGGCGCGGTCTCTTTAAATGGTCAGACTCCGCCCTCGCTCCGCCCCTCCTGAGTTCAATAGGAGACGTTCGGATTCGGAAAGCGCAGAAGTTCGGTTCTCGACCATAAGTGGTCTGCTTTCTGCCGGTAAGCCCACCACGGAGGCCCGCAGCCCCGCTCCGGGAGGCCAGGTGAGCGCGGCTGCTGGGGCTGGGGGAGCTCGGCCCGGAGGCTCGGAGGAGAGCTCGATAGAACCCCCGCGGCCGTGCCTGCTCCTGTGCCCCGACCCGCGCGGCCCCTCGGACGAGGTGGTGTTCGTAACGGGCAGGTCTCCGGCAGCCTCGTCCCGCCGCCCGTCTAACCCTCAGCCTGGAACTTTGCTGCTTTCTGCGCAGTGCGACAGTCCGGGCGGAAGGCTGAGTCACGCGGGGGAGGGCGCGCCTGAGAGCGGCCCTCAGCCGGGGAGGGGGAGGGGTGGTGGGGAGTGGGGGGGGTTCTAGAGCCCAGCCGGAGCGGGGGGTGGGAAGAAGGCGACCTGCCACAGGGGTGGAAAGCGAAGGGGGCACAACTGTGGTAGTGGATCAGTCTGGTCCTGGTGTCCCCGGGCAATAACTGCCTTCGGAAAATGTAACGTAGGGTGTGAGGCGGAGAAAGGAAACCCGACTGCGGGGGAATTCCCTTCGGGGTTTGCTATCGCCTCCCATTAATGCTTCCCGTCTCATCCTAGCTGTTCTTATCGGAGAGACCTTGAACCACCCAGCAAGCTGCTGTGGCTGGAATAATGGAAGGGACCATTCTAGAGGGAAACAGCCTGGGACGCTGCTCTGGGACCTGTCTTCCTCCCTCCTCCTTTCACACTCCCCCTCTCATCCCCAGTGGAAGGCAGAGACATCTTCCAAAATGAAATTCTGAAATGGAGGGCTGGGCCCTTGCCCTTCAGGGGTGGGGTCAGCCTAATACCTCTGTCACCCCTGTGCTCATTCTGTCGAAGTAGGTCCAAGCTTACATCAGAGCAGTCTGACCTTGAAATGCCCTTGGGGTTGGCACTAAGGAAAGAGGATAAATGGTACAAGGGAAGAGAATACATTACACTAGGAGCTTAGGAAACCTGTATTCTAGCTCTGGGTTTTGGAGTTTGCCTGCTGGGTGGGGGGAGGGGTCAACCCTTTGCTGTCCAGAATACTTCCCTCTATTTCATCTGAGGTTCTAGGCTTTTCCCCCTGAGTTTGTTTCTTTATGAAATGAGAAGATTGGGACAGATAGTTAACTGGTCCCTTAATAGGCATATAAGCAAGGTGACCCTAGAGCTGATGACGCCAGAGGGGCCCAAGCTACTTTCCTGTCCTTTCCTTGTATCCCAGACTTCTCAGGTGTTGTTTTCTGCCAGAGCAGCCACACCCTAGACTTGGATCTCCACCCTAGGTTTAGGAAAGGTAGAGAAGCAAAAAAAATGGGGAAGTAGAGATACATGGACTAGGGGAAAGAGAAGTTGAGTAGCAAGAATGATCTGACCTTGAATTGCACAAACAAGTTTATGCCATTACTACGAAAGGTCTAGCTTATACACCACTGTCTCCACCCAGGAAACTACCAGCACAGCCAAGGAAAACATGCCTTACCAACACCCAGCGTTGACACCGGAGCAAAAGAAAGAACTGTCTGATATAGCTCACCGAATTGTTGCTCCGGGCAAGGGAATCTTGGCAGCAGATGAGTCTACCGGTACAAAGGGGTATTGGAAAGGGGCAGAGTTTTGAGGGGAGGGTAGCAGCCTAGCTTTCTAGATGACACCCCACCTCAACTCCCTTTTCAGGTAGCATTGCAAAGCGGCTGCAGTCCATTGGAACTGAGAACACAGAGGAAAATCGACGCTTCTACAGGCAGTTGCTTCTGACAGCAGACGATCGAGTGAACAACTGTATTGGAGGTGTTATCCTTTTCCATGAGACACTCTACCAGAAAGCCGATGATGGCCGTCCTTTCCCCAAAGTCATAAAGGCAAAGGGTGGCATTGTGGGCATCAAGGTAAGGAGGTTTAGGGGATGAGTTAGAATTAAAATAAAATTCTTGAAAGTGCCAGGGGCTGAGGTTTGAGAGTAAATGAAGTAAAGGTATTTGAGAAAGGAAGAGAAGCGGAAGGAAGGAGGGAAGAGATAAATGGGTCCAAATGGGGTGAAGGTGGGATAAGAAGGTATGAAAGGAGTGTTGTAAATATTTCATTCCCTCTTCTCACTCCTCCCCCAACAGGTGGACAAAGGTGTAGTGCCCCTGGCAGGGACCAATGGCGAGACTACCACCCAAGGTAGGAAATATCAGAATGAAAAAGGCCAGTCATCTCACCTATCTTGAATAAGGCATTCTTTGTCCTGACTCCCCATCTAAGTTGTAGGGATCTTGGTTGTTGCCTAAGGACTTCTTGGACCACTGTCTCACTACTAGGTCTGGATGGGCTGAGTGAGCGCTGTGCCCAGTATAAGAAGGATGGAGCTGACTTTGCCAAGTGGCGTTGTGTACTGAAGATTGGGGATGATACGCCTTCTCCACTTGCCATCATGGAGAATGCCAATGTGCTGGCTCGATATGCCAGCATTTGCCAGCAGGTTGGTATCTCCTTCCCCTGCTGTGTTCTGCCATATTTTTCAACAGTCCCTTTCAGTTCTAGATAATGTCAGCAAGCTGTTGAAAAAACACCAGCTTTCCCTGTTGCCCCAGTAGCAGGTGGTACTAAATTCTCTAGTTTGGGTCCTGAGAAGGCAGGTACCTTGGGGATTGTCAGTTTACCTGAGATAGAGCAAAACAAAATAAACTGGAGCAGCAGTGTAAAGGGAGGAACATGCCACATTTGGAATCTTTTAGCTCGGACACTACCCATGTGATCCTGGATGAGTTATTCTGCTTCCTGAGCTGCTCACCCTGTAAAATGAATAAAACAATATTTATCGTGAGGGACAAGTTGGAGGCAGATAGCCATCTCTTCCTGAGACCTAAGTGTATGGAAATGTGGGGAATTCAAGATTTACACCTGTCATTATGAAGATAAAGGCTGTGAAGATAGCCCCAGGTAGGGGAGGCCTTCACAGCCTTGTTCTTTGCTTTGTAGAATGGCATCGTCCCCATCGTGGAGCCAGAAATTCTCCCTGATGGAGAACATGATCTGAAGCGTTGTCAGTATGTCACTGAGAAGGTGAGAGATGTGAGGAATCACTGGAGGGTGACTGGGAAGTAGATCAGGAGCTAAGGTGCTAGCTATTTCCTAGTTCACTTCTCTTTTTTTGTTACTTTTCTATTTTTCTAGGTCCTGGCTGCTGTCTACAAAGCTCTGAGTGACCACCACGTCTATCTGGAAGGGACCTTGCTGAAGCCTAACATGGTCACCCCTGGCCATGCCTGTACCCAGAAGTATTCACATGAGGAGATCGCAATGGCAACTGTGACTGCCCTTCGCCGGACTGTGCCTCCTGCAGTCACCGGTGAGAGAAATCCCTTTCTCCTTCAGTATTTATTACCCATGGTCCCTTTCACCTTGGGTCACTTGTTCTCGTCACATCTATTTTTTTTTAAGGAATGTTTGTTGCCAGCACTTTTACTATCTGATCTCTCTTCCATTTCTTTTCTCCCTTCCATAGGTATCACCTTTCTTTCTGGGGGTCAGAGTGAAGAAGATGCCTCCATCAATCTGAATGCCATCAATACCTGTCCCTTGCATAAGCCATGGGCCCTGACCTTTTCTTATGGTCGAGCCCTGCAGGCATCTGCCCTTAAGACCTGGGGTGGAAAGAAAGAAAATGTCAAGGCTGCCCAAGAGGAATATATTAAGCGGGCCACGGTGAGAAGGGACAAGGGAAAGAGCCAGGATCAGGACCTTGAAAGGCAGGATTCTGGGAACTTAAATTAACAAGGGGTCAGAATTGGGGTAAGAAGGGGAAAAGAACAAGTGTTCTTCAGTCCCTTCTGGTAGTGAAGGGTTTATCTGGGCTGGGTCTTTGGTGTCAGTGTGGGGTAGGATCCAGGACTATCAGCTTTTCTCATATTTTCCTTCTTTCTCTTTTCCTTCACTAGGCTAACAGCCAAGCTGCTCAAGGCAAGTATACTCCAAGTGGAAAGTCAGGAGCTGCAGCCAGCGAGTCTCTCTTTGTCTCTAACCATGCCTACTAACTTAAGTCAAGGCCTTCCACCTGGGTATGCCGTAACACTCCAGGCCATCCCTCACAGTCCAGGAAGAGGCTGAGATCCCAGAGCTTTGTGCTGACCTCTCCCATCACTCCTAACTTGTGTGGTATTGTTGCTCTCTGGTGAATCTAGTGACCCCTCCTCAGCCCACTTTTTCCAATAAACAACTATTTAACAAGGAGTCTGATGCTTGTTATGGGGTAGGGGTAACTTAATGATTTCCCTTTAATGGGTCGCTTGGGTCTTTCTGTAGGTTTGTGCTGTCTTGTTTGAGCAAGGAGAAGCAATTTCTGCCTTGAGCAAAAAAAAAAAATCATCTTTATTAACCCCCTGTGAGGAGGGTGGGGAGAGGATTGTAAATAGAAAATGGATGTTTTTCTAGCTTTTAATACAAACTATAAATTAGCTGTGGATCTTTGGAGAAGAGTGTATCATCTCCCCAAGGGTATGTGTAAATATATATATTTGTTTTGCCAGCCAAATCTCTCCTTCCACAAGAACAAGATTCCCATTGGGAATACTGATGTGTATCATAATTGGGAACTGCTATTTGGGAGCTCCAGGACCTGTTGCTGTCTCTCTGAAAGATGTTCTGATCATGCTAATTTGCTGTTGGCACTGACCCAGGCATAAATGTCAAGATGGGTTCCCAGAAGTAGTCACCTGTTGGTCATGCCCTAAAATTCTCTCAACCCCTCCAAAGTCAAGATTGTTCCCAGTCACTGCCCTATAATATTTGTGGGTTGTTTTTTTTAGAGAACTATGATTGACATTGCTGAGTGTCATGAAGGTCGCCAGGGAATTTTGGAATCCTGCCTGCCAAAGCAAGCAGGATTCGATTTTAAGCATCTTAAATTAGATGGCAGGTGTCTACCCCTTTCATTCATCCAGGGTGTCATGGTAGAACTCTTGCTAATTTTCCTTCCTTAGCATAGATCTTGCTTGGAACTAGTTTCCATTCTGTTCTCCCCGAATTGGCAGTGGTACATGGGAAAAGCAGAGAGCCAGGCTGCAATCAGGTGCTTTTTCTGCCAAAGAATGAAGAAGCAGCAACTTGACATGGGAGAGAAAAGTAGTGGATTTGTAAACAGAAGGGCTCACTGTTTGGCCCTGCCACTTACTAGCTGTGTAATCCTGGATAAGGCTCTTAAAGAAAAACAGAAAAAAAGAAACCTACATCTGGGAGAGACCTTGGAAATCATTGATCTAACCTATGTTGAGGATGGATCTCATGTTCTGAAGTCCCTTCTGGTTCTTAATACTATAATAGTATATTGAAAAGCACTGCTCCATAGGAAGCCCCTTAATCTGGGTTCTACTGAACAGATTTTAATTTAGAATTATCTTCTAAAATTGACAGTCCTTAAGGGATACTACGTAGAGGAGGGTTTCTTGATTTTTAAGTCAATATCTCCTTTACCCCAATGTAAATTTGCCCCAGATTTAAAGTTAATCCTTATACCTCATTTTCTATGACTGCTTTTTGTAATAAATTCATTCAGTCATTCTACCTAGAATCCAAAAGCTGAACCCAAAAGAAAAATGGGTTTCCTTTTGCCAAATACAAGCCCTTACATGTTTGTGATTAGTACCCATTTGTTATATTTTTCTAAGTTTGATTTGATACATTTCTCAGAATCTATTACTGAGCATCTTCTATACAGTGCAGCACACATTTGGGCTATTTTGAGCCTCACATTTTAGGATAGGCACTTAAAATTGGAGACCAATCAGAAGAGTAACCAAAATGATGAGATTAGAAATCAAAACTCAACTGAAAGAGCTATGCATATTTAACTTGGAGAAGAAAGGTGGGAGAATTAGGGGTTATGGCATGATAGTTGTTCCGAAATGCAGGAATTTTATACAGGAGACGGATCAGCTTTAAAGAGCAGGACTGGGGGTAATAGAAGTTAACAAAGTGCAGTTGTGGAAGTAAAAAACTTTAAACTGTAGTTAACAAAAAATAGGGAATGGACTGTCTAGAGAAGTAGTGAGCTCCTTCAGCATTTGAAAGTCTAGTGTAGAAAGATCATTAGTCTTGGATTCCTGTTCAGGCATGAGTTGGACTAGGTGACCTGTGAGGCCTATTTCAACTCATTCAGTGAATAAGATTACCTAGTTCAACTCTAGATAATCAAAGACGGGAAGTGTCTTGGCTAAATTCCAAGGAAAGAGTAATAAGTAAAAGTCCAGACTTCCAGATTCCCAAACCAGGATTTCTCTATTTCCTCATTCTAGCCCCTGTGCTGGCACTGTGTATCCCAGATAAAGATGGACAAAAGGCCTACAGTTTGGTGGGAAAGATAAATAAGTATAGTGTAGTAAGCAGAGTAACAGTGAACAGTTTTTGGCCTTGGCAGTCAAGAGAGATGAGTTGGACTACCAGTTGTTTTTCATACCCCATAGCAGTTTCATGATCACAGGCAAGTCACTTAAAGGGGCTTTCTGAATCTCGGTTTTCTCACCTGTAAAATGGAAATTCATTATTTGTGCGACCTGTCTCAGTTTCTCATCGTGGGGAGAAAAAACATGGCAAAATATGAGATGCCCTTATGTTAGTTTATTAGTTGGCAAATGCCATAAGGAAGGACAATATAGGGCAACTAGGTGGTGCGGTAGAATCAGTAAGATTCATGCTTCTGAGTTCAGATTTGACCTCAACACTTACCAGCAGTGTGATCCTGGGCAAGTCACTTTAACCCTGTTTGCCCGAGTTCCTCATCTTTAAAAAAATGAGCTGGGAGAGCAAATGACAAACCACTCCAGTATCTTTTGCCAAAAAAAAAAAAAAAAAAAACCAAATGGGCTACGACTGAAGCAACATAAAGGAAAAATGCTCTAGGTTTCAGGGAAGCCCACAAAGGCTGGGCAAGGTTTTGATAGGTGGAGATTGTTGGAGAGAGTAAGGAAGGCACCGCAGGCAGTATTTCCGATGGGGAAATGAGGGAGGAAGGAGACGCGGCAAAGTACGGCTCAAAAAGATCAATGCCTAGGACTTGAGGAGACGGCCTGCCTGGAAGCAAGGGATGAACAAAAACGTGGGTGCTGCAGCCCCGCCCCTGGTCTCAGACTAAGACCCAGAAGACGCGACTGCTTCAACCGAAATATCCGTGAGGGGGGGCCATCGTCCCATTCCGGCCCACAGCCCTGACCAAAATCTGCGAGACGCAGCCGGATTCGCGGAGGGGAGCCCCGGCTTGGAATCCAGGGCCTGCCACGAATGAACTTGGACAAATCATCTCCGCTTTCTGAAACTCATTTTTCTCAGCCGTCCAATACGCATAGTACTGCTGCTCTGATACCTAAACGATAAGAATAAAATCTGCTCTTCCCTAGGGAATCTTCGACAACGCTTCCGGAGAACGGACCAAGAGCTCCGAGCTCCGGGCGGGGCCTAGCAATAACCCCTCCTCAAACTCGCGCTTCAGGTATTACTTCCGCCCTCAAGGACAACATCCGGTTCCTTTGCCCGATTTTTTTTCCGACCTTTTTTTTCCTGGACTAGAGGGGGTGGGGCGTCGAACCTCTGACGCTACTTCCGCTGCGCGACGGAAGTGGCCTCTTTCGGCTTCCGCGGCGGGGCCGGAAGCAGCAGCAGCGGTGGTGGCCGGGAGCGGACGGAGGCTCGAAGGTGGAGCCCAGAGCCCGCGGCTCGAGAGTGGGGTCCCGGAGCCGCCGCGTCGGTAATAGTCTCAGGAGTTCTCTCTCACCCCTGGGCCACAGTCTTGCTCTCCAAACTATCCCCTGGGTCCTACTGTGCTGGGGTTCCCCTCACCCCAACCTCCGGGAGATCCCGGGCGGCGGCCGGAGCGGGGCACCGGGCCCGGCCTGGGGCCTGCGAGGGGTTAGAGGGTGGGGGAAATCTGCGGAGCCCCGGGCTTGGGGAGCGCGGGGTGGCGCGGGCCACATTGTGTGTTTGTCCCGCTGACTCTGTCTCTTCACCCCTGTTTCCAGGAGACACCCGTGAGGGCGGGCGGAGTAGGGAGGGGCTCGGACCCCTGGGTGCGTCTCCCCCCCCCCGCCCCCCGCACCGGGGGGGCCGCGTGAGGCGGGGGGACCATGGCGGAGATCAGTGACCTGGACCGGCAGATCGAGCAGCTGCGCCGCTGCGAGCTCATCAAGGAGAGCGAGGTCAAGGCTCTGTGCGCCAAGGCCAGGTGAGCCTCCAGGACTCTCGCGAGGCAGGCACCAGCCCGCGTGCTGAGTCCGAGGGTGTCCATTGTAGGGATAAAGCTTAATGCTTGTGGGGGGGGGGGGTAGCCAGGTTGCCGCTGGCAACTGTAATGGTAAAGTTATTAGGGAGATCCTATTGAGGGGTCAGCTCTGCGAGGAATAAATAAAGTAACCTCACCCTTCAGGAAGGGAGCCCCTCCTCCTCTGGAATAAGCAATACAAACTGAAAACAGCCCCAAACAACACATGGTGAAGTGTGGTTAGTACTTGTGGTTAGATCTTGTGTTGGGCCATAAGTTCCTATAGGAGTTCGAAGAGAAGATCAGGGAGGGTGGTCAAATGAGCCAGGGCTTGAAAACAGGTGAGACGTGAGTTGGGCCTTTACATTAGGTTAAAACGGGTGGGTGAGATAGGATTTGAGAGGTGAGGGAGAGTAACGTAAGCAGTAAGACAGCAATGTGGCAGGAATGAAATTTAGTGTGGACGAGGAACAGTGAGAGGGCCTCTTGATTATGGGCAACCTTGAAAGCCAGATAACTTAGGTTTGATATCATAGGACATAGCTGAAGGTCCTTGAGCAAAGGACTGACACGGTGAAAGCTTTGTTGACCAGTCAGACCCAGACTGACATAGAGGGGAACACTGAGGTGCAGTTTAAATCTTATACTGGAAAAAAAAAAACCGGGGTATGAGCTATTATGTCCAGAATTAAAGCCCTTAAGAATTAGGAAAGGTTTGGTTAGGTCCAGGGTCGTGCAGTATTTAATCCCCATGTTTGGCTTGGTTACCTTTGATACCTGGTAGCCAAGTGGGAAGGGACTGTCCTGGTGTCCCCAGTGAACAAACTGCTTATAAAGAGATAGAGCAATCCTGATTTTGAGGGCCCTACTATTCCTCAAGAATTTACAGATCACCATCCCTGCCACTGGAACCATGCTTTTACTTGTTTGAGATCCAGTTGACGCTTGTTTTGACCTTTGGTATAGCACCAGATGAGACAGTATTTGACCCCAGTGTTCCTGTGAGAAGGTTCGGGGCCTTGACTTTGAAAGAACCTATCCTATACCTCTTACCTGACTCCTTCCCTGCTTCTCCAAGACCCAGACTAACTCTTCTCAACCTTCTCCATCCTCTTTTCTTACATCTAGGACCCGTAGAAAGGAAGAGAAACTTTAAAATTCATTTATCCATCTAAGAATTTTGTGAGAAATGCCCTCCCTACCCCCCCCCCCCCCGGCCAAAACCTAACAAAACAAGACAGTTTCTATCATAAAAGAACTAGGGTGGGTGGGTATATAGTTATACGTGTATGTATGGAATAAAAGGCCAAATGTGCTGCTCTAAGAGGTATAGACAAAGTACTATAGGGTTTCAGAGGATGGACAGATATGAGTTAGAGTGGTCTGGGAAGCTGTCACAGGAAAGATGGCATTAGAACTCGGCTTTGAAAGAGGAGTTAGTGAAAGGCTTGCATGATCCAAAGTGGATTGGTAGGGAAACAAAAAGTCTTTTGGGGAAATGAGCAGTTCCCCAGTTTGGCTGAAGAGTTATGTAGAGTAGTACTGGAGATGAGCTGGGAACAGGCTGGGCTTTGAAATCAAAAGTCATAGGTTCAACTCTCTTCTCTGTCACAAACTTTGTGACTTTTGGAAAGTCACTTTATCCCTTATCTATCAGACTCAGTTTTCCTCCTCTCTAGAATAGGGATTTGGACTTAGATGATGTCTTTGATTCAAGTCTTAACATTCTGTGATGGTGTGGAGTCTGAGTGTGGGGGCCCTTGAATGCCAAGCAGAGGGAGCTTGGATACTTGCCTTTTAGGCAGTGTTGATGCACAGGTGCATAGGGGTCCTTATCTTCTCTTCTTATTATTCCCCTCTTCCTTCAAGATACAACTCAGGTGCTACCTCTTACGCAAGGTCTTTCCTGACTTTCTCTCCTCCTCCAGTTACAGTATTCTCAGTTATGATTACTATGTATTATTTTGCATATCCTTTGTATTTACGTATTTGTATCTGTGTTATCTCTCCCCCGTAGAATGTGAGCTCCTTGAGGGCAAGTACTGTTTTATTTTGTCTTTGTATCCCTCGGACCTAGCGCAGTATCTTGAATGTAGTAGATGATGGAGCTTAATAAAGGTTGGATTGAATTGAATTGAGGCTTCGGAGGTTTTTGAACAAGGAGCTAGTGATACCTTCAGAACTGTACTTTATGGGAAGATGGCTGTCGTAATGAGAGAACAGGAGAGTGTCCTGATCCACTCGTGAGTCCTTTCTGGGTGCCAGTACTCTTCTGCCTCTCACAGTGATCCCTGAAGTCTTTCCATGCCAGCTCTGTAGCCTCCCATAAGGCAAGGTCAGACCTGGCCGTGAATAGAGGTAGGGGTTGCTGCTCTGGGGCCTGGTCTGGATATGACAACCATCTCCTTGTGTCTTCAGAGAGATCTTGGTGGAGGAGAGCAATGTGCAGAGGGTGGACTCCCCCGTCACGGTGAGTGAAACCTTAGCCCTTTCCCCCATCCCTAAATGTGAGCTGGTTTTATGCATTTATGCCCATCCCCTGTTATACTTGACCTAGCATATAAACAACTAATAAAGAGTTTGGTCTTTCTTTCACAAATATGCACACACATAGTGGGAAAGTGCTGGACTTGAAGTCAGAGGGTGTGGGTTTGAATTCTGACTCTGCTACTTAGTACTTAAGCATGACACTGTGCCACTCTAGGTCTCAGGTTCTTCATCTGTAAAATGAGGGAGTTGGTTTGGATCAAGGATTCTTACTCTTTTGTGACATGGACCCCTTTAGTAGTCTGGTAAAGCCCTCCAACACCTCAGAATCTATAGTTTTAAATCTGTGAAATCCATGGGATTATAAAGGAAATTATTTTACATTCAAATAGTTATGAAGATAGGTTTTTTAAAATTCCTGGACCCCCAGGTTAAGAACTCCAGGACTAGATGGTCTCCTGTGCTAGGTGCCTTCCAGTTCTAAATATTGTGATTCTACATGCTTCCTTTGGCCTGGTTTTACACGTGCATGTGGGCATACAGGCATTCGAAGTTCAACTTGGTCATCAGTCCACATCGAATTGGGTTTCCCTTTCATGGAGGCCTGGCCCCAGAGTTCTCTAAACTCAGACTCTTGCTGTCAGGGGTCTTATTGTGTCACTGTTTCACCCCCTCTGCCATCATTAAGGTAACATCATACAAGTTCTTAATGAGAAGAAGTTTTGGGTTTAAGGGGACCTTGTGGGTAGGGCGGAATGACCCAGTCTGGACCCTGAGCCAGTTTACCTGATCCTGCTACATATGCACTGGGCTAGTTAACTCTCCAGGCTGTGTTGGGGTAGGCAGGTGCTATAAGGAAGGGCCTCTGCTCCTTTCTTAGCTGCCTGCTGGCTTCTGGTTGGTTTTGAGAAAGAAGGGCTAGGTTGAATTCTAACTCTGTCACCGTCTAACCTTGGGGCAAGTCACTTCAAGTCTCTGAGTCCCAGATTCTTACCTGTAAAATGTGGGGTTTAGACTAGATCTTATCTTGGGTTCCTTCCAGCCCTAATATTCTGTGATTCTTACCCCAGGTGTGTGGGGATATCCATGGACAATTCTATGATCTCAAGGAGCTGTTTCGAGTGAGTGTGTATATATACGTTGGGATGGTGCTGGAGGGAAGGATAATATCGTTCTGACTCTTGGATTTCATGGCCAAAAAACAAGTTCATAATTGTCTGGAAAACTACTTTAATTTGGAATGGGAGTTTTTAATCTGGCCAAAGATGTAGGGCAGGGCTGTCCAAAATGCAGCCTGCCTAGAAGCATGGAAATGTACATAAATGCTTTAGTAAACTGAGCTACTGCAGAACTCTCACTAAAATGGCAAATCAAAATATATTGTCTGTTTCAATAAAAACCTAAGATTGGACAGCCCTGATGTAGGGTGAGGGGGAATTTTTATATAGGCCAATCCTGGAATTGGTGCTATTCATATTCAATGGAGTTATTAGGGACACTTCAAAATGGAATGGGGCTTTAATTTGAACAAGGTAGATGGGACAGACATGTGTATGTGGTTTTCAGAAGGGTTTGGGATAATGAGCTAGGACAAATGAAACCTCCTCTCCCTCCAGGTGGGTGGCGATGTCCCTGAGACCAACTACCTCTTCATGGGGGACTTTGTGGACAGAGGCTTTTACAGCGTCGAAACATTCCTGCTGCTGCTTGCCCTTAAGGTGACTATGCCTGGGACTCTTGATTCTGCTTTTAGACCCCTGGATAGATTCTTTGGCCCTAATCCCTAGAAACTTTCCTTCTTACTATTCCAAATAGCACTGACAAACCAGGAGACAGCCCAGTCCTAGAATCACCTCAAAACTTTATCCCAAATGCCCCCCAGCTGCCTCCTCTCTGGAGACTTCTCCAAGCTACATCTTTCTTTACTCCAGCTCTGTGACCAGTTTTCCCTAGACTTTATGTACCCACACCTACCAGTTGTGACCATCATCTTTCCTGAACCCCTACTCTCGCCAGGTCCGGTATCCTGACCGCATCACTCTGATTCGGGGGAACCACGAGAGCAGGCAGATCACACAGGTCTATGGCTTCTATGATGAGTGTTTGCGAAAGTATGGCTCGGTGACCGTATGGCGCTACTGCACTGAGATCTTTGACTACCTCAGCCTGTCCGCCATCATTGACGGCAAGGTAGGAAGGAACTAGCATTGCAAAGGGTGGTCATATCAGTTGCAGGGTCATGGTGAACAGTGAGGCTGCAGGAGGGTGGGTATATGATCAAGGAGCGTATCTGTCATCTGGGAAGCAGTCAAAAGAATCAGTGAATCTCATTCTTCCTCCTGTCTTCCCCAGATCTTCTGCGTGCATGGGGGCCTCTCTCCTTCTATCCAGACCCTGGACCAGATCCGGACGATCGACCGGAAGCAGGAGGTGCCTCATGATGGGCCGATGTGTGATTTGCTCTGGTCTGACCCTGAAGGTGAGTTGTTGGGGGTGGAGGATGAAGTGGGGTGGAAGAGCAGGTAACCCCACACCTTTGTGTGGTCTTTGGTGGGAAGCTTGATCCTTATTTAGAGGAGAGTTTGGTAGGAAGCACTAGTGGGCACAGCTATAGGGAGAGGGAAAAAGTAATTCAAGGCAATAGAAAATAGACTGTAAAAGAAAGGTTTCATTTTTTACTTTCTGGACGATTTTATTCAATGGCCAGTTTAGGGAGTTGAGTTTTGGAGCAAACCCTGGAATTTTTAATTTGTTGGGATGTTGTGCATTAGCTATGGAAATAAGCCCAGTGACTTAGCCTTTGACCCCCTGGGGCACCATGGACCTGGAACTTTCCCATTTGGATTACAGATAGGGGACCTTTCATCTCGATAGCAGCATCGAACTGGGATCTTTCTGTCAACCAGTGGCTTAGAGCACCACTTAATGGGCTGGTTGGGAGGGATGTTTTGAATTGAATCATAACATTGAAAGTGACTATAAAGGTCATCTAGGTTCGTAACGGAACCTTAGAGATAATTTAGTTTTCAATTCCTCACTTTAAAAATAAGGAAATAGTCCCAAAGAAGTTGTGACTTGCCTAGGGACACGTGAGGAATAAGTTCAACACCCAAACCCACATCCTCCAACTACAAATCTGTCACTTCCAACTAGTGCAGGAATCCTGCCTAATAAGTTGTCATTCTGCTGCTTTCCCAGTGATAGGATTCTTACTGACTCCCAAATGAGTCCATTCTCATTACTGAGCACTAGGTTGTTACCTTCCAACTTTTTAAAAAAGATGTATTTCTGCTTTCCAGAGCTACGAAAAAGTGGGATCACTCTACTGCATTGTAATCTAATCCCTCAAATATTTGAAGACTACTATCACATCTCTGCTAAGGCCTGGCATTCAGTCCTTTGAGATTTGCAGAGCACATTACATTCATCTTATCACTGCTAAGAACGGCCTTATGAGGCAGGCCCTGCCAGTTTTACCAAAGAAGAATCTGAGGCTTAGATTAAGTTAATAGTCCATGGCCACACAGCTAGTAAATATTTAAGGATGGCATTCAAACCTATGTCTCTCTGACCTAAAAATGTAGAACTTTATCCCCAGTGCTACATTGTAGCCAACCATCTCTTCCAGATTTTTCAGCATTCCAGATTAGTGGAGGAAGGGGGTGTCACACTTTGACAAAGCTGGGCTTGTAGACCTAGAAGAGGGAGACCACATGGATGTCCCATTTCCGTACCCTACAGACACGACAGGCTGGGGTGTGAGTCCCCGAGGAGCTGGCTACCTGTTTGGCAGTGATGTGGTGGCACAGTTCAATGCAGCCAATGACATTGACATGATATGCCGGGCTCACCAGCTGGTGATGGAAGGCTACAAGTGGCACTTCAATGAAACTGTGCTCACTGTGTGGTCAGCGCCCAACTACTGCTACCGGTGAGCTGGAAAGGAGGCGGCGGCGGGGAGCTTCAAAGCTCTAGACCAGGAGCAATGGGAGGGAAGGTGCCCTTAGGCTGGTTGGAAAAGAAAGAGGGAGGTTTATCTTCTCTGGAGTTGGTGGGAGTTGGGAGGGGAGCCCTGAGGAAAATTTTCTGGTGTCCAATACCTCCAATGACTAACTTACCTTTCAATAGCTGCGGAAATGTGGCAGCCATCTTGGAGCTGGATGAGCACCTCCAGAAAGACTTCATCATCTTTGAAGCTGCACCCCAGGAAACCCGGGGAATCCCTTCCAAGAAGCCAGTGGCTGACTACTTCCTGTGACCCCACCCAAGCCCCGCCCACCCCCCACCTTTACTCCTTTCCCCAGCCTCAACATCCTTTGGACCACTGTGACTCTGTCATTTGCTGTTCCTGTTGCCACCATCTGCAGGACAGGGTCTCCCAAGGTGGGGGCTATTTCCCCGTCTCCTCCCTAGGATCTCAGAGGACACTGGGAGAGCAGAGAAGCCTCTCCCATCCTGTGTTCTGTCCTAGGCTGAGGTCAGGGGGCAAGGAGGACAACCTTTGATCCAATTTCCTCCTCCCCCAGATTCTTTGTTTCGAAGTTTCTGGTGATTTTTTTCTGGTTTTCTCTTTTTTTGTTTGTTTGTTTGTTTTTAGATAAAAACTTTGGGAA